>NC_044499.1:19883763-20231263 GCF_902362185.1 Chanos chanos | reverse complement strand
TCTCTCTCCTATTTCTCCACTAGGGCATATAAAGAGGGAAAAATGAAATGTTGATTTCATTTCTTTTCTGTACTGTTTCTGTTCAGGAAGTTGTGTGTTTTTTTTTTTTAAAGATTTGTCTCTGAAAAATATTCAACACACTACAATTCATGTGAAGGTACACTGGACAATACAGTCTTATTTTTGTTTATTTAATAGATCTCTTGATATGATATTTTAGATACACCACAGTAACTGCAGCTTTCATTCTAAAGTGCTTCATGTCAACTGTCCAGGTGCTAATTGCATATCAGTTAAGTTTTGCTGTATGTGTTGACTTGGTGACAACAGCATAGTTATATGTTTTGCACTGCATAGTTAAACTGCACCCTCACGCACTTCACTCCTCAGTCAAACTGTGGATCAGTTCAATTATTGGACCAGATACTTAACGGTGAAATCCATCCCTTTGATAAGAAAAAAATATATATATATATGTTACTGTTAGTGTCCCACCTGTTTCAATATTTGGTGAGAGTAAAGATTTCTAAAAGAGGTTGCAGATGTTTTAGGATCTTAAGTTTGAAGGAAACTCAGGTGTACAGTATTTTACCAGGAATTGGGACTTCATCGAAGGTGACAGGTGCATAGCAACAACGCAGAGGAGTTTTAGGGCTTGTTTTGAAAATGGGGATACTTGTTGAAGGTCATCACAGCCAGAGAGTCTCATCTCAGTGTCTCGGGACACAGAAATTGCTAACATAGGCTCACGATAATGGTGGTGGATTCCTAAACTCCTTGGAAGGAAGGGAAAGTCCAAGGAAGCCCGCTTTGCTGTGGGATAACCCCTGTTCCTCAAAATGTTTCTGGGAACATTGCTCTAGGATTTCTTTTAATTTGCCTGATTTTAATTTTGTTTTAAATGCGCTTGGTTGACTTTTGAACTGAATGTATTATAAACAACAGAACAATACAGAAACAATAAACTTAATTTGAACAACACGCATATATTTGGGGTTTTTTTTTTATTATTATTATTATTTGTTTTTTGGGGCGGGGGGCTTATTGTCCTACGCTATGAAATTAACAGGAATGTGTTAAGAATGCGTACTGGTTATCATCATGACAATAAGAGTGAACTCCTCGCTAATTACAATGAACAAATACATTTCCCAGAACTCTCTGGCATTGACGTACTCAGCAAGGCGGTATACGACGTCGCAAGTATTGGCCAGCCCCGCGCAGGCGTATTCCTATGTTGTTGTCGGTGGCGGTAAGATGGCGACACTCGGAGATACATCAGGTCCGGGGCTGAATGGGTTAATACAACAGTTCACAGCCATAACGGGTAAATACCAGTCTTTTTGTCCAAAATGTTTAATTTCATATTTAAAAATGTGGCCTTAGAAAAAGAGAGTTTTTTTGAAAAAATAAAACAACTGCACAGAGAACCGTAAAGGGGCATCAGTACCTACTGCCCCCTCTGTCATGCAATGGAAAGGAACCTGGCAGAGGCGAGAAGGAGCTAACGTTAGCCTGCTAACTTATTTTCCACGAATATGCCCAAATATGTAAAGAATAAGAGTGGAGAACTTTTTAGGTGTGAATAATCACATGAAACTTAAAAGTGGCGCTTATAGGCCATTTAACTGTAGGAATTTTAACTCACATAAACTAACCTTGTAGCATATTATATCCTCTAACTTACTCTGCTGCGACTGACGTCGATACGTGCAGCATTTTCCTGTTACTAGTATAATACTCGTCAGCCAGACTGCCCTGGATATAATTAATTTAAGGGTACGTTGGATCAGACATACACTGATGCATACAGGTTCAACGTGTGTGTGCTTGCACAATCAAATCCAGTCAAATACATGGACCATTTACTTCAAAACCCACTGAGCTCTGAGGGTGTGCAAGAATCATCCCCGCGAATCCTAGAGCTAACGAGCAACATGGCGGTTAGTAAAGACAGATATTGAATCAATTATCCAGTTTATGTGTGGTTCTGGTCTACCGAGAAAGTCGCGAGGAGTGTGCAAAGTTTGCAGTTGCTCTGCTCATCAGGTGGCAAACAAGCAGCGCCTCAGAAATGAATGCAAAGGCCACCTGTGAGTTCGTGATGTTGATGATCAGTGGTGGAAACTTTCACTTTGGTTTAACAAAAATACGAGGCCTTGTTGTGAGCTACTTCTTTCAGTGAGAACTGATGCGAGTTTGTCAGCGGAGGCATGCGCGGTCTAAAAGGGGCGGGTCTACATTAGCTGAAAACTATCTTAATGCTCACTACGATTGGGGTTTGTAGGCTCCGTTTCTTCTGAAACACGCGTAAATGTGCGGGATATTCCTCTTTATAACATACAATATCACTGTGGTCTCCCAAAAAGTTAGCTCGTGGCACTCGTTCAAGAACTCCGTAGAATCCTCTTAACAAGCTGCTTCTGCTGTCCAGCAGATAAGTTGAATGAAAGCCGATATTTCAAAGCATAATTTCACGTGCGTGAAGTTATAACGTGTAGCATCAGGTTCTAGTTCAGTTATACACGACTGCACAATACATAATTAGATTAGATACTACAATTCACAGTGGTGTCCATCAATTGTGTTCCCCCCCCCCCCTTCTCCCTTTTTCCTCCCACAGTTTCATATTTTACCTTTTAAGTCAAAGCATTGTGTGTGTGTGTATGTTTTTCCAGGGGCCACTGAGAGTGTTGGGAAACACATGTTGGAGGCATGTAACAATAACTTGGAAATGGCAGTGACCATGTTTCTAGATGGTGGGGGGATTGCAGAGGAGCCAAGCACTAGTTCTAGTTCAGCTGGAGCATCCAGCAGCCGAGGCCCCCCTGTGGAGTGAGTTAATCGCGTAGCCTATCATCAGAAAGCACTGAAATAGCTTTATTCTATTTAGTTATTTCGTTTTTTGAACTATGTAACCCCACCTGTGATTCATCTAAACAATTCATGTCATTGTGTCTCTACATAAACATGTGAGTAAAATGTCATTTGTTTTCTGTTTGTTTTCTCCCCACTTTTTTGGTAGGGATGACGTTCGGGCACCTATTCCTCAGAAACAAGATATTTTAGTGGAGCCAGAGCCCCTGTTTGGAGGTACCGAAGAACTTTTTCCTATTGTTTCTCTCTAATCTTCATGAAAGTTCTATGCACTTTCCTCTCTTGACTCAACTCTCCGCCTTCCCTGACAGTACCAAAGCGACGCAGGCCGGCCCGATCTATATTTGACGGCTTTCGAGACTTCCAAACCGAAACGAGTAAGTGCAAGCGCCGACATCTCCGTTGGTCATTTCATTTAGTTATATCACACATGCTTAGAATTATGTTTATTGAATATTTTACATTAATGTAGACAGTTTACCACCCAAATCAATTACTGCACATTTTTAAAGTGATTAAGAAAAAAGCCGTTTCCTTTTCTTTCTGGTAGTCCGACAAGAGCAGGAGCTGAGGAATGGCAGTGCAATGGACAAAAAATTGAGCACTCTAGCCGATCTGTTTCGTCCACCTATCGAACTGATGCACAAAGGCAGCTTTGAGACGGTAAGGAACCTCACGACTACCACATCTGAACCAGTGAATATTACAACATGCCCTACTCCATATAAGCCCTTTATCGGTAATCTGTATGGTAATGGCACGGTGGCGTACATTGGTGGGTTTTGGATATCCAGGCGAAGGACTGCGGGCAGCTGGAGAACAAGTGGTTGATGATCAACATTCAGAACGTACAGGACTTTGCCTGTCAGTGTCTAAACAGAGACGTCTGGAGCAACGACGCTGTTAGAACCATCATCAGAGAACACTTCATCTTCTGGCAGGTACTTACATTCTTACTTTTTTGTTGTTGTTGTTGTTTTTGTTTTGTTTTGTTTTTTTTGCACATACACACTTTCTCACTCCCCTGCATGTAAATGAGATACAACATATTAACTTGAACTTTTTTTTCTTGGCTTGTGGTTTCAGAGTTTCATCTTAATGTTGTATTAATGTAAATCTGATTATTCGTCTGAATATTAAGCATATTAATCTGATTTTACTTTATTTGTGTGTGAACATTGTTTCCACTTTTCCACTGATGTGTATCAAGCCATGCTATGTCTCCAGCCTGATCTGATGTCTGACTTGAGAGTTACATGTGTCTGCTAAACAATACCACACTTTTTCAGCTTGTTCATGTTGTCCTGTCACACTTTAGGTTCACTGAGCTTTTTATAATGCGATGCAGGGTGAAGCGAGTGTAATGGTTTCTCATCATGAAATCATTTGTATTTGGCACTTCCTGACCCTTTTACTTAAGCATGCAGTAATGTTGTCTGTGTGATTTGTACCAAACCAATAATTAACCACAAAAACTTTTGCTGTTGCTGTTCACATGCATTATCAACTGTAAGTGCCATGGCCTTAAAATAAGTGTAGTTTAAGGCCATGGCTGTCATAGTATGCCATCAGGGGGAATCAGACAGGCTATTATAAGTTTAGAATATGCAGTATGAGAATAGTACAGGTCATTGATTACACTGTCGGCACCAGATTACTCCATAAAAGACATTTCCATACTTCAAGAAGATGTGATATTATAACCAGTGTATAGAAATGTAATATAATATATATGAACTAACCTGCATCAAAAGCCATTTTCAAGGACCTGTCTGACACAACTGTTGTGTTAACATGAAACTATTCCATAGCAGGTATTCCATGCATACGTATTTGTGCTTCTACTCTGTATGGACTATTCAACAGTGACAATGTATAGTTTCATGTGTTAAAAACTATATGTAGGGTACTAATGTGGCTGTTTGCTTGTTGAATACATAGGTGTACCATGACAGTGAAGAGGGGCAGAGATACATTCAGTTTTACAAGCTCAACAAATTCCCATATATTTCCATTCTGGATCCCCGCACTGGTGAGCTGGGAACCCCTGCAACACGTTTTATGTTGTTTCTCTACTTATTGTGTGATGTCGCTAAAACTTGTCTCAAAGTCATCGGCCAGTCAGAACTAAGAACAGTTTATGAAAGGCGTTTGTTTAAAAAGTTCAACTAAATTGCTATCATCTTTGAGACAATATTAACTGAACGGACTTGACAGACTTGAGAATTGTGATAAAACTGCTTTTCACTGTCAGTGAATTATTCTGCTATTGTGGGGCTTTTTGTTTGTTTATCTTTTCATTTCACTCTTCTGTTTGAGAGGTTGGAAAGGTATGTAGAGATATTGAGATTTTTTTTTTTTTTTTTAAGATTTTCATTTAACATTTAGTCTCTTTGACATTCAACAGGTCAAAAAATGGTAGAGTGGAACCAGTTGGATGTGTCCTCGTTCTTGGACCAGGTGACGGGGTTTCTGACGGAGCATGGACAGCTGGATGGACAGACCACTCAGCCTCCTGCCAAGAGAGCTCGCTCTGTAAGTCAGAAACAGGTGTTCTCACTTTAACCTGTGAGACTCTCTAACTGCATAATTCAAATCCCGGAGTTAGTTCTGTTTCACTTATTTCTTTCATGGTCTGTTAGAAACCACTCCTGATGGGTTTCTCCTTCCTACCAACCTCTCTCATATCATGTGATGGATCTGACACAGTGACATGCCCATACAATTTCTTTTGTGTACTGGGAGTCACACATAGCATACAACTTTTAACTCTTCAGCTCATCTTCATTTGTAGGATGATAGCGTTGTTAAGCAAACCAAAGGATATATAGTAAACTTAAAATAGCATTTGAGTACAGGTGGTTCTCTGCTATTCGTTATTCTCTGTTGGGAATATAAATATTTTACCAAGCTTAAACTCCTTCCCAGACCACAGTCTCTCATGAATTCTAGGCAAAAAGTTTATAAAATACAAGGCAACAGTCAGGTCATTCCAACTGTACAAAATTCATTATTGCTGAATATAACATAACTTCAAACAAAATTCAAAAGGTGCCCATATAAAAAGTTAATGACAAAGAGTACGATCATTTGTCCCTGATACTCTCCCTGTTATCACACTTCAGCTGATCCTAGCTTTTATGGGCTTATATACATTTTTTGCCTAAGGAAAATTGCGTGGGCGTCCACATGTGCTGGGTTCCCATGGAGACATTGTTAAGCTGAATAGGTAGAAAGGTGTGCTGCTTCTTTTCAGAACACAGGCCATTCTGTGGCAGAAACTTATGGTAATGTGTAGATCAGTGCAAACTGTTAACCCCCTTCCCCCTCTTATTTGAATAAAAAGTTCACATTTTTGCATTTTGGTATCACACTGGATTTATCCATGTATGCTCATGTCAGTGCTCCACAATTGTCTTGCTCATTGCTTTTTGAACAATGGTCTGTGAAATCCTGAGGGCTGAAGTGGACCTGATGGAATTGGACTGGAATTGTGCTTATCTGTGGAATCCTGTTTGAGATAAGCTTAAGGGATTCTCTGTGGTTGTCTCTTATTGTTATCAGTAACCTCTGTTACAGGAAAGTTTGATCGATGCTAGTGAGGACAGTCAGCTGGAGGCAGCCATACGGGCTTCACTACAGGAGACGCATTATGAGTCAGTCCAGGACAGGCCAGACTCACGATCGGAGGATGACTCCGAGGCAGAGCCCTTCTCAGACAGCGAAGGCCTCGTCTCGGTGGATGGCTCGGACAACGAGGAAGAGGGAGGGCCCGACTTGTTGGATGGACATACCACCTCAGATCAAGCCCCTCCCACAGCCCAAACACTTTCTCAACCAGACAGCCCCGCCCACCACAGAAAACCCCAACACAAAGAGTCCACCCACAGAAAAGAGGAGAGCAAGAAGAACCATCTGGAACCTCCTGGCCCCAGCTGGACACACCCAGAGCCAGAACGGCAACAGCAGGGAGAGAACCACCGTTCCACACTGCATCAGTCATCACAAGCAGCACACACCAGTACCCTGGAGCCTGATGACAACGGTACATAGATAGGCTAGCTGTCCTTCTTTGTGGTATATGAAAGTCAAAAAAAAAAAAAAAAAGTGAAAAGGGCTAAGCGAGCATGGCCACTGTGTCTCAACTGGATATGATTTGAAAATAAGGCATTTATCTCAAACATTTTTGGGCATATGTTTTGGTTTGTATGGATGGAAATATGTTTGCTATGTTCACAGGACCCAAGGCCCGACTCATGCTACGATACCCAGACGGACAGAGAGAACAAATTGCCTTGTCTGCTAAGGCTAAACTCATGGTGAATATGGCTTTTTCTTCTTTTTTTTTTCCCAGCTCTCCTTTTTTCTGCTCCTTTGTTTAATGTAACCAGCTGGTCAAGTGAACGCATCCTTGTTCCCTTCACCTTTCTCCTCTCTTTTGTGTAGGCTCTGGTGAGACACGTTCAGTCTAAGGGTTACCCCAACGAACGCTTTGAACTCGTCACCAACTTCCCTCGACGGAAACTCGCTCACTTGGACTATGACATCACACTGCAGGAAGCAGGACTGTGTCCACAAGAGACTGTCTTTGTGCAAGAAAGAAATTAGCCCCTCCCTTTCTGTGTAAACCACACCCCTTTTCAAAGTCCTGTCACTCGTGACCCAGAAGGATTGAGTCGGCTCCAACTTGCCCCCAGCTCCATGCCCGCCCCCCCAGCTTTTACCTTTTTTTGTCATCTGTGAACGAGCTCTGATCAGAGACCTTCATGGACCACAGTTTTTAATTAGCCAATGTCCTGTATTTGTTGGCATAATTAATGGTAAAGAGCTCCGCAAATCTCAATTCTAATTGGAATAAAAACCAAAAAAAAAACCAAAACACTCGAATCACATAGGATGATCCATAAAGAGACGAATACATTGAATCCAGGTTTTTAAAAAATGCCCTAATCTACAAAAAATTTGTCTTTCAAAGTACAAACCCAATTGCTTCACAAGAGGCAAGATGACTTTTTAAAACTGCCATTTGTCTAATAAAAGAAGAACATTCTCTCCCAATGTCTTATACAGTCATCACCACCACAAGCACCATCACCCCCCACCCCCCACAACTCACCCACCCGTCCCCCATTGGAGGGATGGACCGGACAGACTCTTCAAGCATTCTACAGTCCTGTCAACAAGGTTACTACCTCAGTGACACAAGAACCTGGGGTTATCTAGGACATGGGCCTGAGGGCTGGAATAAAACCAGTGGTGTCCAAGAGTTATTAAGAGGTTATTCCTCAGTTATCAGACCTGCATTGTACAGGGATTGTGTAGAGAGTGACATTTAGTCATAGTGAGATTCTGTTTATCGTTCTTTTTTTATATGCTGCGTCATTTCCAAAAAAAAAAAAAGCTCAAATATAATCATCAAAACAAAGGGATATTTGACTTTTATGTACTCATTTATCTTCTACTTTTTTTTGTTTTTATCTTGACCTCCAAAATAGGAAGTTGGGTGAAGTTGCAATGGAATGTGTCAAAGTGGTGCTTGAGTCCAGACTTAGACGTGTTCATGACACTCAAGTGCCAAGAGCTGAACTCAGCACATTGTGAATTCATTACTTCACTGGAAACCATTTCTTCCTCTGTATCATGTAAACTGCACTGTGCCATGTTTCGGCATGCCAAACAGATCATGTTTGTGTTGTCTACGTGATGAAATGAAATAGCCTTTTCAGCAACATCACTTTTCTAATAGACTGACCTGTTCCCTCTTGGAACCCAATTGTTTAATGGTGTCAGTGGTAAATGACTTGGGGCTAATCTACCATATACAAAGCCCACACTAATGGATACGAGTAAACATGGATGTGACCTGCAGGGGGCAGACCACTTGCTTGATGACTTGCCAAGAGTCAGCCTAACTGAGTTACTAAAGACAATGAAAGCTCTTGTATTGCAGCAGTAATGTCAAAACCAAATGAGTCAGTGACTCAAATATTGCCCTGTTATACACAATGGGTCCAGTTTGAAAAGAAAACCATCATACATTCATCAGAATGAGGAAGGAGGGATGTGTATGCTGATTGAAACTGGCATGTGATGGTTCCGGGACAGACTCACACACACAAAAAAAAACTTTGCATAGACAGACCCGGAGGTGAATCACAGTTATCACATGGACTCGAGTGATGGTTCTACTGTAGATAATTGTTCCAAATATGCACGACCATCAACATGGCAGCTTGTATTGAGACTACTATGCACCAACCTGATAATCTATAGCAGTCTCCTGTCATATCAGATTGGCTGAATCTGTTTAAATCCAGATGGGTTTGGATCTGTACCTGTCTGAAAGATTTCATCATTTACCCCTTGAATTGCATTATCTCGGTTATTCCTGTACGATTTTGACGGGTCTCCATTCACATGTAGCCCCAAAACCATTGCTCACATGTTTGCTTGTTCCCAGAAATGGCTTGTACTTCTTACCAAACTTACTGAGGTAATCCTGGGTGCAGAATTAGACCTGCAGCTGCACAAACACACAGGCCATTCACCCCATTTTCAACGCACTTCCTCCAAACTTATGGCCCTGTGTTTTCTTGCATAGGTGGAGAGTTAAGGAGGGAACAAGATCAAGGAGTAGCATTTAAGCGAAATGCCGACATACTGTTTGTCTTCATAACAGGGTCAGTTTCTAAACTACAACAAATAGCCAGCATATTGGTTGCCACCCACTCACCCATCCTAGTCTTGAATGATAGCTTTTTTTATTATTATTTTTCATTTCAAATCTAATCTTGGTCCAACACTTAGAGATGCCCTCTTGAATTTTGGGGTCATGGCTTATGTAAAGAGGTCACAACCCTGCTCACCTCTTTGCTTTGTTCTCAGAAACCAGTTAATGTGTGACAGAGCTGCACGCAAAATGTACCACACAATCACGGTGGTGCACACTTGTTGCCTGCAGACCTATGGGAATCTCGAATGATTAGATGGATCGATTCACAAAATAGATAGACCTGATTGCTAGTCTTAGCCCTGCAGTCATTTCCAATATTTATTTTTAAACAAACAGCTCTTTTACATCTAAACATCTGATATGTTTCCGTGCATTGGTGGTCTCTGATATTGTGAACTTTAATGTGCAAACACTGTACTCAAGAGCTAGCATGACTGGACACATTCTGGTCTTTTCCATTATCCAGTAATGTAGTCCAGAGGTACAAGGTAGCAAACCAAATGCTTACTGTATTTGGTGCACTAGAGTTGGTCCTCCAGGGCAATCACTATTTCAAGCTGTCTGTCATAAGGCATCATTTTCTTATAACACATTTTTAGTAAGAGTAACATTTGTTAATTTAGGGTGACCTACATGAAACTGCTGTGAAGTAAAGCACTGTTAGTTCTGCTCTGTTAGTGAGATTGGGTGTTATACCACAGGACAATGCTGCAAAACTACCCTGACTGCCTTTACAAATGTTTACACAGCTCAGTCCCACACTGTAAGCAAATATTCAGTGTAAGTATCCTATTTTGATTTGATGGACGTAGCTCTGGAGACCTGGCCAGAATGCTCAGCCATGGCTGAATCTGTGCTAATATGTCTGATCTATGACCTCAGACCAGTGGATGTTATCACTGTCATCCTGCTGTAAGTGGACTGTGTTATCTCACACTGATGGCTGTGGGATTTTGTGTATTAGCATTGATGGAATTACTTACCTTGACTGGATTGCAAAACCAGGGTTTTTTTTTCTGACTGAAACTGGCATTTGATCAGTTTCGGGGGTGACTGGCATTCATGTTCACTGAAAACTGTGTGTCCATTGTTCGTTGTTCATTGTAACAATTAATCCAATCTATGGTGTCAGTTTTAAGTTTTTACAGTAGTTGTACACATAGTTGACAAGACTTTCAAGCCATGCAAGTTCATTGTTTGTTATGAATACTCTACATGTCATTTTCACTTGATTTAATAAGTGAGAAATAACATCATGGTTACTGGAATTCTGGCCTCACCTGACCCACTATTTCCTAGAGCCATTCCTGAGGGCCAGTGCGTTCTTTGTTCCTCGTAGAACTACCATACTGTATTCAGTTAATCAAAGGCTTGATGGTTATCCACTCTATTAAATAAAAAACATGTACTAAATGTTTATCTATAGATCCATCCACCTCAAAAATAGTTATTAATACTGGTGCACCCATAATTAGCTTAACTTTAAAAAAAAGTCGCTCGTCAAATGAGACACGTAAGCCCGCAAGTTTTTTTTTTTTTTTTTCTTTTGACATCCCTGGCGCTTGTGTGATTTATTCGACGAAAAATGCTGTTACAATTCAGAAAGTCTTTGGAAACAGTTTCTTTCTTGGCTTGCCTCCTCATTCTTTTCGGTAACACCTATTGACTGGAACAGAACGCATGATCATGAGAACACAGCATATGATAAGGAAACTACGGTTTGGGAATTTTGCTATTGCACCACAGATTGTTTATTTCAAACTTAGGTAATGTTGACCCATTCCTTGTCCTGTGATGTGCAACACCCTGCTGGAGTGATGACAAGAAGTGTGGGTGATGGTGGGCGTCTATTTAAAGAAGTGTATTGTTCTTGTTATTTTAGATAATTTCCCTTCTGCAGGTTGGTTTGTGCTGTTTCAGTGATTTAGCACAAGTTGACTAATACCCATTTTGAACTCGGCAAGACCTCTATTTGTAATGACTACTTGTACTTTAGCTCTCGCATTGAGTAATATTGACTGTGTACACAGGTAACATTTGGGTCAATCCACTACACCAAGGCCTTCTGCAAATGGCCATCATTCATATCTCGCTTGACCTAACGGGACCACAGAAAAATGAATTTTTTTTTATAACAAAACAAAGTGTTGTATTTCTACTACATGCAAATGCAAACATGTAAACCCCAACAAGGTTAGCTGACCTGTTTGAGAAATAAACCTTTACTTTCACCTTACTTTTGTACATTTTTATGTAACTCAAAGGAACTCCAGAGACCATTTAAAATGGTAGTATGGATTGTTCTGATAAAAAGACAGCTTTACTGACCAAAATTGATTTAAATGTTCCAAAAGTTCCCAAAAATGCAGAAGCCACGAAACCAATATTAGTCTGCATTGATGTTGGTTTTGTGACTTCAGAGTAACATTGATGAAGCTGCAGATAAGATTTCTGATTGCACTGGCAGGTGGCATACAATCAGAAATGAGAATGTCATTATAAGATAACATACACCACCACATTCACCAAAAAAACAGTATTACAGCCAGTGAGTCACATGTCTGCAAACTACTGTATAAAGCAGTAAGACAGGCATAATGTGGATCCCTCTAACATTTGACTTAATATTAAAATATCTAAAATGAGAGACCTAAGCAATTTTGAGCATGATGTGATTGGAGTTGCCACACATGCCAGACCTATTGTCTTAGAAACAGCCTCCCCTCTTGTTTTTAGCGCACAACAGGGTAGGGTCCAGGGCTTGAATAGAACAGTGTGACAAACAAAAGACCAGAAACATCCACTCAGTACGAGTCCTATGGTAAAAACAGCTCATTATCAAGAGAGAATCAAAGATAAATGCAAGCTAACAGGTAGCCCACACACAGGTAAATAACTACACAGTGAAAAAGTGTTGTGCAGAAAAGTATTTCAGAACACTCACTTCAAAATGGAATCTCAGAGCAGCAGAACACACAGTTCATGACTACATAAGGTTCCAATCCTGTCAGTTAAAACAAGACAAGACAGTTCCAGTAGGCCCACAATCACCAATCTTGGACGACTGAGGAGCATAAAAACATCACCTGGTCTAACAAATCCCAGTCTTCCTGCATCATACTAATGGCAGAGTCAGGATTAGGCAGTATGATACCATGGACTGCCTGGTGTCAATGGTTCAGGCTGGTGAGGATGTTGTAATGATGTGGGGTATGTTTTCCTTGCAGATTTTAGGTTTCTATCTGATTTTTTTTTTTGACTAGATGAACCACCTTATTGATACATTTTACCTATTATTGCAAGGATAAATGCATAACTGTTCTGCATGTTACAAAGTATGTTGTTTTGTTTCAGAGTGATTCAAGGCCTATGGCCTGTGTAGTTCCCAAACATCAACCGAATAGGGAATTTTATTTCTACAATACATATCACATAATGCACATAATAGATTTGACATTAATACATTGATAAATTTGCATTAATGAGGTCTTTATGTTTATAATGAGGCGCTTTAGGGTTTCTCTTGTGATTCTTCTGTTATATCATCTTTGGGTAAAATGCCATTTTTTGTTGGTTACACCACTTGGAATTTCTAAAAATTGGTTTCTTGGGCAAAAGTTTTTTCAAACAATAGAACATTTTTGAAGAAGACTAATGTAGGACTTTATATTTTTTAACAGTCAAACATATAATTCTGCTCAACCTTTTTATGTTCAATTTGAATTGGCTTAAAACCTCAGATGAACCTGTTCTGAACAATCGTGTGTTTTGGCACGTTTGTGTATCCTTTTCACTCAGTTGGCTTCATTTTTTAAAGTACGTTCATAATGTATCACGTTGTCAGTTTTCAAGAAATTAATACGTTTAACAGTATACTGAAACCACTGAGTTCTGCAACTGATAATCGATTCAACATAGCGACGTAGACCCTGTATTCTCTTCATTACGCATGGCTTTTCATTTGCGAGTTCTGAATGCACTTCTTCTAGCGAACCGCGATATACTGACCGCCAAGAAGTGCTTTGGCGATGTCAGTGTTATAATAGAAGAAAAGAGATAACAGGACATTCTAGAAAGATATTAACTTCATAAATAACTAATTTCCCTCGGTCTACACTTTGCCACGAGGATCAATGGAAATATTATTGTAAAGAGAAAAAAGGAAGAAAAGCGAAAACAACAAACAAATTCACTGCATTTCAAAACACAGATAAATGTTTGACATTAGGGAATTACCAGGTTTGCTTCACAACAGGGCAGTTTTAACAAGAGCCACCTCCTACAGTGTGCGCCAAGTATTGGGAAACGCTGAGCAAACGATGTTTCCTGACTCTGCCCACTACAGCTGGTCAGCCTACTGGCCCTCTATAAATATGAATCCGCTTAGCCTTGATACTGCCTGCCCAGTCCAGGAATTGCCTCTGGAGAGTACCCAAGGACCCCCAACATGAAAATCATTTTCTTATCCGCGTTGATAGGATGTTTCGGTAATGTACATTGTCAGCACTTCTTCAGAATGATTTAATTAGCATGTTAAATAAGGTCTATTTGAACATTGTGGTAAGTTTAATTTACTGTGTCGCCCCTTTCAGCGTTGACGAATGCGGCACCCTCTCAATCAAAAATAACATGGTGCGCAAAATCTGACCAAGAGTTGAAAAAATGCAACGCCATCGCTGCCAAGATTAAAGAAAAATCACCAGACACGCAGTTCAGTTGCGTTAAACATGAAGGATCAGATGCTTGCATCAAAGCTATTAAGGTAAGACTTTCAGCTTTGGAAACGTAACTACGAGATTTTTGTTTGTTTTTCCGTTTGTTTTTCATTTTCAGTCAACGTGTTGATTAGATTAATAAAATGAAAAATACACTTCGGAAATTAATGTCTGTAACTTGTTAACGTTTGAGCTTGAATACGTTTACGCGCATGTCCTTGAGGACTTGGTTACTGATTAATGAAAAACACTGAAAACAGTGTCAATTGTTTGTGAATGATTTTTGACAAAAGAATGGGAAAAAAGATAAATTACAGACGCATAACTTAAGGTAACCTGCCTTTGTATAAGTTTCAAATTATTGAATGCTGTTCCATGTATTGACTGGGATCTTCTGACTGAAATTCTTGCATGCATAGCAAACTACCCCTCTTCTTTCTCTAAATCTGTATTTGACAGTCTGGTGTGGCAGATGCCATCACTCTTGATGGAGGCGATATCTATAGTGCTGGACTGGAAAACTATAAACTTCACCCTATCATTGCGGAGGATTATGGCAAAGGTAGAGTTTCCAACATAATGCAAAAAACTGTCCTATAACCAGTTCAACAAATATGAGTTTAATTTTCCATTTGGAAATGGATCAAATCACATAATGCAGAGTCAAATCTTAAGTTCCACTTTGCTGAAAAACTTCCCTCAGACACAGACACATGCTACTATGCTGTTGCTGTGGCGAAGAAAGGCACAGGCTTTGGGTTCAAAGACCTTCGTGGGAAGAAGTCTTGCCACACAGGTTTGGGGAAGTCTGCAGGCTGGAACATCCCTATTGGTACACTGATCTCACAGGGGCAAATTAGCTGGGAAGGCATTGAGGACAAACCTGTGGAGCAGGGTAAGTCAAAATAAGACGCTTTTTGTGCGGACATGTCTAAAAGAATAAGGAAAGCTTTACTTTCAATCTCTTTCATTTTGCTGTTTCCTGCAATGTACATTCCTAGCAAAACAAAAACTTTTGGGTACATTTTGTTGTTGTTGTTTTTTTTTGTGTACATTCCATGTCAGTGTGACTGGGCATGCAAAGCGCAGATACTCACATGTATGACTGACTGTGTTACAGCTGTCATGGAGTTTTTCTCTGCCAGCTGTGCTCCCGGGGCAACAAAAGGTACCAAACTGTGCCAGCTTTGCAAGGGAGACTGCACTCGTTCTCATAAAGAGCCTTACTATGACTACCATGGGGCCTTCCAGTAAGTGTCTAAGTATCCTCACGTTCACATACTTGCTGTACCAAAGCTTGGTATCTCTTCCACGCACTGGTTGCTGTTGATAATGTGAGTTGCTCTCTTCCATCAGGTGCCTAAAGGATGGAGCTGGAGACGTTGCCTTTGTGAAACACTTGACAGTGCCTGGTGAGCCAAGCAGGATGTCTCATAGCATCTGAATGATATCATCATGTTTGCTTTAACTGCTAATGCTTGTCAGATTATAATGAGAATGAGCCTGAGGTCAACTGTAACGCAAGTATCTATATGAGGATTATGTCTGACTCTCCTGTCGTATGACAGACGCGGAGAAGGCTGACTATGAGCTGCTGTGCAAGGATGGGAGCAGAAAAAGCATCGACGAGTACGAGAAGTGTCACCTGGCCAGGGTGCCCGCCCACGCCGTCGTCAGCCGCAAGGACCCTGCACTGGCCCAACGCATCTACGAAGCTCTGCTGCTCATCCCGGTAAATCAGTCAAATGCCAGCTTGCTCCGCGAGGCTAGAAAGAGGCCCTTGTGTTGAATAAAGCATGAAGAAAAAAAGAGGATGTAGACATATGAGTCAAAGCTGTCTTCAAACTCTTCTCAATCAAATAAGTTTACTGATATAGGACAATGGCATGCAGAACGCACAAGAAAATCGTCCCGATAAATATCATGAATCCCCTTTGGTCAAAAGATTTTTTTAAACTATTGATTCATTTCTATGTTGTAGCCCTCCGAGCTCTTCTCCTCTGAAGGTTATGGGGGCAAAAATCTGATGTTCAAAGACTCCACAGTCAAACTGACCAGGGTGCCTGAGACCACAGACTCATTCCTCTACCTTGGAGCAGAGTACATGAGCACCATCCGCTCTCTTCAGAAAGGTGAAATGCACACACACACACACACACACACACACACACACAAACACACATACCCACAATTCTGTGAATTTTAATTCTTATTTATTGCTGAGAAAAATGATCTAAGAATGTACCAAGTGCATGAATGCTCACAAGTTGTTGTTAGATGTTCTCTGTCTAAACAGAGAAGTTGTTTTATGATTCCACCATACCACCGTACAACCATTTCAGGCCATGACTCAGACATCTAAATGGGAAACCCCAATCATGGGCATCTGGGCTGAGAATGAAAAGTGATGTTGAGATTTGACCTTTGCTTCTCAGAGTTGATCTCGAGCGGCAGTTCTGATGCCATTAAGTGGTGTGCTGTGGGCAATACCGAAACCAAAAAATGTGACAAGTGGAGCATCAGCTTCGTAGAAGGAGGCAGCAGCAAGATTGAGTGCGAGACTGCACCATCTGTGCAAAAGTGCATCGAAAAGATCATGGTAAGCTTGGGTGTAACCAGGGGGGAGGGAACAGAAAAGAGAGTTGTGGAGGATTTTAGGAGGATTTTGCTCAGTTTCACTGTTTTGTCTGTTTCAGTGTCGTTCTTCATTCATTCTTTGATTTACCATTTCCCCTTCTTTATTCATTCCTTTCTTTCCATAGCGCAAAGAGGCTGATGCCATGGCAGTTGATGGAGGGGAAGTGTATTCTGCTGGAAAATGTGGATTAGTGCCTGTCATGGTGGAGCAGTATGATGAAGGTAGTGAATATTACTGCCTGTCATGTACATACACTAAGAGTACATACACTGGGACTGATAGAGAACATCTAAAGAATCAGTTTTTGTTACTCATCATTATTCATTTGAACATTGTAGTGAGAATTCACAGTTGAGCCGACAGAATGATGATTCTTGCATACTTTCTCTCTCTCTTTCTCTGTGACACACTGTCTCTTTTTCTCTTCATAGAGAAGTGCAAATCTCCTGATGGCAGTAAGTATTACTTCTTTATCACTTCTATATCTCTGTGCTGTCGTGAAAGATTTTGAAAGTTTTTGTGGTATTGGTATCCGACAACAAGTATAAATTACAGAGGTTTAACACAAACTCATCAGGATAAATTCAATCCTTTATTTGAAAACGCAGACTAAAATGAGAATGACTGCTTTGCCCAGGGGCAAGAATGCACAAACTCTACATTAAGCTGTTCAATTCATTTCTTCCCAAAAAGCTTTTCAAACAGTTTGTCCAGTTAGTCTCAGTTACTCCTACAATCAGCCTTGGTTTGTCTTTTAGGTGCCTCCTCCTACTATGCTGTAGCGGTGGTGCGCAAAGGCTCAGGGGTGACCTGGGAAACACTGAAGGGAAAGAAGTCTTGCCACACAGGCCTGGGCCGCACTGCTGGATGGAACGTCCCCATGGGCCTCCTCCACAAAGGCACTGGGGAATGCGACTTCTGTGAGTGTCATGCACATCTGTAGTGTAACAGTTAAACTGTAATTGATCAGAATATTGGGCCTCATTCACCAATATCTTTTCTTAAGTTTTTTCTTAAATTTGTTCTTGAGAAAGGTCCTAAGAAAAAGTCTACGTCCCGCCAATCCCCATAAAAGGGCATGAGACTACAGGGCTTTGTGCACACACACACACACACACACACACACACAGAAATCACACACAGAAATTGAAAAGAAAAGTTGAGAGAGGAGTCAAGAATGGCCAAATGAAAATCTATTGACGGTGGAGTACCGGACAGCGAACGAGGTGTCATATTTAGTAGCACTAGCAGTGGATATAAAAATAACAGAAAGAAAAGATCCATGGGATGCTATTACTCGTTCAGTTAATGCTGTATCCGGAGAAGGGCGCACAACTGATGAAGTAAAAAAAAAAAAAAAAAAAAAGATCTCAAATCTGAGGCCAATGTCCAAGACACTTAAAGAAATTTCTACCAAAAAAAAAAAAAAAAATATATATATATATATATATATATATATATATATATGCACTGAAACCTGTTTGATTTTTTTAAGTGATGCATTTCTTTCTTGAAATTAATAGTAAACTATAAATAAACTATCCACGTTTCATGGCGATGTTGTGCAAAACACAGCAGGCCATGATTATCCTACAGACCTAAAATGCTGAAAAGATGCCCATATAAAATACAAAAAATTATAAAATGCTAAAAATTATGATAGAATATGGCCGAGGTAGTCTGTAGGCTCTCTAATGTTTTTTTGCAAAAATAAAACACACTTTCTCAGCTGTTCTCTTTATATGTACCTTCTCCGGTTTGTAAAGCTGCTTGCTGCCTGCTTTGTCCAAAAACATCCAGTACTCTTTTAAGATGCCAATGGTGCACTCGATGGCGGAGCGAGTATATGTGTGCTGCTGTGTAGTGTAGTGTTTATTTATTTTAAAAGACCGTAATGCTTTGTCAAATAATGAAAATAATGATCGAAAAATATCATAAATGATAAAATATCATTGTAATTTAAAGCCTATAACATGATACAGCTGTAGAATTGAAGAAGACGCCAGCACTCAAATGTGCGAAAGTGTACTCTTAAGTGTGTGTAGATTCTGTTCTTGCCTAAGAACAAATCCCAAACAAGGAAATGTTGTCAGAATCTTCTGAATGTCAGAATCTTCATGAAAAACTGCATACGTGGCTTTTAAGAAAAATTTCTTCTTAAGAACAGTTGGTGAATGAGTTCTTCAGTCTACAGATTTCCCCAAGTCTCACCATTATATCTATGTGTGTGTATTTATAGACACACTTGTCGCATTGTCTAACAATGTTAATGTTATACTTTTTCTCATATGTTGTAGGTAGGTCAGTACAGTGTGTATCTGATCCATATCTGATCTCATCTAATCTTTATGTGTCTTCTAGCTCCTGGTACTGTGCTTGTACCATGTGTTTTTCAACATATTTCTTTATTTCTCAGCTAAATTCTTCAGTAAGAGCTGTGCCCCAGGTGCTGCGGCTGACTCTAATCTCTGTGCTCTGTGTGTGGGTGATGAGAAAAAACTGACTACATCCAAGTGCGCGGCCAGCGCTGAGGAGAAGTACTATGGCTATGCTGGAGCCTTCAGGTACGGATTGTTTGTGTCATACCCTCCCGTAATACATATGAATGTGTTAAGTGCACCATGTAATATAAAAACACTTTAGATCACCTTAATTGACAATAATATTAATGTCACATCCTGTAAAACTCCATTGGATGACTCCTTTTATGCGTGTGTCTTTGGTTTTCAGGTGTCTGGTAGAGGGAGGTGGTGATGTAGCTTTTGTCAAACACACCATCGTGCCGGAGAACTCCGATGGTGAGGGGGTTGCTCTTCAGTGACCCTTTTCATTTGTTAATATTCAGTTTCACTGTTTGAATTTCGTAACTCTTAACTCTATTAACTATCTCCCTCTCTCTCTCTTACTTTCTGAACGTAACACATATACTAAGAGCTACACTAAGATTAAGTGATCAAAACTCAGAGCTGAGTTAAGTGAATGATAATTCCTGAACTCTCTTTCTCTCTGTCTGTCTCCCTCTCTCTCTCACCAGGTAATGGCCCCGCTTGGGCTAAAGATCTGAAGTCAGACGACTTTGAGCTGATTTGTCCGGGTAAAACTGCTAGCATCTCTGACTATAAATCCTGCCACTTGGCCCTCGTACCTGCCCATGCTGTAGTGACTCGCCCTGAAACACGAGCATTTGTGGTTAGAATCCTCAGAGAGCAGCAGGTGAGTGAGTCCTCTCAGTGAGTTATGTGAATGATGACTCACTCTCCGTTTATTAGGTACACGACTGTCTAATTATGACATCAGCTATCGTGGGGGGATACAGCGCACTATACAAGCTACTCTGGTTATATGCTAGAGTGTTTTTTCTCTGTCTCCTCATTTTAGCAAAGTCAGAAAATATCTGTCTTTTTGTATTTCAGACAAAGTTTGGCATTTCCTCTGGCAATGATGACTTCAAAATGTTCAGTTCAGAGGATGGGAAAAACCTCCTGTTCAAGGACTCCACAAAGTGTCTCCAGGAGATTACGGCCTCCTCCTTTCAACAATTCCTTGGAAAAGAATATATGGATGCCATGACCTCGCTTCGCCAGTGTCCTGAAAGTCAGTCAGGTAAAAGAAGTATTTGTTTTGAATTGCTAATGCAACATATAAACATACTGAAGCTATCTCGCACAATTTTAGAGCTTCAGTACAATACCTGTCCTGCTCATGATGTAGTAGATTTGGGTATCCATATAAAATCTATTACATTTTGACTTTTTTTTCTTTCAGAACTGGAACAGGCTTGCACTTTCCATACCTGCCAGCAGAAGTCTTAAATTTAGTGATATGTAAAAATTAGATGTGGCACACTCTCTGTATGCTTCACCAACTCTTCTGGCAACTGCTGACATCCACTGATAGCAAGCAAATCCTGGGACGCATGCCAACACTACTTCACTAAAGAGATTCTGGACAAAAATGATCTAAATAGCATAACATAGAACCTGTGTATTTTGGTCACTGAGCACAGTAGTCATGTTAATTTTTGCCTACATTTTCAAATTAGGGGCTGTTTTCAACCTGATGAATGTGTGTTCACCTCTCATATGTATTTGATCTAGACACACTCTTGAATGAACACACATATAAACACACCTGTGGGAGATGGTGTCTGACTTTCCCTCTTACCTGTTCATGATTTTTCTACTGCATTTAACATCTTTCGAAACATGGGCCTAGGTGTTGTGAACACTTTCATTTTCCATTCATTTTACGAGACTGTTTAAAACAAACATAAAAGTGAATTTTAATAAAAGTCTTTTCTATTGCAAGACACAGTACATGTCCTATGATTGCACTTCATTGACACCTTTTTTGGCAACACAGTTGTAAATTGTAGCGGGTGAAAATAAACAGAAATATTTGTATAGTCTACCCCACACATTCAGCTTTCCTGTGGAGACGTTTATGCAGGGCCATGTGGAAAGAAGCTATGTCAAAATAGGTGAAAATCAAACAAAAATCAATCAATTAAATTTCATGGATGTGCTTCATTGCTCTTAAAAAATCTCGTAAAAAAAAACTTCCTAAAAAGTGCAAGATAATTATCATTTTTGTGTCAACTGGTTTGTTCCCAGTGATGGAACACCACATTTACATTAAATTATTCATTTTGCAGATGCTTTTATCCAAAGCAACTTCCACTAAGAGAACACTAAGAGAATATTTACTTCTATAATCAGTCCTGGATAATTTCACTTGAGGTAGCTTACTTTGCCTTATGCACTAGAAACTGGAATGGGTAGATACACTGTGCGCTGAGTTTAACATAAACAGTGGTGATTTCTTCATATTGGAAAGAGAAGTAGGAGGCTTGATTCAAGCAATGCTGAAGTGTACAATCAAGTTTTAGTTGGTAGCTAGAGAATATAAGGAATCAGCAAACAAAAGCAGAGCTTTTTGAAAAGATTGCATAGCTTTATTCAGTATTTGTTCAATTAAATTGTGATTTTGTTTAATACCTCTATAAGGCTTTAGCATTAATAATAATAATAATAATAATAACAATAATAATATTTATTTAGAGCCCAATATCACTATTTATAGTCTCAAAGGGCTTTACATGTCTATAACAAAGTCAAATCAAAATTATATCATGCATAAGTTCGAGAAAATAGATAAGTCTTTAGTTTTGTTTTAAAGGTATTGAGAGAGTTTGCTTCTCTAACTTCTTTAGGTAAACCATTCCAGAGTTAGGGAGAGCGGTAGGAAAAAGCTCGGTTGCCAGCGGACTTCTTTTTAACTCTTGGAATGACTAATAATCCAGAATCTTGAGAGCGCAGGGTGCAAGGTGGGTTATAGGGTGTAATTAAGCCAGACAGGTAGGAAGGTGCATGCCCATGTAAAATTTTATATGTTAATAAGAGGACCTTAAAATCTGCCCTTGCATGAATTGGGAGCCAATGAAGGAAAGCCAGGACAGGGCTAATGTGATCAAACTTCTTCGTTTGGGTCAGAATTCTAGCAGCAGCATTCTGGACCAGCTGAAGACTATTGGTGCTAGAGGCAGGCAGGCCAGAGTAAAGAACATTGCAGTAATTGAGGCGAGACGTGACGAATGCGTGAACAATGGTTTCTGCATCAGCCATACTTAGAAAAGGCCTAATTTTAGCAATGTTACGGAGGTGATAAAAGGCAGTTTTGGTTGTGTTCTTGATACGAGTGACTAGCGAGAGACTAGAGTCAAAAATCACACCAAGGTTCTTAGCTGAAGAGTTTTGAGAGATGACGCAGTTGTCAAAATTTAGAGTTAGATCACTAAAAAGATGCTTATGCGCAGGGGGACCAATGACCAGCATTTCAGTCTTGCCTGCGTTAAGCATCAGGAAATTTGAAGACATCCAACCCTTAACAGCACAAAGACATGCCTCAAGGTTAGCCAATTCAGAGCGGTCATTATGCTGGATAGGTAAGAAAATCTGAGTATCATCAGCATAACAATGGAAGTTAATGTTGTAACTACAAATAATGTCACCCAAAGGGAGCATGTAAATAGAGAATACAAGAGGGCCAAGGACTGATCCCTGAGGAACACCATAGTTAAGCTTACGGAATTCAGAGGTCACATTATTATAGTGGACACACTGCTTTCTCTCAGAGAGATAAGATTTAAACCAAGAGAGCGCCAGGCCACGAATGCCAATTTGGTTTTCCAGGCGCTTTAACAATATAGTGTGATCGACCGTGTCAAATGCTGCACTCAGATCAAGCAGAATAAGAACAGAGGTAGCACCAGCATCCATGGCTAATAAAAGATCATTAGTTACTCTAGTAAGGGCGGTTTCAGTAGAGTGAAAACACCTGAAGCCTGACTGAAATATTTCAAACAGATTGTTAGAGGACATATGGGCTATCAGCTGAGCAGCTACAATGTTTTCAAGTATTTTTGAAAGAAACGGGAGATTAGAGATCGGCCTATAATTATCTAAGGCTTCAGGGTCAAGGTCTGGTTTTTTAAGTAAAGGCCTGATCACGGCTGTTTTAAAAGAGGAGGGTACAATACCAGATTTAAATGACATATTTAGAGTGTTTAGGACTGTTGGGCCAAGAATCGAGAAAAGCTCCATGTAAAGTTTAGCAGGTAGGGGATCAAGGAGGGAAGAAGCTGGCAGAGTGCACCAATTTGGACAGCGCGTCTAGAGAGATAGGGTTAAATTGAGTTAAAGGTTGCACATCCTGACTAATCTTAGGCGCAGTAACAGAGAGCGTGCTGGCAGTCTGATTTGATAAATTAATGTGAATATTACGACGAATTAAGTCTATTTTTTGCGAGAAAAATTCAACAAAATCGTTTGCGGTAAAAGGGCTAGATTGAGGGGAGTGATTCTGGGTAAGTTTAGATATTGTATCAAAAAGGAACCTGGGGTTATTTTTGTTAACATTAATTATTTTCGAGTAATACGCGGATCTGGCTGTGTAGAGAGCGCGTTTATAATCTATCAGGCTGTCGCGCCATGCAAGGCGAAAAACCTCTAGTTTGGTTGCCCGCCAGTTTCGTTCCAATCTCCTACACATCTGCCTAAGGGTGTTTCCCTGCTTCTCTGATAGTTTGGTATATACTTAACATGTGAGCAAACAAACATGCGCAGAATTTTTGTTTGAGAACAGGTAAGATATTTTCTCAGCTTCCAAGTAATACTTGCTTCAACTACAGCTTTAAAAAATGGGCTCCTCCTTTGTCACATGACAGGGGCCACACAGTTCCAAGCTGCTTAACCCGGAAGTACATGAGCGGCTTTCCAGGCGTTCCGTCCGGCTCTGCCGACTCAAGGGGAGGAAGGTATTGCACCATGGCTCTGTAGTAAACCGTGTTTAATCAGACAAGTGTGGTCAATTTACCGGCAATCCGTCACCATCCGCGCCTTAATCATGGACCTCCAGTCAAGAGGCTTGTCTTGGAGGCACATAAATTATCAGTAGTAATTTCTAACTACTGTATTTATTCATTTTTTTAAAATCTCGTGACTTCTTTTTGCCTTTACACGCTACTGGGGATTTAAACGTTAAGTGACAGTAGCTAGCAAACAGTCCTCACGGATCAGCACCACTTTCCCTTTGGGTCCGAGGACGTGCTTTATTTTTGACTTGAAGATACAGTAAAAGGCAGCAACACAAGAAGAATAAAAAAAACACATTTGCAAGTGCTAGCCCTCCAAGTCTTCATATATAACTACAGATATCTGGTGAGTAAACGAACAAATAATGGTAGTTTTAGCCCACTGGAAACTCGAATCATGGAAGCAGACGTACGGGCCCTGGCTCTCTCGTGAGAGTTTGGGGCTAGCAATGTGACATTAGCTTGCTAACTAAGTATTTATTTGATTTCTATCAGTAGTAATTAGGTAGCAGTTAACTATCCTTAAACGATTAATTGTTTGGCATAGCTGTCTGTGTCGTCGTTCACATGCACCGGTCATTCACGTAAATTTGTAATTAGCTGTGACATTGGAATCGCCACTCTAATGACTTAAAGAAGACTGGATCAAACTGTTTAAAGAACTTAGCATTTTGGCTAACAAGCTCGGGTAGACTTATGATAACTTAACCCAGATACTTGGTGGCAGTCACGATCATTCAAAATAGCTTTGCTGTTGGAAAATCCGCTTATTAAAGTTGAAAAGTTGCTTTAAAACATAGCCAGTTGCTTTATTAATCTTGTATGAGTAGACAAAATGACATTTGTATTAAAAGTTGAGCTTTGCGGTTGGAGTGATTCCCACGCCTTGTGTCTGCTTAAGAGTAGGAAAGGCCTACTAATGGACCTCAGTTGGCTCCACACGGTTAGCCAAACCGCTAACATCCCAAAAGTCTTCAAATATTATAGGCTTTAGGCAGTATTTCCAGTGTGACTTCCTTCGCAGAAAATACGTCCATCTTGACTTTGACTATATCACGCAAGTTAAAATGTAATGTCAGGTCTCTGTGCGTGGTTTGCTCAAGTTCAGCTTGTCATTGATTTTAGACACGTAATGCCAACTGCATGCCGTTTTCGTCAGATTAGCAGTAGCTGGTTGGTGACCCAAGGTATTTAGGCCTAGCTAGCTCTAATAAAATTACCAGGCCGTGTCCTTGTTTGAACCGCTAAAATGTTTGGATCATGCTTGTCAATGATACGTAATGTTCCTGTGATCATTCTCAAGCTTGTGGCTAATTGTTGCCCATGGATGGTTTATTTGGAGGAATGAAATGGATATAACTGATTTGTAAAATGTGGGTTACCATATGGCAGCTAGCAAGCTAATGCTACTGAGCAAGTTTCTGTGCGCCGGCTGCATTATGGCTGCGGTGTGACACGTCTCTCAAGTGTTAGCAAACCCCCCACCCCACCCCACCTCCCCGATTTAAACGCGTGTTATACCGTTTTTGCATTGACAAGAACAGACCTATTATCCAGTTATGCTTTTACTTTTATAATGTATTTGATATGGATTTCCAGTTTGTTATCCAATATATACATATATATATATTTACCATTTTAATGAATATCGAATGGGAACATCCCTGCAGTTTGACACATGGAGAGTTTTCTCGTGAAAATGTGTATGTACCTTTGTGACGTACCAGTTTCGTTTAAGAGCAACAGAAAGGTCTGCTCGTTGGATGTACAGATCGCATAGTTGTCAGGTTAGCGCTTTCTGCAGCGCTCACTAGTGTGGCACGTGCAATATGTAATTTCAGCATTTAATTGGCATTTCGTTCTCCTTCGCTCCTTGCTTCATGAAAACTTTTGAGAATTTTGCCGTAGTGCCGTGGGAGATGCTTGTAGGCCTGACCATAATTTTACAATGTTTAAAAATATTGCTTGTGTGTCGTTTGGCAAGGAGCACCTATTTTCTTTTTTTTTTAATCTTGTTTTGTTTTTATCTTCAAGACATTTTTACTGTTTTGCTCTGCCTCAGACCTTTGTTAGAACATTAGTTTGTTACACCACTCTATCAGGTTACAGCAAATTACAGCTTTGGTTGGTGGGTAAAATTTGTGAATGTGGTAGCGTTTGTTTCAGTTTCTATGAGTAGGATTTTTACTTCAAGTACAGAGCATTAACCGAAGCAACATTAGCATCAACAGACTCCTTGCTTGTACGGTTGTATCTTGAACTAAGCACTATTGTTACGTTGAAGTGACGTGGGGAAGTTGAGGTTGTGGGTCTCTGACAGGTCTACTACAGTAAGATTCATCAGTTCGTCTTCTGAAGGAGAAGACAGTCAAGGAACTGTGATACATTTTGCACAGGTTTCTCGCTTAACTGGTGAATTCTCCCTTTTTTGTAGGGCCCATTCTGATAGGCAGAGGGTACTGAGATGTAGAATCTGAGAAGAGAACGTATTTTGTCTCTGTTGGGATGAAGACCAGGCTTAGCTACTTTGTTTTAAAACAAAATATATATTTTAGAAAAATAGGTTGCATTATGATTAGGGATTTGAGTATTCCTACAGATGTACAATGGTTAAACAGTCAACCATTCCAGGTGAAAGGTGTGTGTGTATATGTATGTGTGGGATGCTGTTTCTTCTGTGTTGTGTATCACTGGTTTTCTAAACAACAGCTTTTTCGGCGACAATGTTGCCGTAAAAATCAGAACTGGTGATAGTCGACTTGAACCGTTCCGTGTAAAGCAGGGAGAACGTGTAGTCTTACACCCTGTAGGAAATGAGAAGATGTCGATCTGTCATTCTCCTGATGAACAGCCTCATTAAAGAAACAGATTCCTTAGCCTCAATGGGACGTAGGAATCTTTTGCCAATTTGGGATGCAAGAGTCTCACCATCCAACAGTACGGTGTACTATTGTCTGACTTGACCTTTAACACAAATGGTCCACTTTTATGCATTATCTAAAGGTTTACAGTATCAGAAATTTGCATGCATCTTAAAGCAAAGCCACTGTGGTTTCCCCTCACCCTCGGGCTTCAGATGTGAAGCTTTATGTTGACAAATGTGGTATCTTGCTATGTTACTCCCATCACAGCAGAGTCAGCTGTAGTATCCTCAGCGGTTACGGAGGCAAGCGTTGAATAGTTAATGATGCTCTCCTGTTATAGGCTGCCCTACAGGTTCTCTCTCTCTCGATCGCTCTCGCTCGCTCGCTTTCTGGTGTGTTCAGATGAAGCCCTTCTGTCGCTCTCTCTCTCTCTCCCTCTCCCTCCCCCCAACGGGCCAGTCAGTTCATCTGTGTGTTCCAGCTCGCTAGGCACTGCTCTGTGTTTAGATCACAGTATGGCCACCCCTCCCCCCCCCCAGCCCAACCCAATCCCAATGCTACACACACATTTGACTCCCATCTCACATGCTCTTCTGTTTCTTTTCCTCTCCTCCCCTTGCCTCCCCTCCTGTACCACCTGGAGAGGACTTGGCAAAAATTCGCCTAAGATGGGTTTAAGATGCGACTAAAATCCCAAGTGAAATGGGAGTTTAAAACCCCCCCCAAAAAACAGGAACGCAGGAGTGACTGACTCAAAATGGAAACATGAGTACTGTGTAATGCATGTAGGTTAGAGACAGGGGTGGATGTTCCTACTGATTATTCTCAGTGATGTGATTAAGATTCCAGTCTCATCATATCTTTTGTATCTCCTCGTGTTGTCTTCACTGCCTCATGTCAGACTGCTTCATCAAACTGGAAACAGAACTCCAGGACTGCGGTGTGGCGTACTCAGGAAGCCAAAGTGATATTCCACACATTCGGCCTCGAGTGACCCCCCCCCCACACACAATTCACTTATTGCAGACCGCATTCAGACCACATTAACCGTTTGTGTGGGGTTTTTTTCTTCTTCTTCTTGGCGGCCCTTTTCTCACCCATCTCTCACAACTCACTACCGTGTTGTATTAAACACTCTAACATGTGCCTTTTATTGGCCACTGTCTTCCACGGTCCCTCTGTGGTCTAGTCCTGTGGGAGCTGTTAGCCCTAGTTTGGAGAGCACTGGTCAGCGCCCCCCCCCCCCAATTCCCTAAGCTCGATTCTCCACCTGGTCTCTTGTATCCCAGGGGACTGCTCTGTAAACTTTGAGTGCATACTGAGGGAGTCTGGGAATGTGCATGCTTACGTGTGTCTGTGTGTGTGTGTGTGTGTGTGTGTGTGTAAACTCCAGCTGTAGTGGGTGCGGCCCCACGCGTTATCAGCGCAGTCAATGGGCCCCGCCCCACCCCCACCCTGCTTCATCCACCTCATGTATTCAGTGAAAGAACACAAACTCCCCTCTTTATGATTGTGCTGTGTTTGAGTTGTTTGCTTTCCGTTTACATTGTGGGATACATGGATAGTCCGTTTTACACTGTTCATCCCAAATGGCTTAGTGAAAGCCCTCAAGGTATTAAATGTGGTTTCCTGTGTACATTTTTTTTTTGTCTCTCTCATTTAGCATGTGAATCAGTTTCTGAGTTCTCTGTGCTTACCATCTCTCCTCCTTTGTGTTCTCTCTTGACTAGTGTCATTTAGGAGCTGATACACTACGTAGGGAGCGCTCCTAGTCGACAGAGAGGAGACGCAGAAGAGTAGACTAATTCACAGGTACAGTGGCCCAGAACCCAGTGTTGTCTCTTACTGTTACTGGTTTTTTTTTTTTTTTTATTTTCTATACAGGAGGTTCATGTGAAATTGGCAGGAACCATAAGTGGAAAGCAAATCTCTCTCTGCCTCTCCCTCCCTCTCTCCCACGTCCAGTTGTCATCGCGGTTTGTAGCAAATTAACTCAAATAAGCTGGACAGGTAGCAAACAGTCAAACATTCAGCCCGTTGTCAGTTGAATAAAGAGATGGATATGAACGTAAAGTTAATGTTAATGTAAGGTTAATGGGAGTTTGCTCTTTTTGACACACGGACTTATTATAAGTCTTAAACTCAACATTTCAAACACTTAAGATTTAAGATATTTGGTTTTTCATACACATTTGTTTTCTGTAACAACCTAAAAAGTCAAGCAATAACAACCCGAATGCACTACACTGTAGCATGTGGCTTTATTGACAGTGAACTTTCAAATAATTGACTTTTTAAATGTCAAATGAGTGAAATTTGTGAACAGTGATGACCCTTTTTCATATTCATAAACACTGGAAATGACTGGTTTATTGAACTAACCTACTGATAAAATGGATATAATTGTTAATTGGCCTGTATATCAACAACTATATGCTTTCGTTTAAAACATTGGACAGCTTCAGAAAGCAATAGAACCGAAGAACTGTGATGTCATAAATGACATTTGTGTTGTACAAACTTATAGAATGTTTCTATAGAACTTTTACGTTTAAACTGTTCTAATTCATTAAAAAAACCCAAAAGCAAACAAACCGATAACTAGTGGAAACTACTGTTCTTATTGAGCACGTTTGAGCAAGGAAAATAATAGGAAGAGAAGAAAGTAAGACTTTCAAGATAACTTTGTTACTTTAAGATTTTCTGAGGGGCCCTCAGTATCAAAACAAAATCTTAGAAATGAGGTCATTTAAATAGCACCTCACACCAAGAGCTTGGTGAAACTTGCTGTTTCATAGAGCATGCAAAGTTTACTCTCAAAGACATGCTAAATCTATAGCTTATACTTTAAAGGACCCGGCTGGTTGTGTGAGTTACTGCGTTTAAACCTGTTCGTTTTTTTTTTTTCAATGATAGTTCTTGTGTGTTCAGTTTGGCAGGCAGGTCCGAGACCCCCTCATGCAGAACCACGGGAAATGAATAAACCACCACAGCCTCTAACAGGATCTGTCCCCCACCCTGCCCCCTCCCCCGGACTGACGCAGGTGAGCGCTGTAAGAAAGTTCGGAAAAAAGCTATAGGAACAGACCGACTCCTCTCTCTAACGTGGTTCTGTGGACTCTTCCTCTCTGCAGGGTGCCTTTCCACCTGGCCAGCCACCTTCCGTTGTCTTCGCCGCTCCACCTCCACAAATGAACACTGCGCCGCAACCTAGACAGGTACCCATCCCCTCCTCCCCTCTTTCTCTCTCTCTCTCTCTCTCTCTTACATTCCAAACAGCTGCTTAGAATAAAAACCCTCTGCTGATCATGGCTGTGCTTCATGCTTGTGAGCGGCAGCCGGTCTGCTTTCTCGCGTATTTGACTTAAATCTCTGCATGTGAGCCAGGGTCTCTTTTCTTCTTTCTCTTTTTTTTTTTTTCTCTCTTATGGGTTCTAAGCTTTGACCCTTTGCTCTCTTTTGCTCTCCTCCCTAGTTTGCTCCAGGGCCACGTGCTTTACATCAGCAGGTACTAACACCTCTCCCTGATCTCCCTCACCCACGCCTACCCACAGATCTGTTCTCCTCTACGATGAGTCTGAATAATGGGCTGTAAATGATGTTTTAAACGCCGTCAGGATGCCACGGGGGGGGGGGGAAGCAACTAGGTCCCCTGTGGATTTAAGCGCAGATGTGTGTGTGTGCGTGTGTGTGTGCGTGTGTGTGTGCGTGCGTGCGTGCGTGCGTGTGTTTTTGTGAGTTCGGTTTCAGTTTAAAGCCTTTTTTCTTTCTCTGTCACACACCTGGGGCCACTCTTATGTTAGTCTTACCTTGAAAAAAGCTTTAAGGCACTTCAGAAAAGCACTGTGTGTATGTGTATGTGACTGGCCTGTGTTTGGTGCATCTCTAATACTCTTGTTTCATTCAACAACTTTGCATGTGTTACTACGCTTTGTTTGCTTCCAGTGCTAATGCTAACATATATTTCTGCTGCTTTTTGTCTTCTCTGCTTTTCTCTCCCCTCTCTCTCTGTCTCTCTCTCTCTCTCCCTCTTTTTTTTTTCTTCCTCACTCTCTCCCTCTCTGCTCTGTCACTTGTGGTGTGTTGTGCGACTAAAGGGTGGATTCAGGTCACTGCAGGTAACTGCTTCTCTTTCCTCCTTCATCTTTCTCTCTCAACAAAATCAAACAAGTGACGCACATTAACTGTCCAAAGACTAAGACTAATCTAATAGGTACTAATGCAAGCAAGCCCAGTAGTGTAGCAGAGAGCTCGTATCATCACCCCGATAACACACGTTGTTGTGATATCAAGATCTTGTTCTTTGAAATCTCAAGAAAGGTTTATGCTCTTTGTTTAAGGCAGTTCATAGTGGGTAGTGTATAGCAGGTAAACAATATTCAAATCAGTAGTGTTCCAGGAGAGGTATGGTCAGAACGTTTACCAGTTGTATTCTCATTTTTTGAGATGTAAAGATAGAGTGACCATACCAGACAACACGGTATATTAACCCAACCATCTAACGAACTAACTGGACCAGCTGCAACACACTTAGCCTTTTTTTTGTCTTTTTCTCGAGGTCACATCCTTTAATGTCTGTGTAGTGATGTGAATAGCAATTCCATTTTACAGAAGCAGATATTAGGTTTCAGCGTGCCATGAAAGGTTGTACTTCCAGTTGTTCACTCATTTACTTGGGTGCACTGAATGATCAGTACATGCGTACATAAACGACTTCAGTTCAACTGTTTTGTGCTCTCTTTGCTGGAAGGTCTTGGATTTGAGGAATTTCTCTGTTTATTTCACCTTCGTGTTGGTTAAATGGTCAGTGCAGACAGTGAATCCAAGGCAAACTGTGAAATTAAATACTTTATGAGCGATGTGATCCCAGGATGAGCAGGGTGTGTGTAGCGTCCGTCTGTTGGTTGGATATTTGTCTGTATGAGGTCTGTGTGTCTGGTTAGAGAATTGCAGAGTCAACAGTGAACGCGACAAAACTTTGACACAGAGCTTAACAGTCTGTCTGAGCTAAAAGCATTTTGGTCTAAACAAATGTAGTGTAATTCAACATGCTGCCAAAAGAACACAGTGTTAACTGTGAAACATAATGTCTGAATCATGTCTCAGTCACACCTCACAGGCCAAGATATTTGTTAGAGAAGAAGAGAAAATCAATGGAGAACATTACTGCAAAGCCTGAGGGAGGAAACTTGTTTGCCAGTGGTGCATCTCTCAGCACAACACTAATTCATAGCATTATTTTCGAAGCAAGATCAGAGCAGTAATAGTAGAGTGATAGTAGCCAAAGAAAAAAAAAACAGAGCGAAGAGCTTTGATTGGCCTGATCTGAGATCTGTGTCAAAAACTGCAAGTTTGTTTTTGTGGAACATCGCTGTTCCCAAGCAACTTGACTAAGGTTAAGTTAATGTCACAAAAGTCTCTGGCTTTTCAAAATGGACAGACCTGTTTCAACATGCAGTCATGCAGTCACATGATAAATAAAGTCCTCTTCCCAGCACATATGTTCAGCAACCTCCCAACAGTAAGGTTAGGATGAACACACCCCGGTAACAAACTCCAGTCCTCCTAACTGCGGAGTGGTGTATTCCTCAGAGGGCATGTGAGGACGCGTACCGAGGGGGCACAAGTTACTCTGGACATGTGGTGTAGTTCAGAACCTCACTTTGAACTTTTTAATATTATAGAGCCAGCATATATGTGATCTACTCAGCCTTCAATGGTTCTTTGCTGGCTACTTTATGTATAGTAATAGCCATAGCTGCATGTTTTTTTGTTTTTTTTTAAAGACATTTTTAAAATATGATGTAAACCAACATGGCACTGCACAGTAAAATGTATCAGCATTTTGTTAATGTTATATTTGGTATGTAGTTTTAACATGTGTAACATTTAACATAAAGCTTAATATTGTTTAATATGTAACTTGTTCAACGTGACAAAATCGGGCTGCACGATTTGGTCAGAAAAATCATATCGCGGTTAGAAGTTAACATTTTGAAGTTAGCGATTTGAACTGCGATATGTTAAACTTCTAAGTTAGCATCTCATATTTTTGCTTAGTTGTCAAGACTAAAATCAGATAAAGGCATAGAATTACACTGTAAAAGGGTGGTTTGAAATAATTTTCAACTCAATAAAAACTTTAAAATAAGTCAGCTGCTCAATGACAAAACGTTACAAATTGTTTAGACTTTCTCACAGAATGTCACGCAGGTAAAGTCACCAGCAATTGTTTGTTTTTAGTTCAGGTCAGCTTTCGTCTGTCTTTTTTCCTTTCATACACATTCATGAAATGCGGGTTAATGCCCGACGGAGCGTCCAGAAAACCAATGAACGAGTGGGAGGCAAAGAACTCCACGCAAAGTAGGGTGGCCCACACCGAACACAGGTCCACTGCTTTAAAATGATGATTGCATTTTTCACCGGATCAATGACTGAGAAGCGCAGATATACAAGCTTCTCACTCGCCAGCCAATCAGACACGAATATTTTCTGTCGTCACTTCACATTAATATATTTTATTCAGTTGGGGCCTTTTGCGGTTTAACAATCGCATGCGGACATATCGCGACTTCGATCTTAATTCGATTAATTGTGCAGCCTTAGTAAAGGAGGAAAAAAAAAAAAAAGGTTCCTCGTCTGACTCGACCCTGCTAAATCGACGCGCTGTCCCTTTGTCTCTCGACACAGCCGTACTACCCAAACCGGCCCAACCTGCCCAGCAGTGCCCCGCGGGTCCAGACCGGCAGCACGCCCCGGCCGGTGGCGCCCGCCCACGTCTATCAGCCAGCGGGCTCACAGATGATGATGATCCCACAGCAGCAGCTGCAGTTCTCCAACTCTCAGGGCGCCACCTATTTCATCCCCCCCTCACAGGTACCAAGGCCCAACGCCAAACCCTCTCACCAAATCACAGGTCACTCGACCGCCGGCTTTGATCGAAACGTTCGATGACCGGTCGAGAAATGACACTCACGCAGCGCTCGAGATGAACAACTTGTATATGAGGCGTGTTTTGTGCCGCTCATTCTCCAGTTTATGCTTTATGGGTCAATGGGCGGGGGGGGAAGTGTTATTATAACTTGTTTCTTTTGTCTCCTTTCAGTATCGTCCCCCCTTCATGCCACAAACGCAGCAGTACCCAGTATCCAGTGGAACAACTGGCTTCTACTCTGGCACCAGTCCTGCTGATTACGGTAGTACATATGGTAAGAGAGACTCTGTTTTGGGGCCTCAGCAGCCCAGAGCTACTGAACCCCCCCCCCCCCATCGGTACAGGGGCCAGGTCCACACAGTCAGTCCTTTTACTCAGTCCTGCTCCCTGCTCTGCGGCTATGATTGCAAAACTTACACTGAGTGGGCTGAGTTTCTTTTTTTATTCCTTGTTTCTTTCCTTTTGTATCAGTCATATTTGGTTAAGTGTAAAACGATGGCCATCTGGTAAACAGCAAAAACAATTCTCCCAGGATTCTGGGCTTTGGGCAGTTTAGTTTACTGTAGGTCATGGAAACCAATGACTGTTGTAACTAACTAATATGTATATGTGCTAGTTTTCTTTTTTACATTTTTTTCTTTCTCTCTTTTTGTTTTTTCTTTCTGTCTTTTTCTCTGGTTCTGTCTCTCTCCCTGCTCCATCTGGGAGGCTCTATCTCGGCATAGTTTGACGTTTCTTGTTGGCCTCCTAACCTTAATCAGCTTGTTATAACTGCGTCCAGTTGGATTCTTTCATTCACTCTCCGTCCTTTTTTCTTTCTTCTATTCCTTCCTCTCCTCTCTGTGTCTCTCTCTCTCTCTCTCTCTCTCTCTCTCTCTCTCTCTCTCTCTCTCTCTCTCTCTCTCTCTCTCTCCCCCCCCCCCCCCCCCCCCCCCCCCCCCTTTCTGGCTGAGTTCAGAACCCTCTCTTGCAGCGAGGGAAAGGCGCGGGGGTGGGGGGAGAGGCGCTGGGCGAGAGAACGGACGTCTCTCGCTCCACGGGCCTCCTCTCACCTCCCAGCGCTACCCCGGTGAGTTCGTGTGGCTGATTGTGTCTGTGTTTGTGTGTCCTTGTGTATCCAGTCCTGAGTTCAGGGAGCATGTGGACGTCAAGCGACCATCGCAGAATTTTACACACACCCCTCATTACTGAGTGATGGCAGCACCTAGAATTTATTTCTCGAGTTCTAAGTCAGTCTCTAGTTTGGAATTTCATCAAAGGCTTTATTGGCTTGTTATGGACAAATGTCAGAGATGTCTCTGTTTCACCTCACAAAATTGGCTGTTACTAGATGCTGCTGTGCTCTGGAATGGGGGCACTGTGCCTACAGGTGTATGTGTTGAATAAAGCATGTTTTTTTTGTTTTTTTTTTTTCCTTTTCCTCATGAACTGTTTGATGTGTTGTCTGAACACACAAAGGTTTTTTTTTTTTTTGCTTCGTTAATGTCATGTGATTGCATTTTTGTTGTTCTCCCCTCCAGCAGGAACATACTACCCAGCACAGCCTCAGTATCCTCCCTCAGTGCAGGCCACGCCAGTCATTATGAACCCCGCCCAACCGCAACAGCCCCCTCCCCCACAACAAGCCCCTCCCCTACCACAGGGCCCAGTGAAGAGGGAGAGAAAGCAGGTATTGTTTTTAATTGTTGGCCAGTTTCATTGTCATGGTTACTGCAGTCTGCTTTTCATCTCTAGCTTCCACATTAATATTTATTATAGTTACCATTTAATTTAATTACATAAACAATCCTGATTTTAGATGTCATGCGAATTCACTCCGGCCCCTAACCACTGTGATATTAATTCATTTTTCTCGCCTTGTACACACACAACTGAAAATGCATGTATCGCAAAACAGGCGTTTAGTTGTTTATCTTAAGCTACAAACGTGTGCTTTGCTTACACCAAGACGAAATTCAAGCACAAGTTGATGGCTTTCATAATTAACACAGTCAAAGCAGGACATGGTTAAGATGTGTCAAGGTTTCATTCGTTTGCTCATGAGGGTCACGATTAGGTCAGGACGGAGGTCAGATCACACTGATATTGGAAAGGGGTCACAGTCAAAAACGAACGTTGACGGGTCGTTGGAAAAGTTTTGTCATTTCCTGCAGTGTGAATGAAGCCTGAAATACTCGGTATCATCCCTTTACAGATCAGAATACGTGATCCCAACCAGGGAGGACGGGACATTACAGAAGAGATCATGTCAGGCGGAAGAACTACCTCCACCCCCACACCTCCACAGGTGAGTGGCCTCCTTTGGCACCCCTTTGGCTGTTTTACTGTTCACATCAGTTAAATCAGTGCAACATGTGAGACCAGTCAAGTCCAATATAGTAAGAATGTTACATGTCTAACAATGTGCGTTTGAATAGCTGTGAGGTTTTGCGACATGCACGCTTGTAAGCTTTTCAGATGTTTACGCTGCTTTTTTTTGTTGGTTTGGTTTTGGAGAAACATGGTTTTGAAGGAGTGTAGTGGTCTCAGGGACTCTTGGTTCTGTGTTTTCTTTCAGTCTGTCGGCCCAGAAGCAGGAAACCCTGCCCAAACCAATGGAGAAAGCGTAGCAGCTACAGCTGCAGGAATGAGATCAGGTTAGTGCCCCCCCCCCCCCATCCATTATGCCTCACCTCAATAACCCTGTTAATTATTCAGTCGTATCTGTGATGGTGAGGGGTTTTTTTTCCCTCCCCCCTTGGCTTTGCTGTACTCAAACTGTACCTCTTTTGGTCCTTAGCTGAACGAGGAAAGCTTTTGACTGTTACACCAGCTGCCTCCACCCCTCCACCTCCGTCTAAGACCCCTGAACAGACCCCTGCCGCTCCACCTGCTGCTGACGCCAAACCCGCCCCAGAGGCCAAACCTTCCCCACCCATCAGTGAGGTGCCCATTCCTCCGGGAGAAGATGCAGACACTATTGCGGCGGCAGCTCCCTCGCCTCCACCTGTGCCCACCTCAGCTCCAGAAGACACCCCCCAGGCAAAGCAGGAGGTCAGTGATAGCGTGGATGCTCCTGTGCCTCCAGAGGTACCTGCCCAGCCAGAGGCAACCCAGGAGGTCCCAGCTGTTGCAGAGCAAATCACTGCCCAGGCAGAGAAGGAGGAGGAGGAGAAGGAGGAGGAGCCTAAAGCTGCCAAAGAGGAGGAAGAGGAGGCTGCAGCCAGTAAGGCCGAATCTGTCCAAGAGCCTGCTCCTGCACCTAGCACAGACCCTGCACCTACCACGTGCAAGGAGGAGACCCCCGTCGCTGTATCGAATGGGAGCGAGAAGCCGGTAGCGGAGGTCACCGCCTCTCCTGCGGCTCCTGTCTCTGGGCCAGAGGTTGCTGTCACTCAGCAGGAAGAGGTGTCGCTGCCCAACGGCTTGCCTCAGGACCCCGAGGAGCTGTCCGAGGAGAAACCTGAGAGCAATGCTAACCCCATTGATGAACCAGAGGTTTCTCAACAGCAGGAGAGTGCCTCTAAACCTGCGGAGGAAGAGGTAGAGGAGGAGGAAGAGGAGGAGAAAGCTGAAGATGCTCCCTCAACAGCAGCTGGCGGTCCCACAGGGGAGACTACTATGCAAGGTAGGTGTTTCTTATTTAACTGCCTCACATCACACTTTTGAGAATCGGTAAAATCTGAAATGCCGTTGGGTTTGGTTTTGTTCCATTTGACCTATTTGACTTCATTTCACCTCCAAAAAAGCCCTGACTGTGCCAAAGAAGAAGCGGAAGATGAAAGACCTCAACAAGAAGGAGGCTGTGGGAGACATCCTAGATGCCTTTAAAGAGGTCTGTACATTTTTAGCCGTCCACGAATTTTGTGGTTTTCCTTTATGACGAATTTGAGTTAAGTTAATGACTCAATGAGACAACATACTCTTGTCACCTCCACCAATTCAGTGAGTGTGATGGCCACTCACTACTGTTGTCCTCTTGATTCCACTTTTTCAGCCTGAGAAAGAGGAGTCTGTCCCCGAGCCGGCGCCCACTCAGGCCGAGGCCGCAGACCCACGCCCTGCCACGCCCCCAGCTCGGGCCCCTGAAGAGTCAGAGGAGACCTGGGAGGAGAAGGAGGATAAACTGGATGCAGAGAACATTGAGCCAGAAGCTCCCAAGCCTGTGGAACAGAAATATCAGTATAAAGAGGGTACGTCTGGTCTCAGTCTTGCCACCATGACTTACAAATCTTTTTTTTTTTTTAATTACCTTGTATTTCACACAAAGAAATGCTAGTTTGAAATATATTGTTCTCCTAAATACGTCTGGAGTTACAATTCTGTGTGCATCTTTTTTTAATTCCCCTACATAGTTTGAGTGGAGGGTTTAGAAGTTGAGTGATCCTCTGTCACTGTTAGAATCACTAACGGTGCCATAGCAACCGCATGACAGCCATTGTTAATGCTTCCGTTGTTAATCATCTGAAAGATAATTATTCAATATACTGATCTTTTCAAATGTCTTTTTGAAGGTTTTGTAGTTTCTTTTTTTTTTAATTCGATGATGGGTAGGTGTTTTGAAAGAATTTTTGTTTTCAGCAAATCGTGTGAGTTGGTGATGAAATCACACAAGAATCTGTCTTGATATTTTACGCAGCGAATGCTAATCCTGCCTAGTTTAATGTTCATCCAACAGGAAAGGCCAGTGTGTGGATTAGCTAGTATGCTAATTTTAAATAAATTCAATTGAATAATATGCTCCACTGCTAGTGTTGCTGAAGTGACAGTAGAAAGACCATGGTGGAAATGCATGTCATAGTAATAATTAGCATACAGATAGACCAAGGTACTTAACATGGGATTAGCGATGAAAAATTGTTAACTGTGACTGTAATTTCCCGTGTCTACAGATCAGTGGAAGCCAATTAACCCAGAGGAGAAGAAAAGATATGACCGTGAGTTCCTGCTGGGTTTTCAGTTCATCAGTGCCAGCATGCACAAGCCTGAGGGACTGCCCCATATCAGTGATGTGGTGTTGGACAAGGTGTGACACAGCTCTGAAACATCCTCATCTGTTAGAAAGTCACAGAATCAGGAATGTCGAATCCTCAACTTACCTGTCCATCTCTGCCCCCCCCTTCCCCTCTCCTTGTCCCTGTCTCTCTCTCTCTCTCGCTCTCAGGCTAATAAGACCCCTCTGCGGCCTTTAGACCCCAGTCGTCTGATGAATTGCGGACCAGACTTCACTCCCTCGTTCGCCAACTTGGGCAGGCCGTCGGCCGGGGGAGGCAAAGGCCCAGTAAGTCTCTTGCCATTTTCCGTCCCATTGGTGCGAGGACAGTTAATCCTCACAGATCCATAGAAAGTTTGTCACAATCTCAACAAACAGCCTGAGCGTCATAGCTCCGCCACATCTTGTGATCACAATAGTTTTTGTTCCTATTCTGTTTTTTGGCTCCGCCTCTCGTTTTCTTTCCGTCTTTGTCAACTGCCCCTTACCGTCGCCCTCGCTCTCTTTAGCCTCTGGGACCGCGCCGCTCTCAGCAGGGTCAGCGTAAAGAGCCCCGCAAGATCATCGCCAGCGTGTCGCTCAACGACGACGTGCAGCTCAACAAAGCCGAGAAGGCCTGGAAGCCCTCGATGAAGAAGCAAGTGCGTGCGCGGAGCGGCGAGGAAGAGGAGGACGACTCCGAGGTGGCCAAGACCCAGGAACTGTTCCGCCGCGTTCGCAGCGTCCTCAACAAGCTGACCCCGCAGATGTTCCAGCAGCTGATGAAGCAGGTGACAGAGCTGACCATCGACACGGAGGAGAGACTCAAAGGGGTCATCGACCTTATCTTTGAGAAGGCCATCTCTGAACCCAACTTCTCAGTTGCTTACGCCAACATGTGCCGCTGCCTTATGGGGGTGAGTTTGAAGGGTGTATCTCACCCCTGTCTGTGTGTGTTTGTGGGTCCATCTCATTATTGCTATCACGCTCCTGTACTCCGTGTGTGTCTGATTTCGTCATGCAAGTATGTTGATTCAGCTCCGCTGATGACCTCTGTTTTGTGCCACGTGTCTGGGCCACTGACCTAAACTGATGGAAGTGAGGAACTGAGGGGCTCGTTTCTCTTGTTTCTGTCTCCAGTCATTTCTGAATGCTCTAAATCAGTCCTTTTCCTCCATCTGCTCTGAAACGACAGGTCAGGTCAAAGCAATATGGCTGGAAAATCCCTGTTTCCTAAGCCTTCTGATTGGCTAGACAGGTTAACGGACAGATTGCTTTGACCCGGCCACCTGCCTGCTGATCAGTGCTGATCAAGGACGGGAAATGATAAGAGAGTATTCATTAGAGTATACAGGCAAAGCTGTGTCCATTCCCTTCCACCCCCCAATGACTGAATCGTCTCTCCCCCCAGCTCAAAGTCCCCACCTCAGATAAGCCGGGAGTCACTGTGAATTTTCGCAAGCTGCTGCTCAACCGTTGTCAGAAGGAGTTTGAGAAGGACAAGGATGACGACGAGATCTTTGAGCAGAAGCAGAAGGAGCTGGATGCTGCCACAGAGGTGCTTAACACACACCCCCCCCCACCCCAACACTGGCACACATGATTTTGGTTTCAGTAAACATTTCAGTAAATGTGTGGCTATGCTTGTTCTTCATAGCTAATGTGTAGCTACTCACCCTCTGTTCGCGGTTTTAGAACTGAAGAGTATCAGTTGTCTGCGCCCCCCTCCCACCCACACACATTCTTAATAGCTTGCAAAGTTGAATAAGATTTGATTGGAGACGTATCAGTATTTTTCTGAGGTAAATTCTTAACTATGTGGACTCCTCCATTTTGTTCATCAGGAGGAGGAGCGCCAGCGTCTGAACGATGAGCTGGAGGAGGCCAAAGACAAGGCCCGCCGGCGCTCGCTAGGTAACATTAAGTTTATCGGCGAGCTGTTTAAGCTGAAGATGCTGACCGAACCGATCATGCACGACTGCATAGTCAAACTGCTGAAGAACCACGACGAGGAGAGCCTGGAGTGTCTGTGCAGACTGCTCTCCACCATCGGCAAAGACCTGGACTTCGAGAAAGCCAAGGTACCGTGCTACACCCTGTCACCCAGCCCAATAGCAGTAATAGGCCCTCAGACAGACTTTCAAATCCACGTCTGTGTTTCCTGCTCTGTTACTCGGACTCCCATGTCACATTTCACCCTCTAAGGTCCATCTCTCTAAGTGCCATGTAATCTGTCAGTCACCAAGCTTATGATCACCAGTGGCAAATGTGCTACTTTTGGGGACAAAGACAGGTGTTTAAGAAGAAGATGGTGTTTAAGGAGTTGGGGAAACTTTTATACCATATGTCTCATGAGTTCTTAGGACTATTTCTCTGTTCCTTTGTCCCTGAAGAACTTTGCTTTATTGCGCTAGTGTCATGTGTTTTGCCCTTCTTACTGTTTTAATACTGGTCTGTTGTGCATGCAGCCTCGTATGGACCAGTACTTCAATCAGATGGAGAAGATCATTAAAGAGAGAAAGACCTCTTCTAGAATACGCTTCATGCTACAGGACGTCCTGGACCTCCGACGGGTACAGATTGTTTTTTCACTACCGTTTCACTACAGTTTACTCTCTTCCCCACTCTCTCTCCCTCTCCCTCTTTCTCCCTCTCTCTCTCTCTCTGTCTCTCTCTCCCATTTACTCACACTCCCTATTCTCCTTATCTATTTCTCTGACTTTACTCTCCCATTTATCTTCACCCCTTTGCTTTCTCTTCCTGTCCTGTTCCTTTGACATTCTCATTTATTTCTGACACAGTAATATGGTGCTATAGTACCTCAAGCACTGACCACTGTCTCTCTCTCTTTCTCTGCTCCAGAATAACTGGGTGCCCAGGAGAGGAGACCAGGGACCCAAGACCATTGATCAGATCCACAGGGAGGCCGAGTTAGAAGAGCACAGAGAGCAGATCAAAGTTCAGCAGCAGCTCCTCTCCAAGAAGGACAGCACTCAGGGCCGTGGGGGCCGGGCAGGGCCGCACTCGTCTGGGGCCCGTGGCAGTCAGACACAGGACGAGGGCTGGAACACGGTGCCCATCACTACTAAGAACAGGCCCATCGACACCAGCCGCATCAGCAAGATCACCAAGGTGAAACCGTATTTCCTCCTCATTTCTTCCTTTGTCAGGGCTGTGTAGGTGATTAAATGTGAGAAGGTTCTCATAGGAACCATTATACTCAGGCATTAGTGACCAAAACACGAAACTTGTTGTCGCATTGCTGTGAGGTTTCTGCGTAGAGATTTAAATCCAAACTGTCACGAATTCCTGAGATGTCCACTCAGTTCAGAATGACTCTTGGCTCCTTTCACAAGCTTTGGACTAACCCTGTAAACCATTGTGTGTTCTGCCTTTAGCCTGGTGCCTTGGACTTCAACAACCAGCTCCTGGCTCCCGGAGGCAAGGGCTCATGGGGCAGCTGGGGTAAGGGGAGCAGCGGAGGCTCTGGAGCTAAGCCCAGCTCAGAACAAGGTGAGTACCCTCTCTCATTAGAGCAGACCGTCAAATCGAGCCAGTGCATGGACTTAACTACTTCAGTAGCTCTGACTACTGCAGATGCCTGATAAGTTATCGGTGCATGACAGTTGCAGAAAGTTTTTGGATCACACGCTGATTTGCCAGTTCATTTCTGATGTTCTCTCTTTCACCTCCGTAGACTCTGGTCGCCCCGCCACCAGCACGCTCAACCGCTTCTCTGCCCTACAGCAGTCAGGGCCCTCTTCCTCCTCCTCATCCTCACTGGACTCTGATCGCAGAGTTCCTCACAGGTGAGTGTTTGGGGGAAAACCACGTCTCTAAAGGTTCTACTGTCTTTCTGCTCTCTCCTCTTTTTGACATCTGGTATCCCTGTTAGCTCCTTTTCCTGTCCCTGTCTCATTTCCTCGTGCTCCCTTTAGCTCTGTTAGTGCTAATAACCTGCTCCACTGATGACCTTTTGTTTGTGCCACGTGTCTGGGCCACTGATGTCCACTGATGGGATTGAGGAACTGAGGAGCAGATGTACATCTGTATTACATTGAACTTTGTGCATAATCAGTGAAGCTAACTGAGCAACACCCACCCCCTCCTTCGTTTTTTTTTTTTTTTTTCTTTAAATGTTAAAATTGGGTGTAACACTAATTCCTTTGTGGGGTATTTCGCTGTCCTCATTTTTCTACAGCTGTCCTCCTATAACTGATTGACCGACTAATTTGATTTTCCTCTACTCTGCAGAAGTAGCTCCAGCCGGGATCGCAGCGAGCGAGACAGGAGTGATCGCGACAGAGACCGCTTCGACCGCTTCGACAGGCGGGAGAGCCGCGAGGAGAGGGGGGTGGACAGAAACCGCCTGCCCGTCACTAAACGCAGCTTCAGCCGGGAGAACGAGGAGCGCAGTCGAGGAGGGGATGGTCGCGGACCCGCGGATCCGGTGCGCCGCGTAGCCAGCATGACGGACGAGCGTGACCGAGGCAGCCGGGATAGAGCCAGGAGCAAAGAGACAGGTGAGACAGAGAGTCTCTGAGCTGTAGCCAAACAGCAGCAGATGCGAGCAGTTTAAGGTAGAGCATAGAGAAAGAAGGCTTGGGACTATGCAACAAGTCTAGCTGCAGTCTGAATGGCTTAAATGTTTGAATCATGGACTGATGTTTGCTTTAGGCGTCAGTCTCCTTCAGTGTGAGGTGTAGTTGATATGATGAGAGGGTGTTGAGCTCCACTCTAAACGTGTGACTCCTCTGGTTCAACAGTGAAACGTGAGACTGCTCCTACTCCACCTCCTGCTCCATCCAAACCAGCTTTGAGTGAAGATGAAGTGGATAAGAAGTCTAAAGCCATCATTGAGGAGTACCTCCACATCAACGACGTCAAGGTAATTTTGAGCTCTGCCAACCCTCTCTGTCAAACTCGGCATCAGCTCCCTGCCTCCCTCCCCCTCTCCCTCCCTTGCTCACTTTAGGGCTTTTGGCAGGTTTACTGTGCTTCACTTTCACTTATACACTCTTGCATATACAAACCCACACGCGACCAAAAGATACTCAGTCAAGTTGAGATCAGATTCACAAATAACGTCCAATACCCTAATAACCTGCTCCACTGATGACCTCCATTTTGTGCCACGTGTCTGGGCCACTGATCTACCCTGATGGAAGTGAGGAACTGAGGAGCATGTTTACATGTGTGTTATAGTTTGTGCGCAATCATTTAAACTAGTTGAGTAACTTACGCCCCCCCTTGTTTTTTTTGCTAAAGCCTGACTTTTCACTGTTTCTCCCCTCACACAGTGTTCAGGGTTGTCCTTCTCCTGGGTCCATAGGAGAACCACCACCCTGAACCATAACATAAACCTTAACAGAATCTGAACCTTAACATATACTAGAGGGACAGTCCTCCATCAAATGATCTTTCTTTCTTTCTCTTTTGTTTGTTTTGTGGTTTTTTTTTTTTTTTTTTTTTCCATAGGAGGCTGTGCAGTGTGTTCAGGAACTCAACAGCACCTCTCTCCTCTTTGTGTTTGTGCGGAACGGCATGGAGTCCACGCTGGAGCGCAGCACCATCGCCAGAGAGCACATGGGCCTGCTGCTCCACCAGCTCGTCAGTGTGGGAACTCTCCCCACGGAGCAGTATTACAAAGGGTGAGAGTCTCTCTGTGACCCGGGGAAGAACCCCGTGTATGTACGCAGACAGATTATTCAGGACTGGCCTTTTTGGTTTGACTCAGTTCAGGTTCCTCAGTCCCGTGACATACCAGAAAGATTGACGGGCTGAGTGCATCTGAGTGGCGTTTCTGGTGTCCTGACAATCATGAGATTAAATGCGCTCTGGGATTTTTGCTGTGGGATTCTCAAAACCCTTCCTATGCAGGAAGTGCCAATCATTTCCTGCGTTTAGCTGCAGATTTTATGATTCACGCTGACTCACACGGCTGTGAAATGACCTTGCTCTTTTGAGGATCTGTTGACTACTGTAGTGAGATCTGCAGAATTTCAGCACATGTGAAGCGGTGGCAAGAGGAAGCAGTACATGTATCAAATAGGTGAGTTTACGTTTGTGTCTGTGCCTTCCCACAGGCTCCAGGAGATTCTGGAGGTTGCCGATGACATGGCCATTGACATTCCTCACATCTGGCTGTACCTGGCCGAAATCATCTCCCCCATGCTCCAGGACGGAGGCATTCCCATGGGGCCGCTCTTCAGGTGGGTCCCGGGTTTAGGGAATCTAACTTTAAAATGCTGTTTCATCTAAATGCCCAACGGCAGTTTTTCATGTTAAGGGTTAACACGCTGGTGAATGACAAACTAAACATTGTTTTGCCCGTGAATTGAGTGATTGCTGCTTGTCTGAGCTTGGGTATGTCTCTGTGTGCATCTCCAGGGAGGTGTCCAAACCTCTGCTGCCCATTGGTAAAGCTGCTGTCCTTCTGGTTCAGATCCTCAACTTAGTCTGCAAAGGACTGGTAAGTGCCCCTTAATGGCTTCTCAGTGTTGCATACAGGTTTGGCCATTTTAACAGTTTCTCAATCAGCTGAAGTGGACACTGAATCCAACTTAACCTGAAAACTGAAATTTGTGTTGTGTTCCAGAGCCTTAAAAAGGCTGGGGCACTGTGGATGGAGGCAGGCCTGAACTGGAAGGACTTCTTGCCAGAGGATGAGGATGTGAATAAATTTGTCACTGAGCAGGTACGGAGCTGGACAAAGCCAATTCTAGTGAGATGTTGTTAGTAGTGTTAACAGGGGGGTCAGGGGTGATTTTTATTAAGCTGTGGGTATCTCCTTTGCAGAAAATGGAGTTCACTCTGGGAGAGGAACCAGAGAAGCCCAGTAAGAAAGAGCTCACTGGGGAGGAGCTGACCAAGCACCTGGACAGACTGATCCAGGACAAAGCCAGCAACCAGAGAATCCATGACTGGGTTGAGGTGTGTATGCGTATGTGTGTTTGTTTTTTTGGCTGAACCTGTAGGGTTTAACTGATGATTCAATGAAGGTCAAGGCTAATAAATCCACATGACACAAATGCCCCCCCCCCCCCCCCCCCCCCCAGGCTAACTTGGACGAGCAGCAGATGGCCTCCAACCAGTTTGTCCGAGCTCTCATGACGTCAGTGTGTCAGTCAGCCATTATTTGTAAGTACAAAGTCATTCGATCTTTGTTTTTGTTTTCTGTTTTCTTTATTTCACTTGTATACACACTTATGCACACTCCCTTTCTTTCTTGCAACCCCCCACCCCCCCACCCCCCTTTCGGTCGTTTTCTTTTTTGTTTTGTAGGTGAGAACCCCTACAAGGTGGACGTAGAGCAGATTACCCAGAGGGCCAAGCTGCTGCAGAAGTACTTATGTGATGAGCAGAAGGAACTGCAGGCACTCTACGCCCTCCAAGCTCTCATGGTGCAGATGGAGCAGCCAGCCAGTAAGTGACGCACAAGTTTGGCATTGCCTCTGCTCTCATGCTGGGATTAGGAAAAAGAGTCTCTCAGGCGCTTCATGAAGTTCCTAGGGCAGACTTACAGGTCACACATTTTGCAGCTTGCATATTTACTGTGTTGGGCCTTGCTCCTTACTCATTTTTAATTGTATGACTCTTTGAAAATATCACTTTTCCTCATTCTATCTGTCTCTGTCTCTTCCTCAGACCTTCTGCGTATGTTCTTTGATAGCCTTTATGATGAGGATGTGATCAAAGAGGAGGCCTTCTACAAATGGGAATCCAGCAAGGACCCAGCTGAGCAAGTGGGCAAGGGCGTGGCTCTCAAGTCAGTCACCGCCTTTTTCACCTGGTTGCGGGAGGCGGAGGAGGAGTCTGACAATAGCTAAGCCTATTAAGACACTGCCCCCGACTGCTCAGGAGGGCTAGTGCAACAGGGGACAAACGAAGGAGGAATTTTCAAGAAACAAACTTGAACTTTATGAGTAGCCAAGCTTATCTGTTAAGAGAACTTCTTGACAGATACAAACTACAATCAGTTTCTATCTCCTCCATATTTTTTTGTTCTTTATCCCTTGTGGCAAATGTCCACTAAAGAAAAATAAAATGAGAATATGAAAAAAAAAACAAAAAAACATTCTGCAGGAATGCTTAAACGCGTTAACGGCAAAACACACTGTCATTTATAACGTTTTGAGAAAAGTCCTGAAAGGATACAAACTAACGCTGCTCTTGTGTTAATATAAAAATATATATGCAACATGGTATATGACATGCAAACATAAACGATATGGTGTGTTATATATTATGTTGATGGGGCATGATGTCATGGGTCATGTCAGCAAGATGACGTCAGATCAAACATGGAGCTCTTAAGTAGGGATTTTTTTTTTTTTTTTTGCGTGCGTGTGTGCAAAGAGGGTTGGAGTGTTCTCTTTTTAACATTAAAGAAGCCGACGAGCATAGTATTTGCTGATTTCTCAAAATGACAAACGGATTTTGAGCAAAGTTTGAGCTTCCTGTTTACCACAGTGGGGACTTGATGAAGATCATGGACCATAAAGGATGGACTTTGACCTTTTGCTGCTGGGGAAAGGTCAACATGCTTCCTTCTGAAAAGCCATCCACCCATCCCCCTCCCACCCCTACCACCACCCCTCCCCACGGAGTCTCAGCAGTTTACCTCTGTGTAAAAACTGTCAGGGTCTTCAAAAAGCCTTGTTGAGCAAGCCTGCAGTGGATTTTTAAAGATGAAAATCATAATTAAAACTTGAAACTTAGAGGAATTGACTTGATGAAATGAAAACAGTAATGATCCTAAAGCTTTTCTACTTTCTAAGTGGAAACACATTTCAGGAGCGTTCTGTACATATATATGAAAGTTTTTTTTTTCCTTTTTTTGGTTTTATTTTTCAGAAATAAAAAAAAATATCTGATGTAATGCCATGTATTTTTTTCCAGCAAAAAATGGCAAACTCTCCCTGTATTTAAGATGTTTTCTTCCAGATGGTAAGAGGTGCTTAAATTAATCCATTGATTACCGTTTTATTGAAAAATTTGTAAATATTTTTTTGCTTTCTTTATTATTTAAGGACTTAATGCTTCTTTCGCATCAGAAACTGGAAACGCTGGATAAACAACATTGCAAATAAAAGACTATCAAGTTGCTGAGCCGAGTGTATGAAGAATATCAAATCTTTAGTTTGGCATCGAGCACATACAACTTCTTTGTCGTAAGCGATCGTTATGCATAGTCTTGGGCATGTGTAATGCAGTGTTCTGGTAAGTACTAAATATCTTGGACTCGCTGACGATTGAAATAAATGAGGCGAGAATGCTTATTTCAGTACACAGTGTGGACTTTGTTAGTTGCCCAGTAGGGGAGGCTAAAGTGACACTGCTGTTTGTGAAAACGCAGATGCTTAGACCTCAGACACCCAGTGACTTTTATTTATTTATTTTAATCGAATGGTTCTCAACCCAAAGTAAGTGTCATCTCGAAATATAAATAGTATGGATGATTATCATGGTAATGATTTAATTCAGTAATCAGCGCCGCAAAGTTCAGTGCACTGAAGTGAAATCTCATCCACGTAGACGAACTATTAGTTGCTCGTCGCGTTTATTTGAAGAGAAATGTCGTTGCTACCACTGCGATATCGCCTATTAACATGTGCACGAGAGGAAATGCTATAGCAAAGATTTCTTTAGCTAATTGTGATTGCACGGAATCGGGATGGTTTGGGTTTTGTGAGAGACAGCGCTTGAAATGACATGGGAAAACTAGTTTCTATGATGCAACGCTTCATTTACTTAACTACTGCAATGCAACTTTGAAACATTACTTGGGACATTGAATATGGAAGCAACAGTTCTGCAGTTTTTCAACATGTACCATCACGTTTTGAAAAAGTCTGCACAATGTAGTGTTTTATGGTGAAACGAAATATCTTGATGGGGGAAAAGCCCATGGTTATGTGTTTTGAACAGAATCCCGTGGAAGGACAGATATGCTGGCTACTTATGAAAATCTTCGTAACCATTATACCACCCATCAGTAGGTTACCTGTCCCTTTAACATGGTAGTGATTTGAAAGTTCACCTATTTTTGGAGACAGAAAACGTGTCAGCAGGTCGCTTTACCCTTTAACAAATACGATCTAATGTTAAGATGAGGGTTGACATGAATAGTTAAGCAATTCAAAACAACTGAAGATGCACCTTAATGCAACTCCCTGACCTATCTTTTCTTGTCATTTAAAAGGTGTGCCTTAGTTCAGTAACGTGGAGACAGTACCGCTATTTTTTAGCGACAGGGATTTACGTCAGAGTCGCTTTTTTCGTCTTATAATTGAGGCAACGGCGATTGTTATATTTTGTTGTGTACGATTCGGCCAATTAGAGAGACGTCTGAAAGCGGCTGCTATGTCTTTAAAATGGGGGCGCATGTAAAGGTGGGTCCTTAAAAGGATGACGCCGTCAACACGACTGAGCGAGGGACATATTTCGAGGGTTAACAGCAGACTGGCGCGACAGCACAGCTCCAAAATTCCTTCCAGTCCTGAGGCTCTAGGCGTGGTGGTCTCCTCACTACCAAAGACTGCTCAAGGATTCTTTTTCAAGCCCGTAGCTGATGCTATACCCATGTGCAATGCTTTTGACAGCATTACCCCAGCTGAATTTAAAGGTAGGTTTTGCCGATTTTCTGATTCAGACTGAGATATATTTCACAAACCTGTGATCATATTTTAACTCAGCATGAGCCATTCTCGTATTTTCCTGTTCATATCTGGATGAATGCAAGACCTACGCCATCACGTACAATGAATAGTCAATTGATATGCAGCAGTGTCTGTCTGTTGCCAGGAGACAAACCTTTGAGCCCTTGCTTGTTATGCTGTTGTTGCTGAAAAATTATCTACCCATCAGTCTTAGAACGACGTGCGCTCTATCCGTACAGTCTCGTGTTTTGCCATGGCTCAAATGCCCGCGGTGATTCATCTGACCAGGCCTTACAGAAACGATAAATCAGTCGTACGCGACGTAAACCGCACTCACTACGACGAAAACAAACTCTTATCTGTTTTCTGCAATTAGTGCGCGCCTATTGTATGGTATCTCAACCGACTGACAACTGTTTCCTTCATACAACAGAGCACAGGGAGCACCTTGTTAATTTGATAAAAGCTAGAAAGATAAATAAACGACAAGATTGTAAGACTATTGCCTGCTGTTTTTCTAAATAATTATGACATTTTCACAACTTCGAGTGATAACGTTCGTCTTATATGTGCAGTAGCACCTAATGTGATTTAACTCAAAGAGAGACAAAAATGCTCGTCAGATTATAGCATAGAATGTCCCGATGTCAAATAGGTTATTATCAATAAACTTTGATTATCCACAGTAATGCCGTGAGGACGTGTATTTCATTTCAACATTGCGGTAACTGCAACTGATTGTGAATGAATCGTGTCAGTTTGATGTACATTTGATATATTTTAACCCAGCATCAAGAATGTGAAAGGGAGTTGTTACCATAACAACAAACCAGAATGGGCCAATGAAGCCCTTGCAATGCGTCAAAAACTTGTTTTGCTTGAACATGGCGCGATCAGACTGGTAGTCAAATTGCCAACAGCTAGACGGCGACCAAGCAGACGCTTTTCAGATGTGCCTTTTTGTTCACAACTCCTGTTAATACACACGCAGGCATACCATTTCATTTAGGGTAAACAACGAGCTACGAAAAGTCACACGCATTCTCTTTACTGTATTTAAAGACTAATTCTTTAAAGTGTCTTGTGACACTCGCCGAGTGTCTGCTCTGAGGCGGTCGTGTCGCACAGGTAATTCATGATGTTTTAATGTTAGAGGTCACTTTCATGGGTTACCTGTTGCTATAACGACGGTCCATATGAGTTAATCATATTGATTACAACTGCTTTAACGGCGGTCAGTTGCTTTAACGTTGGAACGTGGATAATTGGAAATAGGATAGCTTACAACTGTAGATTTGACCACGCATTTGTACTCTTATGGGTTATCAAATGTCGTTGCTGTCTGCCAGTGTCTTTTACTTAATGACCTTCTTTGTTTTTGGGTCCTGTGTTTAAAAATGCAAGGAGTTCTCAGTCTTTCTATCTTCACGCCCATCCTTTTTTTTAATAGAGACCCCCGAATTTAGTAAAATACATTTTATTTGCATATATCAACATTTCAGAATTGTTATTCTTCGCAACAATAATGACATTTTAGTTATCCGACAATAAAACAAGGTCAAATAAACGCTTTGCAAAGCAAATCCATATTTGTGTCGTTGATGGAGGGATCTTCCCTGTGATTTTATCATGATCCCAGATTAATTTGATAAACATGAGTTAGCCGCGGCATTATTTTCTCTTCTGTCGAACTAAGAATATCAAGCCCGAACCTCCAAACAGTGTTATGTTTTTTTCATGACTGTTCCAGTGGCCTTACATAAATCATTACAAAGAAAAATGATAAGCAGAATGAGTGATACTTTGATTTCTCTATATCCATAAATCTGCTTACATGCTTGGTAACCCTAATTTGCCTTGGTACCACCGTTCTCCTCCCGGCCATAGCCTACTGCATTTTTATCTGCGACTGTGACAGTCTACCCCACATTCTGGTAGAAGTGTGAATTTGACCCACATAACACGCACATAAGACGCACATAGATTTGCTCGCCTCTGAAGTTTTTTTTTCTTCGCCAGCCGGTTTAGCAGCTTTCTCCGATAGGCTTTTAGCAGAAACCCTCTTAAGTACACCCTCCTCTGACAACATGCTGAAGCCACGCACGTGCACATCAGAACAGCGATGCAAGGGTTTATCATGCGGTGACAGCCCGTTTACGTCACTTTTTAAAGATATGAATATGTGGTCTACCTAAATAAGCAGTAATATGACATTAATCTTAATACTTTTGAGAGAGGGCAAGTTAAACTAGTACTGTCGAGACATTTTACAAATTTAAAATACAGAAATGTTTTAGCGTCTTAATGGGTCACAGGTTTCCCTTAAGGCATGTCTTTGAAAACTGTTGAAGGTCTCAATAAATTAGCGTTGTCATTTATTAACCTTGAATGAAAGCACATTTTAGATTTAGATGGAATAATACATCTATGCAAATAAAGAAAACGCGTCCAAAATGTTTTACATGTATTTTTTCCCATTTTTCCCCTACGTGTGTTGTAAAATTTGCAAGGGCCAAAATTTGAGTTATGTTATGATTTGGTCTGTCTGATTAAGGCCTGTAATCTTCCCAGGGCTTTGTTATTGTTTTTTCCTAAATCCAGCAGCAGTTAAAACTGTTGGTGGGGTAAGTTTAATTGAGTGTGCATCTCGATGTATCCTGATCAGCCAACCTTGCATAACCGGCTAAGAGGCAACCTGAGTCCCCTACTGTCCAAAAAATTCTCTCAACCATTAAACAGCTTTGACTATTGATGATACATCCGTCGAACATAGCTGTGATTTAGAACCGCTGGTTTGGCCAGAGCGGCTTACACAGTCGGGGCCTATGCCATATGCCTCATTATGAGTTGGACGCCCTCTGTTTAACCAGAGCGAACGAATAGGTCTATCCGCTTATTAGGGGCTTTAGCATCTGTCCCTCGAGGATGACATAGGGTAAGCAGCGATTCTTTGCCTTATTGTACTGTCCGCAAGTGTATCGCGAACATCTTATCTTGTGCGCGCTACATTGGAACACTTAACCGTCGCGATGCGTTCGATAACCCGGGCAGCGAGGGAAGTTAGACAGCTGACTAAGGTATGCGTCTTCAAACCTGTAGTGTTTACTGTTCCCTCGCAGTAGTTGCCTTATTTCACTGGATACACAATTTTTAAAGATATGGATTGAGTATTGCCTTAGTGTGAGAGGCGCATGACTTATCTATCTATCTATCTATCTATCTATCTATCTATCTATCTGACTTGTCTGTTCTTTTTAAAAGTCCGAGAAGAACAGTGCTTAAAAATATTGTAAATTGGCTTACTGTAAATTACTAGCTGTCATCAACAGCAAGACTGCCTAGTGAGTTTATTTGCACTTCAAGCTTTGAAAAACCGTTCCCATGATGTTGTTCTGTCTAATGCAGCCCCATCAAAAATCAAACGTGATAGAGCCTTGTTGGGGGTTTTTTGTGTGTGTGGTTTGTTTGTGGCTAAAAATCTCTAATATGCAACTGTCTCATTTCCCTCAGGTTGATGACCCTGTTGATATGCTCCCAAAGTCAAGGAAAGCCCTCAGCATTCAGGAGATTGCAGCTTTGGCAAGATCATCCTTTAATGGTACAGAAGTGCTGTTTTTCACTGCCAACACCCACGTATTCACACGACATGTATATCCACAGTATTTATTTATGCATTTGCTGCTCAGATCACTAGCTGTCCTCTTTTCATCTCTTTCAGGCATCTCACAGGTGGTGAAGGATCATGTGACGAAGCCCACAGCCATGGCTCAGGGGAGGGTGGCTCACCTGATTGAGTGGAAGGGTTGGTCCAAACCTTTGGACCCTCCATCTGCCACCTTGCAGTCCCATTTTAACTCTTACTCCCATCTGAGTGAGGGCGAACAGGAGGCCCGTTTTGCAGCAGGTGTGTGTGTGTGTGTGTTTTTCCCCCTCAGCCCACCCATCTCTGGCAGGACCACTCTAGATACACAGTTGTTGACATACGTTTGTCTAAGTAACCTCAGAACAAGCCTGAGGATTATGGTTTGCTGGTTTTACCTGTGCTACAGCCTCCCATCTGCAACATTTGTCATCTTACAGAAAATGGGATTGGGTTAATGTTCTCGAAAGCTGACTGACGTACGCTAATCTGAAATACGTCACTTACAGAAATGTCATGGCCGAAAGTTTCGTGACATTTTGGTTTTAAATTTTTAAAGTTATTGTCAAGTTACATTAATTTCTTACTCAGGTCATGTTGAGGTGTTTTTTTTTTCAAGAGTAGTGGATTTGCACCTTCCACCTGGACTTAAAACATCTTTTTGCCATTTGACCCTGCCTCCTTGCTCCTTCTTATGTGTCAGTCAGCTCTAAACCCCTCCCTTCCCTTGTGTTGCCTGGCTGATGGAATGACTACTGATGGTCAAACAGATGGTGTTCAATTAGATTACTCTGTTACTGTGAGTTCCACCCGCTGCTCCTGCATGTCACTCACTCCTGTATCCTCTCAGCGTTCGCCTATACCTTATCTTCCCCTTCCCTTTGACTCACAACACTGCTTTCCTTTCCATTCCTCTCCTCACTCGTCCTCACTTTATTTCTTTCCATGTCCAGTGGTCTCTCTCTCTCTCTCTCTCATTGTCCTCTGGTTTAGCAGCCATATTGTTGCGTGCTGCGCTTAGCTGACGTCATTCCATAACATCGCTGTATTTGCTGCAGTAAACTGGCTGTTTGCTCAGGGTGACCTAAGGTGACAAAGTAATTCTTCCTCTCTCTCTCTTTTCACTCTCTCACGCTGTGCTTTTTAACACCCGCAGCATTGAAATGATCCTGCAGCACATCATGATTCAAAGAGCACCCTCACTTCCAATGCAAAGTCGCTTCATGTTTTGTATCTGGCAACGTGCACATAGTAATTTGCTTGGCGTTTGGTCTTTTTTATTGTTGTCGCTAACCAACAGGTGTGGCAGAGCAGTTTGCCATAGCTGAAGCTAAGCTCCGTGCATGGACGTCTGTGGATGAGGAAGACTTGGAGGAAAAGTCACAGGAGGAGGATCTACCACCTGAAAATGAATTGACTATCTCAACCCAGACTTCAGGTATATATTTATGTGCACACACATGCATAGTTTCACATGTGTGTGTGTCATGCACTACTCCTTAAAGGGCGCCGATTCCTTTGTTCGTCTGTAGAGTTTTATTCTACCCACTAATTAAATTCTCTAGTGATCAGAGAAGGTTTTTGTCTTTTTTCCCCCCCTTGTCGTTTTGTCCTTTCTTTTACCCTCCTCTGTCTTTTTCTTGTTTTCTGTGCCACCCTTTTTTCTGTCTCTGTCTTTTTCTTTGTCATCTCTTTCCTCCTTCCCTCGTTCTCTCCCTTTCTCTCTTTTTGTCTGATTTCTGTCCTCTGTATTTTCTCTGTCTCTAGGTGTTCTTACTCTTTGCTCCTCCCTCAGACGCCGCATTATCCAATCAGGCATGCCAAATGCCGTGCCAGGCTGAGATTGACAGCGCAGACGTCCAGGGCACTGTTGGACCACTCAGCCACACGGGCTCTGACCAGAACTGCCTGCAGGAGCCTTGTCCATCACTGAGTAGCCAAGACGACCAAGCAGCGTTTGAGGGGCCTGTGCAGGAGACTGAAGAAGCGCCAGAGTCTGACAGGAGCATCTGTGTGGCTCACAAGTCCAGCCGGAGACATCTGTGGAGTGGCAGGGACTCCTGCTACTACTCCACATCCTACTCTGAGTCCGGCCTTTCGCCTGAGGAGGAGGAGGGTGGGGAGGCAGAGGAAGGAGAAGATAATGTCTTTCAGGAGGTCATCCGCTGGTACAGTCGCTGTAGAAGCATCTCAGACACTTCTGGAGTAGTGTCCTTTGAGGAGGATGAGCTTGAAGAAAGAGAGAGGTCAAAACAATGATGTTCTGCTCTCTCCTTTGCTCTCTCTCTTTCTTCTCCCTGTCTCTCTCTCTCTCTCTCTCTTCCTGTCTTCACTCTCTTGATTTAAATTCTGAAACTGAAGATTTCTCCTCTCCTTTCATCTTATTCCCTTTTTCTCTTTCTATGCATTCTCTCCTCTGTTCATTTCTTCTTTTCTCTCTTGGTCTCTCTCATTTTCTTCACATTTCAGTGTGTTCTCTGCTAATGTGAGTAGAGGTCAAAGAGAGAAAACTAGAGTGAGTGTGTCCTCACACTGCTGAGGGAGCAGATGAGTCTAACATCTGTACTGCTCTCTAATGTTTTCTATGGCAGACTCTGTGATAAGGGAAATGAAGCCTGGATGATATTTACTGCTACTCAAATGACTAACTATCCCAAACAATGATGATTAGGCAGTAACCAATGAAAAGTCAGTACTGTTTCATCCTCTAATGACCAGAAACTTTTCTGTGAAAAATTCTACACTGTTCCCATTGTGTTGATTTCAAACAATGCAAAATCATTTTCGAAGAAAAAAAAAGAAACAAAAAAAAAAAAAAAAAGGAATCATTGTATATAGCTCGAGGGTGAGTGTCCCTAGGAGGAAAAAAAAAAAAAGATGAAAATGTGTTTTGTTTCAAATGTCATGCCTCAATTGTTTGTATGTTTCTCTGCTTGGTCTCAGTTTGAGCTGAGCATTAAGAGGCTTTCTGCTTTGATGAAGCATTGTTTGTGGCTATGAGTGGAACGTGCCCATTCTGTTACTATGATCACTGTGTGATGTAATCCAAGCAACCAGACGAAGTTGTTCTGTCATGTTCCTCTTTCTCTCTCCTATCCGTTGTCATTGACTCTGGTAGGCCTCTTGATGAATACGTTTTAAGTACAAAACCAATTCCTTGCCCATTTGAACAGATGTAAAAGAACTGGATCAGTTTCTGTTGTATGCTAGTAACTCTTCTTTGGCCTGTGACTGAGGCAATGTTTGGTCTATAATTAACGTACAGTTGACCCTGTCCAGTCGTTTGAAGTCTTCTAGAACACTCTCTCTTGGGTACTCACTTTTATTCTCAGCATTTACACGTCTTATTCAACAAATCAAGCTAGGTCATGTATGGGTTAGTGGGTTAGGGAATCAGGTGTGTCAGTACAAACATATCCTTTCCCCCAAAGTGGGCCTCCAGGACAGGAACTGACAAACACAGCTCCTGAACCTTTTATAGTAATAGGCTTTTTCGGGCAAGTTTCGGTTGGGCGTCGGACAAGCTGATGTTACTTAATGCAAGTTTAAGAGGCAACGTCTCCATTTATTGTTGGAGAGCTTGTGACCTTGGAATTTCTTTAGAGGTCAAAGGAGAATTCTGTCAGTATAAAAACCTGTCATTAGAAGTTTGACTTTACATACACATGTCTATTAAAGATCATTGGTACATGTAGACCATCCCTTCTTTGCTGGCCTCTCATCTCTGATCTAAGTGTCAATGTGTCCAAAAGTAAGAATGTTCAACTGTCAATCTGGAAATCTGGCTGTCTGTTTTATATTTTATCCTTTGTATAAAAAGAGCATTTGAAGACTGAAGATGTTTAAAGTCATGATTGCATTAAAGTAATGAGTGTCCTGAGTGTCTTTGTCTTTGAAGAAATACAGTTGTCATGGGTTGTGCTTCAGATATCGTAAAATGTATGGTCTTGTACTAAAAGACTTCATTTCTATGTCTCCATTACAATAAATGAAAAAAGCAATTATGACCATATCCGGTATCCTAACCTTAACTAGAATACATCATTTTGTTCAAAGCTGTGATTGTTTTCATGTGTAGTGGATGACAGAAGTAATTAAACAGATATTCAGTGGAGCAAAAATGGAAATTTACAAGTTGAAATTTAATCATTTGCCGATGTACAAAACAATCTCATGTTCTCTGAAAAATAATGGTAACTGTTAATTCGATGTGCATATTTTCTTATATACAAGGCATTGAATGGTACATTTAATCAATATTCATATTTTCATATATATAATATAATGTATATGCAATGGGACCTACAAAAAGCGGCTCGGGAGATGGGTGGCAGACTTATTGCTTAGTTCTAAATTGAATATGCAGCAGGCAAACTATACACAATGGGCTTGATTTAAACAGAGCAAAACAGGCGTTGTGTATGTGTATTCCTCCGATACATTTGAAAATTGAGCATCAGTTCAGTATCAGTTAAGCAGATGAGTAAATATTAATCTCATGAACTGCAAATCTTCCATCATTCATACAATCTCCTCTTTTCTTCCCCCTACTAGCAAACTACCGAATAGTTTTCCTGAGTCGAATCAGTCGAAAGTTATTAGACCCTAATCTTTAGTCGCCTATTTGTTTCCCAAAATCTAAGTTGTAGCAGCAATGTGAAATTTCTGTACAGTTTGAATTTATGCCAGAGGTAAGACACGGAAGCACCTGACGGGTGTAAACGTGTGTCAAAACAAGTGCCATCCCTCTTTTCAAAGGCAGCACCCTGAAAAAAAGGTCTGACCATGTTTACCGAGTAATGTGATGTAGTACTTGCGTCTCAACTTGCTTTGATCTATTTAAATCAAGCCCGCGACCTCTACTCTCACAGAGCAAACGTGTGGCATGGTCGTAAAATACACAATGCGGTTCAATTGGAAAAAAAAGAAAAAGAAAAAAAAAATCGAACAGGGCATAGCTTATCTGTGCTGTTCTTAAACTTGGCACCATGCTGCCATTTATCAGTTCCCTCTTAAATCAGTCCGGAATGCACAATCACCTAATTAGATGTCACGCTGATAGGCTTATGTGTGTCTTAGCAGGAATCCTGCCCATTTGTGTATAATTATTTAATATTTCGCACAGCCATTGCGCTGCTAAAATAGACCTCAACATTCCATAAGATAATCTTATTCGGCAAACATTATTCCCAGAATAAGACAAACATTGATTATTATTATTATTGCAGAATCGTTTTTCCCTGTCAAAATTAAACAAACAAACAAACAAAAAATAATAATTACAAAAAGCTTTGAAGATAGATACATAGATTTTAAAGATGGCTCCAATAAAAGCTTATAAGATATGTGTTGAAGAAATGAATTCAAGATGAATTACTTTCTTTTCTCCTCATACAATGAACTGCGCTGAGGTATGGCCTACTTTTATGACTGCACATTTACCATTAGTTCCCTCTAATGAGGAGTTTAATATGATTTATACACAGACTGGTACCGTCAGGGCTTAACTGTGATGCTAACACGGTCTAGAAACTTCAGTACATTCTCTACTCTACAAAGAAATCTACTCTGTTTCTGAATATCTCAGTGGTACTCTTGTGGTTGTTGGGCAAAGCCTGCAGTGCACACTTGTGGGATATGTTCTGTGACCCTCTGTTTCACATGAATACGTGCAACTCTAAAGCTTAGCTATGTAAAGTCTTGCTAACAAAAGCATGGCTCTTCAACATCGTTCTGTCAATATTCACATTCATTTAGGCGAGAATGAGCTTTTTTTTTTTTTTTTTCATTTTCACACCTCTGTAATCTTCCGCAGTGCATACATAAAGAGCACTTACCAGAGCTAACTTACGATTATTGTCAGTTAAAAATGATCATCCTCTCTGATGAACTGATACTGTCTGGTTTTTTGAGGTGTGCTTGTGGCATGGCACAGTGTGTTATCCAAAGGGACTCTACTCTTGGGTCCACCAGACTGAAACCTACTGTAACATGCAAAAGTGCCTCTGGGTGTTTACATGCGTTTAAGAAATTAAGAAGTTCTTTAACCTGTCAGTTCCATTTTCTCCTTTGCGAAATGCACACACTGAGAGTTCATAAAGGTTGGAAATCACACATTTAAACATATGACAGAGAGATGCGCTACACACTGACTATAACACGTAGCTGCACATGCATGGCACGTCTGGATTTGTGCGTCGGCTCTGTCATGGGTGATAAAATACAAAATATGTGACGCCGACACCTCCCTGCGTTAAAAGTCCATAAACCACTTTGATGAGATAGGAAAAGCATGTGGTCTCCTAATGGCTGACAAATCAGTTTTCAATCTGGCTGTGCGTGTTATTTGTATGGTAATTACAATGTGCTTTGTGACCTCTCTCTCTATCACTGGTCTTTTTAAGACAGAGGTCTCTCTATGTGATTGAGTGTAACAGAGCTTTAGCATTTACAAACCTTACCCCTTTTTTAAATGCCTCTCCTGACTCTCCTCTTTTTCATCCTTGGTTTTTGTCCCTCTTCTCCATCCCTCTTTGCGTCATTCAGTTTTTCTTTCTGTCCTCTACGCTTCTCTCTTGTTCTTTCACCCTCCCTCTCTGTCTCCTTTCCCCTCCCACCCCGTTTCTCTTTCTCTGAGGGTTATTAGAGGCTATATTTAGAGAGAAATTGTAGTTTTTGCTCTCAGAGACAATCTTATTTAGATTAAAAGTGTCAGCACCAGATGGGTGCGTGGGCAAGGTGCAGCTGAGTCACACACACACACACACACACACCCTCTTACTTTCACAATACAATGACACGCTTACATGTCACAAACACACACGCACACACAATCCATCACAAGATGTCACGCGTTCACACAACTCTTGCGCAGATTATATGATACTTGTGCAGTCACTCAATGACATTCAGGCTGTGATATACATACGCATACATCTAAAAATGTTCGGACACAGCTACACCTCATGGAGTTATAATTTGTATAGGGTGGGTAATGTCTTCCACAACTGATCAGTCTTCCTCTTCCACCCCTTTTCACTCAGACGGTTATGAATCACAGTTGGTGTGTATGAAGGGACTTGGATTATCATTCACCCTGTGTGATCATTCAGTTGGCTCGTCTGTGTCTGAGGGACTGGCTTCACATTGGAGCTCCTCATTTTGGGTGAGAGAGAGTTCATTTGGTGGTTCAAAATAGTCCTCTACAGGGTGGGCGGGGTCACAGTCACAAAGAAGCTCTGACTGGGGCTCTTTTTCAGACAGGCTGCCTTCACCGTCATACAGCAGCTCTGATTGGTCATCTGTGTGTAAGGGGCTGTTCTGACTGGAAAGTTCTGTGCAGTCTGTAATGTTAATGGGGCTGCCCTCCGATGGACGCTCGATTTGGTCCTCGAGGTCGGGTAGTTTAGGTTCCCGGGGTAATGACAGGCTCCTATGGCGACTCCAAAGCTTGTGGAGCTCTGTAACCTCAGAGACACTGGTGCTAGTGCCGCTGTCACGGAAACTAGCCAGTGGTGGGCGCACTTTCACCCCTGTTACAGTCACAGAGCCTTCAATGGCTTTCCGCAGCTAAAACCAGATGGAAAACATCGACAAGTCTAAGAACAGGGGTCTCCTTCAGTTGGACAAATCCAATTTATTCCAGTAGATTAACAGTATTTCTACACTACTGAAGAGCCAAATAGTTTGACCACAGTTTTGTTCTTTGGCGTTGTAAATAACTTTATGTGGGAGCACAAACCTCCTTCAAAGAGACGACTCCTACGAGCCGTCCAGTGCTGGTCACATATGCGTGGTCCAGACCCAGCAGTGAGAAGATGGTATGGGTCTATGAAGGGCACAAAAAAGGGTTACGTGCTGTTTAGGATTGGGAAACTCACTGCTGCCTTATCTACTGCCGTGGAACTGAATAAATCGACATTGCTTTGGTATCAGCTTTATCTGTTTCACATCAAATTTCCCAATCCGTCATAAAGTTTCAACACTTCATACTCTTTCAACAAAACTACAAGTATCTTAACATGAATTAAATAATTAAACTGAATAGAAGTGCATTACATACAGATGCCGCTTATATTTAGATATTGTCTGTATGAAGATGAGTACACTCTCTCACATCACTTAATTACTCACTCACTCATTATCTAAGCCGCTTATCCTAATTAGGGTCGCGGGGGGTGTTGGAGCCTATCTCAGGCCTCATGGGGCAAAAGGCAGGGAAACACCCTGGACAGGTCACCAGTCCACCACAGGACAGACACACACACTCATACCCAGACACAATTTAGCATCTCCAGTTCACCTAACCTGCATGTCTTTGGACTGTGGGAGGGTACCCATGCAGACATGGGGAGAACATGCAAACTGACCACCTGGCCAGGAATCAAACCCGAGACCTTCTTGCTGTGAGGCGACAGCGCTACCCAATGTGCCACCCATCACTCAATTACGTGACATGAATCTAAGTTTTAACTGTAAGAATAGAGATGATGATCTCACTTTATGTAAAGAAGTGCGTTCCACCAGCTGGAAGGGGGCGGGATCAATCTTACAGTTGTTGAAATTGACAGGCTCATCTAGCTGTCCCTCTTCCCACTCAGCGATCTATAAATAATAATTCCACAAAATTCAAAATAATTCCACAGTCAATTCCATGGACATCCCTATCAGTGAGGATCACAATCTCAGTAGAGGCGGAGCCACTCAACGTTGTGTTAAGTGACTCATACTCACCTCTGCCGTGGTCATGTCATCCTCTATGTCAGGGCTATCCTGTAAATGGATGAGAGTTCACCTGTCATTCACATGCACGCACAGGTACAACATGACACACTCATGCACACTTCCACCATTTCTTATACACACAATAATGAGTTTCAAATGATGTTCACAAACGGATGTTTATAACACAAGAAGCTTCTCAAGTGTTGTTCATGATATTTACTGATCTAGCGTACACACAAAACAACTAAAGCTTAACTAGAGAACAGTAAGCTTTAGCGACCCAGTGCAGAGGGCACAGGTGAGAGAGAGAGAGAGAGAGAGAGAAAGAAGGAAAGAAATAATGAGGGAAATTGGATGCCACTGTGATAGGAAGCAATGTGTGAAATTACTCAGTGAAAAAAAAAATAGCTCACTAATGCTCCGCAGGCTTGAAATTCAAGTTAAAGAGTCTGAGACGCAATTTAAGCTTGCACAGCATGTGTGTGTGTGTTTTTTTTCCCTGACATTTCTAAGAGCCTCCCATAATGATATTTTACCAGTCTCCTTCAAGGTTTCCAAAACATTTATAGCACCAAATCACACAGATGTGCCAACTTTACTTCCACATTTGCAGAAATACATGTGAAAATCCCATTAAAATGAATATTCCTCAAATGGATGGTCAGGTTGGCTGACTGGTCTTGTCAGTAACCACAGATGGGGCATCATTTCTGTAGGATGGAGTTAACGTATACTTTGAGTGCATCAAAACCATCATCTTTCCTCCTTAAGTGTGGCAGATGCCAGAGTGTACTCTAAGGGACAACGATGGAGGTTCTCCAGGCTACGTACTCTTACCGCTAAGGTTATCTTCACACGCTTGGGCCTCCTGCTCCTCTTAGGAGCCGCAGACCCAGCGTTGCTCTTCCAGGGAACAGATAGAAGGAGGAGGAGGAGGAGCACATACCGTTAACACAACGTTAACACAATGTTCCTGCAACATTGGGGCATGGCATTGTCTAAGTGCCATCGACCCAGCATTGCTTTTCCAAGGACATTTAGACAGCAAGGGAAGGAACACAGCAGAAACACAACATTAACAACACGTTACTGCTATGTTGGGGCCACATTGTCGGTTTAAGAGCAAACTAAACAAAGGCTGCTCCTTCATGTGGTCACACTACGCTAGCAGAATTATCCTGTAAATCAAGAAAAGAGGTGCACGCTGCTGACAACAATATTGAGTTTAAGCAAATGATTCCAAAAACGCTCATTGAAACATAAGTTCTTGTTTTGGGAAACGTTCTGTGACGCAAAGAGCAGGAAAAGTTAAAGAACTTCAGAAAAATTCTTGATAGTCATAATCGATCAAATACGCTGATGAGGGACATCAGGTGACAAAGAAGACCTCTCTTGTGGAAACAGCATATTTCCCATGAAGGATAAGGGATTTTACATTTGCCAGTTAGCCAGGCACAACATGTCCCCTTTTGTTAATTTGCGTCAAAACGAGAGCCAACAGAATCTGCACCCCCTCTCCTCGGGGCCATCCTTACCTCCACAAGCTCCTTCACTGGACCGTCGCAGGAGAGTGTCGGAGAGCCTGTAGAAGGGCAGTGCCATAGAGAGAAAGATGAGCCAGAGAGCAAACGTATAACAGGGAATGATTAAATGGTTTTTGTGTAAGAGACTGGGGGATAAAGTGTATTAGTAGTAGTCTGGTGTGTGTGTGTGTGTGTGTACATACTGTTAAGAGTCTCTGAGTTGCTGACTGAAGATACAGTCTTCAGGGCAGACTTCAGAGGAATCTGAGAGTTGGAGAGAGTGGAGCTGAAGGATGACTCCTCTGTGGAGATCTACAGAGAAGCAGACTGTTAGACTGCACAGTCTGGAAACACCCAATCATTCTCATTCCCTCACAGTGATGTCTCAGAGACGAAAAAGTGATTTCCAGCTCAGCCTTACTCCATCCTTTTTCCCAGTCGCAAAATCTCAGCCTATATGAACCTCGACCTCATTTCACTCCGTTTGGCGTCCCATACTTACCTTAACCGAGTCACCTTAACGCGATGTTCCAACAAACTAAACCTTCAAGTACACACCTCTGTTCCCAATTTTCCCTGCGCCTACCGGGAGCCCCCTCTCTTCCCTCTATCCCAAAGCCAAAAGCTCACCAGAAAACGGACCCCACGTGTGGCTTTGGGTTCTGTGTCGGGGGAGAAGGTGGGCATGTGGGTGCCGTTGTCCTGGGCGCGCTCCCTGAGGTACTCCAGCCTGCGGGCGCGGCTCAGCTGCTGGGTGAGCAGGGACTGAAGCTGGGAGCGCTCCATGGAGCCCAGCAGGATCATGGAGTCTGGAGCCGGGACCAAAAAAGACAAGGAGGGGAGACACCAGAGAGACCAGAGAGAGAGAAGTGAGAGACAAAGGAAGAAAAGAGAGGAAGGAAAGGAGCTGGAGGAATGAGAGAGCACATAGGGGGGGGGGTCGGGGAGGGTAAAAGGGGCGGGAAGGAATGGAGAAGGCAAAGAACGTGTCTGTCACAGGGTGAGTGGTGGGAGTTATGGGAAACAGTTCCAACTGTGATAACAGGTTAGGCCTGTTGGTCTAAAATCAAAGAGGAAATCAAAGAGGAACATGAAATCAAAAAGTTGTGCTAACATGTCTAATTATCAGAGTGTTATGCGGCCACTGGTGCTGAATCTTGACTCTTAGAAAGACCCGCACAGCCTTCCTGTGATTTTCTGAGTTGTGTTAGTTTGCTTAAGACACACACACACAGAGGGTAGAGGGTGCACTGTCTCACCTGTGGACTCCACCAAGGCCAGAGTTTTGAGCTGTCCTGTAAGTAGAGCCTCCTGCAGGTCACGATATGAGGAGGACAGTGTGATGAATCTCACGTCTCTAACCATGATGTCCTCCACACGGATATTATACTTGCTACCGCCAGAGCAGACAGAGAGACCAGAGTGATTTAAAAGAAGGGAAGAGGAGGGAATTGGAATGGTTTGACAAATAACTCTTTACTTAATTCTGCCTTGAGGGGTGATAATCATGAATATGTCTTGCTCCATGCCAGCGCTGTGTGTCTACGTAGATGTAGAAGATGTAAAAAAAAAGCAAAAGCAACGAGACAAGAACTCACTCTTGGCCCCATCCTAGCTCGGGCAGGTATGGAAGTTTCTGGATCCTGATGATGGAATCGTAGAGGGAGGGCTGGAGGCTCTGAGCCACAGCATTGGCCAGGATGACCGCGATCATGACTGGGAGAATGTGCGAGATCTGACCGGTCAGCTCGAAAACAATGACCGCCGTCGACACCGTGTGAGTGACCGCCCCAGAGAGAGCCGCCGCACCTGAGGGAGCAACGTTTTTCCCCGCATCAAATTAACGCACAACCCAAACCACGTCCGCGGGCCATTTTATTTCCTATTGTGTTTCCTTGACAGCTCTTTGCTTCACTGCACAAGGCGGCACAAGAGCTGAATCCATTTCCATCGGCTAAATTTAATTTGGCTGTTGGTTGGTGTGGGTTAATGAAAAATGTATGACTTGAGCACACAAAACTCCCCGCAGGTTCAATTATGTTTGTGAATAAGACAGAACCACAATGGAATCCAAGAGCTGAAATTGATGGGTTTTGATAGATACAAATGGACACAGTTTTGAATGTGAGAGCATTGCATATTCTCACCGACAACAGCGTATCCGCCGGGGACTATGGGATACACGGTGCTGTCAGTGTGTATGCCGTCAGGGAAGACAGCTGCCATACTCTCACCGACCAGTCGGCCAAATGCAGCACCTGTACCAGACACACACACACACACACACACACGCACACACACACACACGTATCTGCATAAATATGAATGTTGAGGTAGAAGCATCTGTTAGGTCACCACGATTCACGATTTTACAAGGTGAACACCCCCCGCAAAGAGAATTATATTTATAGACCTGTTAAGATACTTACATGAGCTTATGAAACCAGCAGAGGAATCCACATATGACAAAGCTGTGGTTGTTTTGTGAAGTTAAGCGTCAAGTCACTTAAGTTAAAGTCTTTTTTGTCAGTCAAACAGTGATGAAGGTTGGACATGAAGAGGAGGATGGTGAGGGGAACAAAAACAAAATACAATAATGTTAAGCACAAACCAAAACATGAGGACAGGTGGCAAAATGAACAAGACAATGTCCGGACCTTCACAAAACATTTATGTCAACAACGACAAAAAAAAAAAAAAAAAAAAATGGTGAAATCAGTCTACTTCAAACACAAATTTGGGCTTTGTCCTGCGATGTGTAGTATATGTATCGTTTGCATTTCACACATGAATACAGAAAAAGACACGGATCCCTTACCAATGAGGAAAACAGGCATGAAGGCTCCACAGGGCACAGGCATTGTGGTTGCCACTGCTGACATCCAAAACTGTGGAGAAAGTTTTGGTAAACCTGGATCACCATGCACACACACACACACGGGCAAACACTTAGATCTGCCATGTGCACAGGATGTCTTTTATCCATTTATCCACGCAAAAAGGGGGGTTTGGGGATTTAGTAGAGGGATCTTACCTTCATGACGATGAAGAGGAGGAGTGTGACGAAGACGCTGACCTGTGGGTGCTTCCAAGCCTGAGGTTGGCTCATGAGCTCAAACTCCTCAGCCACGCCCTGTTTGTACCAGGTCCGGTTGTCAAACAGTGCCACCAGGGACTCGTGCTGGGTAAGCTAAATGAAGGGGGCAGCGAGGACATTTACTTTTTGGCCATATTTGGTCATATCCATGTCTTTTGAAGGCAATTAGTATGGGAATGCAACGGTACTGTTCACTAGTGGCAGAATCACTTGCACTTCATTCTCGGAGGTGAAACTCTACAGTTTTCATGTGCGGCGTACATAGAGAATTGGCAGGGTGACAAATATACAGTGGGAAGGCAATTCAGGGACATACAAACACATATAAACACACAACACACACGAGAGATTTGGAGTCTCAAACCTGGCCAGCCATGAACTGTCCAAACCCGGGGGGAAAGGTCAGCGTGGACACCAAGAGAGTAACCAGTGCGGGATATACCAGTCGCCTGAAGAGGATACAGCAAACATTTTTTCAATATGTGTGAATGGCAGCTTGAGGCAAGTTTATAAATCATTAAACCAAAAAAAAACAAAAAGAGAATTGAATAATGAAATTATGACAGTTCTGACTTTCATGTTTCACATATGGCATTCATTTTAAGATGATGGTGAACCAGAAATTATTATATTTTAACAGGAGTCTGCATTGTATTGGTTTGTATAATGTGGTTGTGGAGGTGAATTAGTAACAGATCACATTTATTAGCTATACAGCATTTGGAAATTTTCCATCGAACTGGTCTACATCTCATTAGTGAAAATCTGACTCACTTTTTCAGTAAAAACTTGTTGATGGTTTTCTGTTTTCTCATAGACTCCACTATCAGCCTGTTCAGGTAGACAAACAAGGCTCCTCCAAAGCCACTGGCAATCCTGCAGAAGAGTTGTCACACAGTCCAAATAGTTTTCATAATAAGAATGCCCAGAGACAATAACAATGCCCGGAAGCTTCTCTGTGACCTTTAAGTCTGTTATAAAAGTGCTTCAGCAAAGGGAAAAGTCAGACAGCCCATGTTACACAGAACTGAAAACAGACAGAGATCACTGACGATTTGGGACTCATTTGACGGAATGTTTACAACCAAATCAAGTGAGATTTCTTTCTGCTTTTAATTTTTAATATCTTCATTGTTTTTATTAGCTTGTAATTAACAATCAGATTATATAATTCTTTGGAAAAGCACTGCTCATAAACTATTAATAGTATAATCCAACAGATTAATGAAAACATAATTCTAAGATGGACTATGTCGTTAAACATTGAAGGAAATGCACTAAAGCTACAAGGGGCTTATGCATTAAAAATGATCAGAAAGTCATCCAACTAATTAGTTTGCTTTTTCATGTTAAGTCTGCACCACAGGGAGACAGAGTCCAGAGCAAAAGACGTACCCCAAGACAGCGAAGGCAGGAAGTTCCTGCAGGTCAAAGGGGAAGTCCAGACGGAAGCGTGTTTTAAACAGAGCAGTGATCGTCTCTGTGCGCGTGGAGATAGGAAGACCGTCAAACACATATAGCCGTAATGGAATCGCATTACAGTTACGCGACAGTGACGTATCAAACTCACCCTCATCTTTGTTCCAAACTGCCAGTACCCTGAAAATAAAGGCACTAAAGGTGGCAGCAAAGAAACCTCTCCAATAGTTCCTTACAGCGAAGAACGTGGAGGTTACTTCAATACTGAAGAGTACACCTGGCATAAACAGACAAACACTTAACCAGTTACACCATGCATTACACTGTACTGACATATACTACAATGTTAATACAACGTTTCCAGTATTAGAGGATTAGAACAGCTAAAAATATCTTACTCATATTCACACCCATAAATACAATATTACATCACCTCTTTTTGCTGATCATACCTCCAATGGGGGCAGCAAAGCAGCAGCCCACCCCTACAGCACAGGCTGCAGACAGCATCTCTGTGTTCCGCAATTCGTTCTACAGGAGAAATGTAGTAAAGATTATACACATACACGCACACATACACAAATGCACACATACATGCATGCTTACATACCCACACGGACTCCTACTGTGCACACGCACACACACGCACGCACACCCACCACTTGATAACAGGACAGGCTGAGGCACACAGATAAACATGCGCTGTAGATTACATTGTTGGAATATGATAAACAAACAAAACAGATATACTGAGAGTAATCATATCCCGAAATGCTAGAGCTTCCAAGGAAACTGCTTGATCTACATTTAGCATAATTATATGGATACAGCTCTCAATCCCCCCCCCCCACCCCCCCTCAAAAAAGGGCTTTGAATATCTATGGATAAATCTGGCACCAGAACAGCACCACTGCAAAATAAAACACGCACACACAGAGGCACATGCACCTTCTTACCTTGTTTCCCTCAAAAGGCTCTTCCTTCAGCGTTAGGATGAAAACAGACATTTAGAGAAGTGAATATCTGCCCCCTCTGACTTCCCTCCTTACCTTTTACTTCGCTCCTTACACTGCCTGTCATATGCTCCTTTGACATCACTACTTCACCTGTTTGAGCTCCTCTTTTCCTGCACTATTTCATCCGTCTTAGGTTTCGCTTCATTACTTGTTATTACATTGCTCTGAACACAAAGATATATAGTAACAACACTCTTCCCACTGATCCTTTGTTGCTGCTATCTGTTCGCTTTAGGCTAATTTCACAGTCACTACTGCCAGATGAAGCTCAGGAAAGTTTTTTTTTATTATTATTACTATTATTACATTTTGATAACACCTTCTGGTTGGAAAAATAATGTCAGAATTGTAATTACTAGTGAAGCTTTGACAGGCTAATTTTTGCCATATGACTGATTATAAACATTAAACCACTGACTTATTCTTGCATGGAACAGTAAGTCCATTTAATAATTGCCTGAGAGCTAAAAGCTGAGAGTAGCTGTTGGGTTTCCTCAACACTTATTGAGTACGACAACTTGTTATTGATCGAGTCTCGTTGTACTACTGGTGCTTCAGGTGTTTGGACATGGTCCATAGGGCGAAGACAGATTTCACTTAAATACAAAACGAAGGCTAACACTCTTCTCTAACTCTTATCCATATTTCAGTACAGCATAATTTTCTACTGTCTCATATGACTCAGAAAAAAAAGATATAAATATACCACAGGGAGCCCTTGGCACCCACAGCAGAATGAATATTTCATATAAACTCTTGTATTAGCAGAACAGGCTGCTAGACCCTATCTGCAAGTTCAGTCAGTCAAATGAGCTCTTCCTAATTTCTGTTGGCCTTTTAGATCTGGAGCTCCATGGATCAGAATTGGAGAATGAATTGGGTCTGGAGGAAATAACGTATGACACATTAGTGGTGACCATAGCAAGATGTTGGCGGTTGTTGACAAGGCCGACGCGAGACATGAGTTACATCATTTTGTGTCGATTATGAGGCTCGCCCAGAAGCGGCCACGTCTCTCACCATGTATATTCCCCCAAACAAGGCCATGAACTTGCTCAGCAGTGCAGCACACAGACTGGCGACATGAACAAACGGCCCCTAATTGAGGAGAGGAGAGGAGAGAGAGAGAGAGAGCAAGAGAGAGAGAGAGAGAGAGAGAGAGAGAGAGACTTAGTTAAGAATGTTGGTGAAAAAAGGGGTTCACAGCTGACAAGACTGAGGGTCTACTCTGTAATCTACAGTCTCTTACTTCCTTCCCCAGAGGCATACCACTCCCCAGGGCACAGGTCAACCCAATGACTTTGGCCACAAAGGTTTTGAAGGTGAGGTATTCCTTCAGCACCACCCCCCGAAGGATGGTCTTCATCTCTGGGATCCCAGAGCCTTAAAAAAAGAGAAAAGATGAGAAAGAAAGAGAAGATGGAAGCAGAGGAGGAATGCATGTGAATAAATTGGACAGTCTGTTATTCTGAGAAAGTGTGTGTATGTGTGTGCAGGTGTTTGTCTCACCTACTGCTTGTGGCGCCAGTATCTGTGTGAATCCAGCAGAGAAGGTGATGAGGACTACAGGGTAGGTAACCCAGGCCAAATATTGCAGTAGCATATTACTGTCCAGACCTCCATACATCCACTTCTGTGCTACAGAAACAAACACACCCATAAAACCTACTGACAATTCTACACATTTAGAGACAATGTTGGACAAAATTGTTCCGACACACACGTTAGTAGTTTAAACAAGAGTGCAGATGTTATCGAAACCTTGTCCAATCGCTAGCTGTCTTGTTTCTGTAACAGTTGAGTCCCTGAATGATAATGGTTTCAAAGAAATCTGAAATTCAAATGAATGATGCAAAATTTAATTAAAGCAGTAGCTATGCAAAGTAATTTTCATTACTTCACATAGCTGGTGCTTTAAGGACATGCCAAATCCATGGAAAGAGCCCGGTGGAAGTGTTGTAGTCGAGTCACATACCTCGAGTCTGAGTCGAGTCTCAAGTCCCCACTGCTCGAGTCCATGTCCAAGTCCGACAGTAGTGTTCAAGTCTGAATCAGTAGTGTTCAAGTCCAAGTGAAAAGTGTTCAAGTCCAAGTCCAAGTCCATGTCAGCAGTGTCCGAGTCTGAGTCCTTGTTGCTTGAGTCTAAATCCAAGTTCGAGTCAAGGTGTCAGAAATAAATGTTATCAAATTAAATCAATCTGGGATAAAGAGGAAAGAGAATTTTTTTCAACCTTTTGCAAGATAAAGATTCTTAACAACTTCAGGTTTGTATTGATGCACTTCACTTCCAATGTATGTAAGTACAACTGTATGTCAATAAAGCAATAGCATAACTTGAGGACGTGGCATACAGGGGTTGCTGGAATAGCTGTGCTGTTTACGTTCCAGTAGGTTGTATAGAATAATCCGATGTGGTAATAATCCGAGGACAGCAGAATGAAGTCAAGATAAAACTCCCTCACAGATGTTCATGGCATATAATAAAATACCGCAATCTGTTGATACAACTTTAGTGAAATACCATAAAGTAACTGCAGCAATTTGCTTCTTCCACGGCGTTTAGAACAATTATGTAAGGCTTAGCTGGGAGAAGAATACACTGATTGGTGATGACACAGAGATGGTGGAACTTCTGGACTGGGCGATCTGCCTGTCATCATTCCTCTCTTCCGTCAACAACACGGGCAGAATCAAAGCGCAACAGGTGGGTCACATTTTTGTGTCCAAGTCCTTAGTCACAAACTGTCAAGTCCAAGTCCAAGTCCTAATCTGTCACGTCCAAATGACAATCATAACTCGAGTTCAAATCCAAGTCACCAAAAACGTGACTCGAGTCACTACAACACTGCCTGGTGGAAACATTTAATATGGCACTACACTACGGGCAGCTGCAGCTCAACATAATTGTACAAAACGGTGAAGAAACTTCTCTAGATTTTTTAATGACCTCATTCCTTCTTACATATAACGAAGCCCAAGAAAAAGTCGTAATTCTGTCCTCGCTCTCACTCTCCTTTTCACCTCCTGTTCTCTCTTTACCTTGCTGGCAAAAGGCGATGGTATAGTCCATAACCCAGCTGACCAGAGCCATGACAAGGCCAAGGAGAATGAGGAAGATCCAGTCCTCACCCACACGAGAGATCAGGAACCTCTGGCAACGGGAGGTACAAACTGCAGCAGACAGAGGGTTAGAGAACACCTTCAGAACAAACATTATCCCTTATGATTCTCTCCATGGGCCATACATGTGCATTATGGGAGGAAAACTTGGGGGTTAGATCACGTACCAAAACTGTGAGCTAGAAAGGAGAGCAGAAGGTAGCTGCTAGTCAAAAGAGTAAGTGGCTAGCCATTCAACTCAAAACTCCCTTAAAAAAAAAAAAAAAAAAAAGATGGGATGAGACTGCTATTTCTGTATGATTTGATGTTCTGAGTGGATTAGAATCAGTCGGTTGTTTGTGTATGCTCAGAGATAAGCAGCTGTTGAAGAATGCAGCGGAGATGTGGGTCACAGTAGGTGAAAGGACACCACTGTTTGCATGCCTGAGGCAGCTGCTCGCCAGCTACTGCACCTGCTGGGTGGCCCTTCGCCCAGAACCCTTCCACGGGCCACTGAGCGCGTGGGCAGATCCGCCAGAACCAAAAATAAAACCTGCGACAACCGTTCTCTACTCGATGGAGATTTGTACTTTTCATAACAAACCGCGTTTAGCGGTTCTCAGATGCGCTTTGATGAGCTAACTACGCCTCTTATCTCCAAAGTGAGCCAGACAGAAACGCTGAGAGGCATTTATTTCTTTATTTATTTTATTGATGTTGGGGGTGTGGAGAGTGTGGCGTGTGTGTGTGTGTTTTTGTTTGGGGGGGGGGTAGTTGTTGAACATTCACTGCCAGAAAAAGGCTTTTGCCTCATAGCAGAAGCTTTTCCTACACAAGCACATGGATTTTCATGACAGTGATGTGCGAATCGTATTGGGTTGGCTGTTAGACCCGCTCAGGGAGGTAGCGGAGAGAGCATCAGTGCTGTCACCTTGCACATGCATAATGTAGCGTTGCTCAACAGATGGAATAACGGCTTACTATTTATACACAGCCTAGACGCAGAGAGAGAGAGAGAGAGAAGGGGGGTGGTTGGATTGTGGTGGGTTTGGGGATGGGTTCTCTTTGTACAACATGACAACTAATGTCAGGTTGCTGATGCCAAGCCTAGCGGTGCTCTCTTGCAGAGTGCGGCAATGGCCCAACGCCAAAGCTCTGTTTTTATTCACACCTCCAAAACGATTAGTGTTAAAGTAGTCTATGGATGTAAGTTGCAACAGTAGCAGTACCTAAATGTTACTCTAAACCAGCTAGAGAGGCAATAGCACACTGTTGATAACCTGTCAACAATTCATCCAACCTAATCTTATCCAACCAAGTCTGTTGACTGCAAATTGTTCCAGGGCGAAAGGAATATGTGGAAAACTTGGGAGAAGATATGGGAAGAACAAGGCAGGGGGGAAAAAAAAGAGAAAAGGTACTCTTGTGTGTTTGTGTATGTGTATGTGGGTTAGTGACAGAGAGAGAAAGAGGGAAAGAGAGAGAGAGAAAGAGAGAGAGAGCAATGGCGTAGGTATGCCAGCTCTGTACAGTCATCACCCAGTTTGTGTGTGTGGGTAGTGAATTGTCAAGGCTCCAAAACCTTAAAACCTTGTCATGGAGGTTCAGAAGACCTCTGCTACACTCCTCTGCTACAGTATATTCCATGCATTTCATATGGAACACAACAGAATGCAAAAGCAGGGGGGAGGACCGAACAGAGTATGGAGACAGGAACTGTGTGGGTGTTTGGAGATAACTGTAGGCCAAGAGCTTGGTCACTTTTCAATTATCACACTACAAAGGTTATGAGACGTCTCAAGAGCAGCGAGAACACTGGGTAGCTACGAGAAGGTGTGTGCTTTGATGATAGAAGGTAAGTTTATGGCTTTTTAGATGAGTTGCGGCGATTTACAATCCACTTACACTGAGAATTCTATCTGCCTTTTCTTTTTTTTTTTTTGAACCATTCTGGCACCTTAGTGTTCTATTTTTAAAAATATGAATAATGGAAATGACGCTTCGCTTAAAAAAAAATCTAAAGAGATGACTAACGGTCATAATCCTAAACTCTCAGTGCAGAAACTTAACAGTGACAAAAACACCTGTCCAGACACCCTCACAGGCAGCCTCAAGGTGATTACGCATCCCTTATATGTTTTAATCTAACGTTCAACACATAGGAATTACAAAGACAGATTATGCTCCCTACTGGTAAACAAACAGCACTACAATACAAAAGACACAAGCTCGACATGTATTGGTTTGTGCTTCCTGTCACAATTCGTAATCACATTAACAATACACCTGGGAATGACCATCTTCATCATCAGCACAGCCACCATCATCATCATCATCATCATCACCATCAATATTACAATTTGTCCTGTTCCCTACCACAATTAAGAGTCAAGCATACTGGTCAGATTTAAACAGTGACCAACCCATGCACTGTTCATCACAGATAAACTGGGATGTGACTGGAATACAAGGTGCTCCAGACGGATGAGAGCAGGAGCATTAACAATAACTGGCCAGCAGATGGTAGTGTACCAATAAGGGAATCAACAACCCTTTTCTCTAAACCTGCTGCATTGGACCTTCACAAACAGGTCTGACAAGCTTAAAAGCTCCTTCGTTCTGTTTCCACGGCCGCTCTAGACTTCTGTTACGCCTGTGCTTCTGTATCAATCCCACATTACCAGACTGACTGAGCTCCGAGCGGTACCGCTGTCTTCCTGTCAACCTCAGCTAATCCTTCAGTATAAATGGTCTCAGTGCTTGCTGCTCAGTTAGCACACTTCTAACTGAACCACTGTAGCCTTTTCTTTCCTGCCCCTGGCCTTTTCGTTCTCTCTGCCGCGCTCTGGGTTGACTCTCTGCAGATGAGGTCTGCTGCGGTAAGCCTACAGGGATCAAGCCAAGCGGTCAGTGTATAGTCGGCGGGGTCGTCACGCACCCTGGCACTTGACACAGGGGTCTTTCTCATACTCCAGCAGCTCGGCGGTTTGGCCACGCACGCTGGTCGCCCGCCGCAAACCCCCATCCTCACGCAGGCGGGCGGCCTCCTCCTTGGCGTAAGTCCCCAGCTCCTGGGTGTACCGGCCATACATCTTTTTAAGGAGAAAGAATGACAGAGAGAGAGAGAGTAGGAGAGAAGGAGAGAGATTGCAAGAGGGAGAGGGAGAGGGAGAGGGAGAGGAAGAGAGAGAGAGAGAGAGAGAGAGAGAGAGAGAGAGAGAGAGAGAGAGAGAGAAACAAAGAAAGGCAGAGAGATTGAGAGAGAAAGAGAGAGAGAGAGAAAAAAGAGAGGTAGAGAGAGAGAGATCGAGAGAAAGAGAGAGAGAGAGAGAGAGAGAGAGAGAGAGAGAGCATTTATAGAGTGCATGCACGAGGATGTAAATATGTAAATACTATAGATAAACACACACCAAGCAAATGTGAAAGTTGTTTTCCTTGATTGTGCCAGCAGATGTAACTGTTAATTGTTCTGAGGTTGCAGGTTTCACTATGGTAGCATTAGTCCTGCCAGGTCTTTATGAAGCTTACAAAGCCATTAAACGGCCTGTGAACTCAAGCAGCAGTCTGCCTCTTCATTCCCAATGACTGCAACATTTCACCATGGCCTTTCAATCAGCCACTAATCCAAGGTTAGCAGAGCAGGGGTGAAAACGCAATAGCCGGTCAATTCCTGCGATTGCTCAATTACATCCTGAGATGCAGTGTAAACCTGCCACTCCACCAGAACTTAAAGAGATCTTTCTATTTACAACACACTGCACATTTGACTCTCAATTTATCTGTTATATTTACCCATTCATCACGTTATTTTCATAAGCAACAAAATAAAAATAAAACATCACAAAAAAACCTGTGTTAAATGGTACTTTAAATTTCGGAGTGTTACTGTAAACCAACTGTTTTTCCCATCGTTAGAAATTCACATCATGTAATTTCATACTTGCATGAATCGTTGTGTCCTAGATCCACAGTCAGAAACGGATGACATTACGGCCAAGGCTTAGTGGACAGGACACCAGTGTGTCATTTTTCAGCATGTGCATCAGAGCTGAAATTATGCTTGTCATTCTGCAGTGACAATGTAATACACACACACACACACACGCCTGAGTGTTTGTATTTATGTTATATAACACATATGTAATTTATATCTTCAAACCTGTTGACTGCAAGTCATTCAAGGGTGCAAAGAATATATGGAAGATTTGGGAGAAGATATGGGAAATGAAAGAACAAGGTGGGTTGAGCAAAAAGAGAAAAGGTGTGTGTGTGTGTCTACATTTTTACATTTTTTTTGCAGCTCTACAAAAATGTCCATCTGTAGCTCTTAGATGCCTGTTGACTGCTGATGGAGGTATTTTGAGCTCTGCCCACCCTTCCTCTTAACTTGGTATCAGCTCTCCCCCCCCACCTCCCTCCCTCACTTCAACCCCCCAGTCAGCTGCTCCCACACAGGCAGGTGCCCACGGCTCTGTAGATGGAGAGACAGAAGGGCGTTTGGCAGGTCCACTGTGTTTCACATTCTCTCTCTCTCTCTCTCTCTCTCTCTCTCTCTCTCCACCAAGTGCTCTGATCTAAGGAGACCAACGCCGGCAGCACATTGAGATGAGCATCACGACTTGAGCAGACTCCCTCTCCCCCTCTTTCTCTCTCTCTCTCTTTTTTTCTCTCTCTCTCTCTCTGCTCGCATGAGCAGGTGCAGTTCCCATAGAAAGCAAAGCAGCCAGCTCAGACCGATCACTCACACCTCCACCCAAATCGTCCCATCTCACACAACCTCTGCTCCTTCACCGTTCGCGTCAAACAATATTGCCTCATCCACCCCGAAGAATGCTCACCCCCTCTTTCCATATCTCTCGCTATCCTTAGGAATATCCTCTTCCTACCCTCCGTCTGCCGCCTATCAAATGAAGAGCTTGCCATATCTATCAGGGCTTTGAACCCGTCTGTTTTTTGTTTTTTTTTCTTTCATTTGCTACCAAAGCAACGTTTAACCTCAGAAGGTCGAATCGCGTTCCACGCTGCATTCCGTCATTCGAAACAATCCATCACACCACAGCTTGAAACGCGGTGCAAAAAAAAAAAAAAAAAAAAAAAAAATTAAACCATCCATGAATCAGATAGCCATCAATCTGCTGGTAAAAAAAAAAAAAAATTGCTGTGACACATTTAACACCACATAGCACAGATCTGTGCTTACTCAAGGAATCAAAATGTATCACTCTCACAGCTCTACACTCCTATGTTGAGTGCACCAAAATCGATAACTGTGAGGCTTTGAGAAGCGCTCCCCTTCTGTACACTTGTACTCAAATAGAGCCCTGCCTTATTAACCAGGAGGAGAATCACAGACGCTGTGGCACCATGCCTATGATTGAGCCTCTTCTGCACAACAGACATCACTCTGCCCCCGCCCCCCCCCCCCCCCCCCCCCCCCCCCCAACCAACCCACTGGACATTTGGCATCAGCGGCCACCTCCATGAGCGCATTCATGCCCATATACCGATATCACAGAATTACAGAGAGCAGAGAGGGGGACGGGGCAAGGCCGCGGAGCCTGGATGTTAACGTCTAACAAGGGCTTTTATTGTCATTGCAGCCATTTATTTGTTGCCCACACACACACAGGGTCATGCAGCTGTGTGTTTAAGACTGAAGACTAAATGGACCCTTTTATAGCCTCTATCCCGCTCCTCTTAAGCAGGCGCTTTGCAAAGCATCTGGAGGACAGTCTCTTGGGAGTGGAGCAGGTGTAGTGCTTTACTGAATGCTAAATGGGCCATGATCACCAGAGCCGTTCAATGATACTGTTATATTATCAGTACAGTAAGAACGGCTAAAATAGGAACACCGGCGGAAAAGACGTATCGTTAAATGTCTCACAAACTCTAATGAGTGATTACGATACCATTAACACAGGAGAAGATGAAACTTAATTCAAGTGGAGATTCATAAACATGCAGCACACACTCACTAGCCATTCCTTTTAACCGAAGAGACCAACCACTCTCTCATCGATACCTGGTCGACAGGGAGGGGTTTTAGATGGCGTAACTGATCTTTCCAGATCTCTTAAAAGGAGTCATAATCGCACATGTCCCTATGGGCTTGGTCAACATATTTGAGAAACGCTTGTAAATGAGTTGGACAGGATATTGAAATCTCAGAGGGCTTAGCTCATCTTCACTGAGCGTCACAGCCGCATCAATAAGTGTATTGGACAGGAGTAGAGCATGGACAGATTGGATTAGCAAGAGAGCCAGAGATGGCATGAAAACAGACGCTGTCAGCAGCCATGGTCTTTCTTATTTGACACACACACACAAAAAACACCCCTCCTGGCATATAAAGACATCTGAAGAATTAAAAACATTGATCCTATTATATTAATAACCGCCCGCCTACTGACTGCACCTCTGTGTCAGGAAATGACTAGGCGAAAGCCAACATCAAGCCAATGGGCTATTTTTTTTTTTTAAAGTACAATTTTACATTGGACAACAAGTGCTTCAGATCCAAACAGTTTTTATCTGCTATGTTACTAGCCGCTCTGGGGAAAATGTTGGGTTACCTCTAGATGCTGATCTGAGATTAAATTCCCCTCCCCCATCCAATTCTAAACCAATGTAAGTGCGAGAGACATGAGTTCCATGGCACCTCTGGGATTTCAATAACTGCTTTTGGTGCACACTACACCACGCTAAAAAAAGAGCATCTTTATATGGTGAGTTATAAGCAATTTTTACTGGTCGACTGGTAATGAGTAATGTCAACAAACCGAACCAGAGAGAGCACAATTACATAGCGTTTTAACATTTCTACAATTAAATTGCAGGACTTAACAGATTTACATTTGATCACAGATAATTACTCGCTTTTGGTAAAATGAATGATTCATGAATTGACGGGAGGATTTGATAATTATGATGAGATGGTAAATAGACTGTAAATATCTTCTCTTTAATTTATAGTGAGGTTGCGGGTTGTGAGAAGCCCTACCGAGGACATGGTAGATGTACCTGGGTCACGCTGTGAGATCTGTATCTACTGCATGTCAATGGGCTTTGAACCCTACAGTGGTCAAAATTCCATCCTACCCCCCCACTGCTGCGAGAGGAGCAGGCACGCTGTCTCTAACATCTGTTCCCTCATAACCTTAGTTCCCTCATAACACACACACATGTGCCTGCACACACACACACACACACACACACAAACGCACGCACGCAAACACACGCACGCACGCTCCCACACGCTCGCACAGACACACCTCACACGGCAAGGTCAAAGTAAGGGATTCTTCACCTGTACTGCAGAGGCTGATACACACAAATACATCTATGAAGCTGCATTTATGATCCTGTATTTATGACATGTCTGTAAATATATTTTCAGCTTTGGTAACAGTTAGCTCAGGCCACACGCGCTCCTTCCTCATGATAATTTCAAGTGATTCTCCATCCACCACAATCATCATTCTCATAAGTAAGCAGTCTACACATGCCATCTGCCTAAACCACCAGGGCGCTCGCCTCACAGACCTGCCAGCCTAAACCCACTAACCTGTCTTTGCTTACAATGCAGCAGCCTCTTACCTGCAAAACCACTGCAACTCAATGGGAATTAATGTGTTTACCGTGGTGAGACGTGGCCTGCATAAAAGCATATCATTTTGTGCAACTAATCTCTATGAGCAGATCCAGATTTTAAGCTGTTCTGTCCACTTGCATTTCAAGTAAAAGCTCTGTATATACAATAGATGTATGTGAGTGTCATAAAAAATAAAAAAGAGGGTTTATCTAAAATCTGGCTCTCAAGGACAAACCAAGACACAAGCAATTACAGAACAACAAACTATTTTGCTACTGGAAAGATTACCCAGTTAGATACCACATGTTTACTGTAGATATCTGTGGGCACACACTCACCCACAACGATTTTGTAGACATTACTTTCCTAGTTTTAAGACAGCATTCCAGCATGTCATGTTTCCGCAGTCTTTTGACCATTTGTTGGTTTGATAACTATCAAAGCAAACTGCTCTGAACATGTTCAGAATACAGGCTTTGATGTTTAGCTGAAATGGACCGTTACATCTCTGAAATCTCAAAAACATAGCAGTGTTTTATTTGTAGTATCAAATAAATATTACAACCCAGAATTTCCAGTGTGCAAAGAGACACATAAAATCAACACAGTGTAGAGCACTAGCTTCCCAAAGAAAAAAAAAAAAAAAAACACCAAGAAAAAAACCCCCTCAAATTAAAAGCACACGCCACTTACATCAGTTTTCATCAAGTATAAATGAAAAGATATGTACATGTGATATGCTTAAACATCTATGTAATTGTAAACACTTTTGCAGTCAGAGAGCTTTGGTAGTGTGTTCAAAAGAGCTGTACGATATTAGACCTACAGCACATTAAGAGAAATGATTAAATTGCTTTTTTTGTTTTATTAGCAATCTTGGGGAAATGTTTTCCTTATGTTCTGAGTGAAGAATTTATTCACAGCAGGCCGTTCAACAAGGCCTTGAGAGGACACTGTATCGTTGCATGGCAACTTTCCATTGTCTAAAGCTGGTTCTTAATATGAAAAAGCAACGTCAACAAGAGCATTACAGTTCAAATGTGCCTCTGTGCCTCATTACAGGACTGCAGAAATACAAATTGGTTTTCATAAAAGAAGTCTCAACTCACCTGACCAATTTTCACCTGATATTTTCTGAGAAATGGTACTCATTTCAACTAAATAAAATATTTCTGTGCGACTATTAATAACAATATCTATGTAAACCACATTCATTTGCAGGGATACACTTACTCCTGCCCTTTACTAAAACAGAGGTTAAACATGTGCAGCGGGTTGGTCAATGTCACACAGTCTCTGGAAATTTGCAGGACATCAGATGTCTGCATCCAGATTATTGCTCTTAGCTTTCTCCAGGGGGAAACACAATGGTAGTGTCCCAATTATGTTTACTGAACAAACCCCACAACTAAGTTGGGGAAAAAAACACCAGATGGTTGTTTTTATGTAAAAGAAAAAAAAAAAGAGAGAAAGGCATAGTCCGACACCTGATGAAAAGCAAACAGTCATACAGAGAAAAGCACACACAACAATCTAATCCTCCTCAGCATATATTGTTCTTCAAACAATTCTGTGTGCCTTCAGTCTATGTCTGTAATGAAGAGAAGGTGTAGAGGGAGTGAACGATAAACCCATTGATCAGTCAGATGCTCAATTACCAGGTAGAGTGAAAAGGGTAAGGGGAGACATCACAGAATGACGAGATTCCAGCCACCATTTTCTGTGTGGCACCATATCGATCCTCACAGTGATAAAGAGAGCACGGACAGAAAAAATGGCCTAGTTTCACTCATTACAACTCTGAGGCGCCGTGCAACACACACTTGCCCTGCATGGAGACAAACTGCAGACTCTCACATGACTCTGTCACGTACATCAAGCGCAAATTCAGAGCTGTGTGTGGCCACTTTTTTTTAGGCCTATCTGTCGCACAGTGATATAAAAATCTCTTTAAAGGTCATGAACAAAACTGTCTTTCTCCCTGGGAAGAGGATGAATGAAAGAGAGAAGAAAAGACTGTGTAAATTTTCAGCGCAACCTAGCCCCCTCCCCTCTCGTAAAAAATTAGGGATCAGATTCATCCTTTCCCTTCAGTTTGATTATCTATCCCTCCATCACCTTGTCTCTTTCCCTCCATCTCTTCCTGTATATAAAGACATCTCTGTGATGTACTCCAGGGTGTAGCTGTCAATCATGTAGTGACAGAAGTGAGGGGGAAACTGGTGCATGAGTGAATTAATATTCAGTAAGGATCCACATTTAGTCCACAAGTCGAGGATCAGGAGGAGGAGGCGTGCAGAGAGAGGAAAGAGGAAATACGTGCGTGATTCGTCAACATATGACATGGGATTCAGATGAGCATTACCAGTAAATTTGGACCCACCTCAATTCATTTTAAAAATGTGTTGTATACACAGGAGAGGCAAATGAGAAAGAGCACAACTTTTTTTTTTTGTAAACTTGACCAAGCTAGGCACATGTAGAGATTTAACAAAATACATTAAGCTACTGCAAATCAGAGACCCACTAACAGACACATTCTCTGCCTCTCTGAAAATTAACAGACAAATAGCCTTAACTCTAGCCTTTACTCGGGAAATAGCTTACTCGCTGGGGGCTCTTAAACGTTTGCTTGTTTTTTTTTTTTTTTAGTCACGACCAAGTGCGGCAAATAGCAAGCTTTCTTAATAAAAGCAATTCTCCTTACTCCCCCATTTTATACAGTTGTCCCCACATAGACGTGGATTGCGCATTAGCCAAAGGAAGGATTTTTGCCTGGCTGAACAGAATCGATGGCTCGAGTCAAATGTGGGTTGTGCTGTCATGGCAATAAGAGGACAAGAGTGTCTGCTTTTCTGAGCATATTCCTTATCGAATTTTGGAACGAAGAGAAAATATTCTTTGCATCACTGCCGTTATGCCACTAACGTTGCGTAAAATTATGCCACAGCCAGATGCTTTCGTTTTTATTAATCGTTATACAGTCGAAACGCAATTTGTTAACTCACCAAAGTTTGCTGGTACTGAAGCACTCGTTGCTCTGCTCTGTCTCGAGCCATCACTCTTAACACCGATCCCACTGCAAATGTGATGGAGATAACACTGTCACTCAAATGCTAAAGGTCATCCAAGCTTTGTAAGTTTCACGTTCGAGCGGGAGGTTTGCGGTGTAACAGGTTTTAAGATACAAAATACCGCGTACAGCTGCTTGTCTATACAACGCCTGCCTGTTCATTTTTGGCGTGGAGCTGTTGATATCAGTTGAGTTTCAGAAGAGCAGTTGTGTCTTTGCCTTGTGGGGGAGGAGAGGAGGAGAACTAAGCTAAATATGTGTGCTCTGACTACGCCAATCCAAAAAATCAACTTCTGTGTTTTTTCCCTTCCTCTCCACTCTGTGACTAATCTCTCATCATTTCTTTGTATGCTGTAGTGATCTTTAACATCAGTTGTAGAGTGGTTGGTGACTCACGGTGCTGTTTATGAGCAAGTAGCCTACTGTTTCACGTTCTTTGTAGTAATTTAAGAGGTCGGCAACTCCAGCCATAGAATTCAGTATACCAGCGTCACTATTAACATGGCCATCACACCCACGTTTGTGTCAACATTCTGCACCCACAACACTATAAATTTCAAGGACACATTAAAGTTTGTCATCTGCAAAAAAATCAGCATTCAGCTTAGCATTTGCCTTATCTCTTCCTGTTTGTAAAATGTAAACAGGTCATACATTGAAATTATTAAACCTTGATTATGATTGTTCCAATCCCTCTAACACACTGTAAATGTTGTTAATGTTTGAGATTTCCAGTATTTATTTATATTTTTTCAAGACATCTCTAAGAGTTGTCAGACACGTTCAATATCTGAAATATTATTTACATATTTATGAAAGTCTAGAGTGAATTACAGTCATAATTTAGCTCTCTTCAGCACCACCTGTTGCTTTTGAAAAGCTCTGTAGAATGAGGCTGCAGATCACTGGCTCTGAGAGCACACTGTTATCTGTTTTTAGCCTTCCTTTATCATGACTCCAAGATCTCTGGACACAGGTCTCTTCTCAATGGGTTGGGAAGACTGTACTGATCAAGCATTCCATGCAACATCAGTCATTTCCAACTGTCACTCAAGTCTAATGCAGCAGGATGGAAATATGAGGTTCATTTTGTGGAGTTTCAATGCCAGTGTGTCTGGATGGACTGCAGGGTGTATTTTTAAAGGATTTTCTGAGGGCTCTTAGCTGTATCAGTGGAGGATCTTTCTATGGATCAGTAGTGAACAGAGTTCAAAGAGAAGCCCAGTGGGTAAGGGAAAAAGGAGGCTTAGAAAATGACAGAGTAACTGAGGTCCCTGAGGAAATGACAATTTCTTGTGCACCAAGAGTGCAGGACCAGATGACAGCCAAACAGAGAGAGATAGAAACAGACAGAGAGAGAGAGAGAGAGAGCAAGGAAGACAGAGAGAGAGAGAGAGAGAGAGAGAACACAAATAATGATGGATTTCATTTTTCAGAAACATTCAAGATCACTTTGAGTAACAGACACATTTTCCTACAACTTGTCTAAATATGAGAAAACCTTCGCACCTACATATCACACACTTTAAACCTGCACACAGGAACACAGCGTAAAGCCATTTAAACCCACGTTATAGAGAACCGCTCATTAAATCAGTCATTAATTTTACATGTGATGATGACAGTAAAAACTCAATATAGTTGTGAGGCTACATTTGGACTCTGTTTTGCTTCCAGCTTTTGGGCATTGGTGGCTCAGAGGCTTCAAAGAGGAAATTCTCCTGAGAGAAAGAGATGCCGATAGGTTGTCAAATAGATTTCTCCACTGAGATACAGCCTCTCATTGGCTGATTTTGGCTCAGTAACAAGTCCTATATGCAAGCTCAGGGGATAGCAGGAGCTACTGGACTCTGATGAGAAACTGACTGAAAAAAAGAAATGCCACAATATTTACATGCACGCACACTCTCACACATGATAATGCATATAGTAATGACACACATACCCCTCAAACGTCATTTTTTAGCCTCCCATCTAATTTGTCCTTGATCTATATATTGCATATTATGTATTGTATGATTTTTGTGCAGTACAGTGACACTCAGCAAACAAATGTAGCTTTAGCCAGGGATCTCTCTCTCTCTCACACACACACACACACACATTTTAAAGATGACCATAGTCCAGTGTCCTGTTTATAAAATGTCACCATCACCCTTTTCATGCATTCCAGAAATACTTATTCTTTAGCCTTGTACCACCTCTTACTCTCATGATTTTAAGTCGCATCCAATTCAGGCGCTGCTCTCACCCTTCCTGATTAGTGTCCTTGAGAAATGGCGATGTGTGACGGATGAGCGTCACCCCTAGCGCCTATCTTCCAGCTCCAAGTGGCGGAGGAATTGGGTGCTCCGAAGCCCACAGCGTTAACACACTGACCCAATTCGCGCCATTTCGCACAAAACTTTTTTGTAATGTTCTTTTAATGAGCCGGTGTGCTCCCTAAGAGAGTTCAAAAGAATATGCTGAACTTTCAAGTAGAAACCTGAGGAGGCAGTCTACGGGGGACAAGGAAGAGAGAAACTCAAGGAATCGTTACACATGGAGATAGCTATGAAAGCTGTGTGAGACCTGCGTTACTTTGTGAATTACACGGCTGAATATGCATAATGCTAACTCAAATGGTCATGACTTATAAAGTAGATCCGATAAGCTGACATGGCACACAGTTCAAGTCATTTTACTGACTCAAAATAAAGAACAATTTAGACTGGATCCAGCCGTGCAACTAATTAATGCTGCTACTTCAAATGTAACTGCAAGTGTATTCAGGTCACCATCAGGTTCACTGACGACTTAACACATCTATTTATAGTGGTTACAAACATTCTTTTAAAATTCCCCTCAAAATACATCTGGATCGAGTGAATATGAGCTTCCAAATATATTTTGTTCCACTCTAAAATGTAAGATTCATAGATACCTTGGAAGGGGCACGGTATGTCTTCATGCGTAAAACATTTAAGTTTCCCTCTGGAGAGGCAAATATTACATGTAATCTTTTAAAAGTATTTTTTTCAGGCCTAAATGCATGAACAACCCAACAGATTTTGACCTAGGCTCGACTCCCCGTTTGAACTGCAATATGTCCTTGGGGTGTACAGATAACCAAGTCGATTAAATTCCTTTAGAAATCAAATGAGATGCAAAGGGCCGAGAAAAATAATCATTTAGGTCACAGCTCAATAGCTCTTTGACGACCACTTCGGCGCATTCGTGAACAAGGCTGTGATAAGAAATCTTGCGCACTTGAACAGATTGCACTTTTGCTTCTACATAGTCATACTTACGTTTCCTTCCCGGCTTTTGGTCTTCGTGGATCTCCTGTTAAGCGCAACAGCCCAACCGTCACCTACACTGCTCCATTTAATGAAGGAGAGAAGGGAGGAATTCCCACGCAACTCCGTAAACGCTAGCGGATGAAAACTTTGAAGGTTGTTTCGGCGAATCTCATATGGTTTGGTTTTGGCTAATAGCCTTCTTAGCCTCCTTTACTCTCTTGTAGCCCACTGTTGATACTGCTGATGCCCTGTTGCTTATGCCGCCGTCTCACCGTCTAGAATTCAGCTCTTATTTCTAACTTCTAAAATCGCACATAAACGATTAACCAGAGCAAGCACTGAAAAATACAAACAGCAATTAAGCGACTTGGTTACACGCATCCTTTTCTTTCGATCAAGCCGGTAGACTCAGCCCGGGGCGCGTGCGGCGACGAAGAATTGATTCTGTGATGCAATGCGGGTTCCGTCACCAGCTTAGTTCGTTGCTTCTGTCTCCACTACAGTTGAAACTCCAGACGCGCCTGTCGTTACCGACATGAAGTGGCGCATTTGTCTCAATTAGTTAACGATATTCAAGTTGTCTTAAAATATTTATGTTCATCCCACCCTCCAACGTTTTCATGCATGTATGATAAATTGCTGACATGCTCAAGTGTGCGTGTCTCTCTCTCTTACGCACACACACACACACACGTGAGGTTCAGTCCTTCATGAAAGAATATCGCGCAGTAGGCGAGATTGAAAGACCACAGGGGGCTGGTGAACATTAATTGTCAGGGATCATGTTTTACGCGTGTTTGCGAGCACATGTGTGTCCGTTATTAGGATTGATGACGCTCGCTCCCATGTCTCGAAGGTCTCCATAATCACAGAGACCACGTCGACTAGTTAGCAGGGGTCGATTTTCGCTATCTCAGAATTTAATGGTAGCTGCAGCTCCCAAATGTTACTGTCACAGGCTTCTGTTGTTTTGTCCACGAAAGACCTCTAGCAACCCAGTCAGCCATTTCTTAAATACAAAGTCAAAGCAAATGTACTTGAGAACAATGTAATTTGCATTTGAAGGCAAAATTCTCTTATCATCGACTCTACACGCCATTTTCTTTACAACGATATTATTTATGTAACAAATTGTATGGGAACGTTATGAACACGCTTTATCTATTATAACAGATTGGGTCTCTAGACAACAGGTGTTCTTTTCAAGGAGACGCAATGCACGTTATTGACTTATATATTACATTTCACATTTTTGAAAACTAGTACTTCGTTGTTAATAGAATATTTTTTTAACATTTGCTTTGATTACCGACTCCAAAAAAAAATTCTGCAGTGACCTTTCTCCAGGTCACATGAAGATAACAGTCTTCCTGAAGGGTGGCAGTGTCCACCAGCACACGTGAAGCAGCATATAAAGGCTGCGAAGAACGACTGAAGAAACAAATCATGCATGTAACATTAGGATTTACGATTGTGAATTGTGGACATTCCTGCTATTTAGTGTTTTGATAATTACATTTTTCAGTTAGAGACTGTACCCAAATCGTGAGTGATGCGACTATATTTTGGGTTAATTTATGTGTGGTCAAACGCGTCAAGCCAAAGAAAAAATGAGGCGGTACAGAGATAGATAACGTGGGTTTTTTGAACTGGTTAGGTAACGTTCCATATCATGGTATCGTTTCGTACTATTGGCCATAAATGTTTATTTGTCCCACTCAGTACACATGAATGTTTGCCAGACTCAAGAGAAGACACGAACAAACTTTGGCCAACAGCACTTTGTTTGAGCACCTGTTCTGCAACTAGTGACTTATACCACACCAGTACGTCATTTCAGACTCTGCGCCCGTTTTGTTTAGGCGATTAGCATCAGTGCATTTACAGATGTTACAAGTTTCCCGAAAGTCTCCAAAAGTCGAACACACCATAGAGGACTCAGTTATGGAATATTACAGTTAGGACACATACTCTGTCCTCTGATGGCCTGTCCGAGATCAAATATCACGAATGGCGCAGCTGGGACAGATAAATTCTTTTCATGTATTATTTCAGCTTTAGGGAGTGACTCACAAAAGGAAAGTTTGTGACGAGGTCTGAGAGAGGTAAAAAAAAAAAAAAGAAAGAAAAAGAAAAAAAACGTCCAACCCAAGCGAAGAATTGTGTGAGAAGCAACAGAGCGCGGGGGCGATGCAGGGGATTGTACATGCTTTTGACAGGCGCTTGTTGAGGTGGATTAGTCACTATCGGACTCTCTTCAATGGAATACAATTACGGAGTTCGCGCAGGCTAGCCGGGAATGGCTTTCAGCAGTGAGTATGTTCACAAATAACATAAACATCAGACTCTTGTTCTACGGTCTCTTTTAATTAGAGGACATGTGGAGAAAAAAAACAAACTTCCGCTAGTTTTTAACATAGTCTGATAGGAGTGTGTAGTTCGAATGAATATGAGTTTTGAGTTCAATGTGAGTCCACAAAATTACATTTTCTTTCAATTTCGGAATGGTGTACTACTCATTGCTCTTCTCCACAACAACTGGTGTTGCTGATTGCGTTTCTGCGTTACAGTCCTGCTGCTCTACATGGTTGCAACTGGGCTGTCACATGTTCAGTCCAGACCAATTGACTTTGTGTGTGACAGTGAGGCCAGACGGGTCATGAACAAGGTGAAGCAGCTGGAAGCTGACATGGTGAGATTATGACAACCTCCTCTGTCTGAGAAAATATTAATGATGCTAAATCTAAGCTATCCTGTTTTGTCAGAGATCTTCAGTAAAAAGGTTGGACACTTACATAGAGTTGGTTTCTTAGGTATGGATAAAGTCTACTCCATGATGCACATGTTGAAAATGATTTGCATAATTTACTACAGTATTCACTGTGTGTCACATTCTTGTGTTCATTTATGGCTACCTGCTGAGATGATCTGTTTGTTACTGCATCTCTCTCCTGACCAGACTGTTAGTGTCTGGCCCTCAATCTTTCTTGTTTCTCTCAGAATTTATCTTTCTCTTACTGTCATTTTTACTTCATTCTTATCTATGACCACATGTCTGCCAGATCTTATCACTGGCTCTCACTTCACTTATATAGGTAAAATCAGTTACATCAGTTTTGTTTTGTTTGTTTGTTTTTATTTTGTTCCTCACAGGAAGAGTGCAGTGTTGTAACCTTTCTTCCTGTCACTATTCGTTTGCCATGCATCAAGGTTCACAAAGCATCGTGGGAGAGAAAATCAGTAAGTCTTCAAATTTTCCTCTGGCTTCTCACTCCTTCATACACTACTGTCCTTCAGTGGCACCTTTAAAGTCACCCCACATCTGCTCACCTTCACAGTGTGTTTGCCAAGATCGATTCTGAGACTCCTGTGTGTGTTTGCGTGTGTGTGTGTGTGTGTGTGTGTGTGTGTGTGCGGGCTTGCACGTGAGCGTTCCAGGTTCAGGAGAAGAGGGATGAGATCCTTCTGTCATTAAGGAACCTTGCGCAGGATGTGCAAGCTGCCAAGACACTAAGCCAACCTGGCTGTGGACTCGCTCTGCTGGAGCGCTTGGAACACAGCACCAACAACTACCTACATATAGTCACACACCTTGTTATGGAGGTAAAAGAGAGCACATTGTTCTCTCAGTAGATATGGGCATAAAGAACGACTAAAGGTAGATAGAAAAAGGTGGTAAAACAATCACCCATAAACATATGTGATTGTGATGCTAGCATGAATGACATCTGGAAGACAAAAAAACTTTTGCATTTTTGTGTTCTTTACAATGTGGCTGCTGAGCACTGCATGAAGCAAATTTCACAGATAATCATTCCACGATTCCATAAAAGTCTTATCGTGAGAGAAGATAAATTGTTCGGTTTAGTCATCATTTCAACCATTTTCGTCCCATATGGGGTGTGAATGACCGAGCTCTCCCTCGTTTTCACTCAGAATATCCTGCCTTCTCGGAATCTGTTGATTTCACACGTCATTTCAGCAAATGTGACCACGGATGACCCCTGTCTTCCTTCCCCAGGAAGAGAGAGATACAGAGAGAGAGAGATAGAGACACATACTTGAGATGCCATAGGATAGGGATGGGAACATGCCATTCCCCAACATGCATTTAGCCATTTCTGAGTGATAAAATCTGTACATTTCAGCTTACAGGCATCAGTCTTAACTTGAATTTTGATACAGGCGCAGGAATGACATATGGCTTACTTTGTCTTACTTTTGCTTTGAGTTGACGAATCTGTGAGTCTTGAAGTAATTAAATTCACTTGGTAAGTCTACAAAACAGTACTCAAGCTCCTATTTTCAAACATGTGACATGTCTCCAAAGTTTTTTTCAGACAATGCACATAGTTTTGTTGTAACTGTCAGTACTAACTGTACATTATTGTCAAGTACAACTGACTTTCATAATACTGTTACTACTGGGTTGGAGGGTTTTGTTGTTGTTGTTACTTTTCCTTCTCGGGATGACCTCAGTGTTTAAAATCTCTGTCTGCCCTGTCACAATCAGGGAGGGGAGCCAGAGCTGCAGGGATCGCCTTGTCTGAGTCAGGGTACGCAGGACCTGGGGCTGGTGCTGAGGAACTTTGGTCGACTGCTCACTGGCAAACTGGAGTGGCTCTTCACAGAACTGGCACAGAAATGCCACGCAGAGACATTTACCTTTAAATCCTAACTCAGCCTTTCATTCAGAACTGAAGATAGTGAAAAGAACGATAAAGCTCCATTATTCCGTCGTGAGATAAAAAAAAAAAAATGGAGGGGCAATGAACATGATTCTGCTGTGGAGGAGGTCTGTTGTTCGGAGACGGAGACGTGGCGCCATCTGCCAAAAAAGTGTGGAACTGCAGCCACTGACTTGCACCTGTTAATGAAAGATGGCTTTTGAGTGCCTTAAACTGTGCCTGCCATTATGGGGCACCGTTTGTAAAAAGTTGCACCTTAGTTTTTCCTGCTCAATTCTTGCACATTCAGCACTGCTAAATGTAAAAAAATGCTCTACAATTTTCAACTGTCACTTTTCTAAATATTTCGAGAGAAATTCATGTAAAATATTGTATACCTTTTCCAAGAGCAATGATCTGCATTAAAGCAAAACTGTAAAATAATATATAGTATACATATAAATATTAAATATAAATGTTAAATATAAATGTTAAATGTAAATGTTAATATTTGTAAATGTAAAATATACATGTAAATGTTAAATCTAAATACTGTATAGGATATGAAAACTAAATATGTAGCAAATATGTTAAATGACCACACCCCCTCAGTGTTTTGCATTGAAAGGGTCGGTCTCAGCCACATCAGCCAAAGCTGTGAATACCAGAAACAGTCTCAAAATGGTACAGCAGCTGCCACACCAGAAAAAGAAAAATGGATCAGAATCACATCATAACGGGAAAAGTTTATTGTGATAACAAGATGTTTTTCATGTTTTAACAGGAGAACTTATGTTGTTGGGCTGTAATGTGAAACTCATGTCTGAATGAGGAAATGGTGTGCGGAGAACAGATAAACTGAGGAATATGGCTCGTTTAAAGAAAACAATGTTAAACAATGTTAAAACAAATCAATCATGTCAAATCATTTACATTTATATTTAACATTACATTTAAAATTTATATTTAACATTTATGTTTACATTTAACATTTACATTTATATTTTCCAATATATTATTTTACAATTTTGCTTTAATGCAGATCATTACTTTTGGAAAAGGTATTACAATATTTTACATGAATTTCTCTCTAAATGTTTGAAAAAGTGACAGTTGAAAATTGCAGTGCATGTTTTTTCATTTAGCAAATGTAATGTGTAATGAGCTAAATGTGTAAAAACCAAGCAGGAAAACAGAAGGTGCAACTTTTTACAACGGCGCCCCATACACCATAAATCCATGGGCTCTGTTGTAATAATATCCAGTTTTTTAATACTTCTGTGATTTTTTTAAAATCATGATTAAAATGCTTTTATACAATGGTAGGATGATATGAATTTATAAGCCGTCACAACATAAAAGCCCCACACATACACTCCAAAATTGTGATTTTGGCGTAGGCCTATAGCATGCAATAGAGACAGATGTTCGGTTTTAACAAGTCGCTTGTGTGAACACATTATTATTCTGTCATAAGATAATGCTGGAAATACTGTTTCAAACTCAATAAGACAATTAGGTGAAGAATCCAATAGGAAGCATTTGTTAGTGAGACATATGACTATGTAGTTTTAGTTCTACAGGGTGTCTTCCAGTAGACTACATACACTTTCAAAAAAAATGTTTTCTTTTTATTTAATGAGAAATACATAACACACACTTCATATTTTACAGAAGACATCGAAGTTATTGTTTTGTTGAATATATCGCCACAGTTTCCCTGCGCTGTCTTATATTCACTGAGTCAGGTTATTTACATAAAATTAGTAATGCACCGTTCGGCTCTTCTAAACTATAGTTGCTATAGCAATCAGACATTCATGAGGCTTTATCACTGTAATTGAAACAATGAATTAATAGTGTTGCGTGCTGTCCCATAAGCTAATTAATTAGCCGTCACTGATGATACAGCTTTGAATTTCATTGGTTAGATGGTACATCTGAATTTACAAGTTGGCCAACCATAAAACTCTTACAATTTAAGGTGGGAAACTAGCTTTTCACACGGTAATGGCGAGGCTGTGGACACTTGTTATATGATGGTGTCTGACATCGTGTTGGCTCGATTGTTCACTGTCAAACACTACCATTACACTTCTTATGTAGTAGGCATGCAAATGGCAGCATATTGCATACTTGAAAACGACTGCTTTAACTGAATAACGACTTGTTCACGAAAAACAACAACAGACAAAACTTATTAGCCCATATTGCTGTGTTCCTGGTGTCATGACTGAAAAAACTCCTTTGTTGCACTACCGGCTGCTCAGCGGCACTCATGACTCAGAGCATGCACCAGGGCCTGCCGGGTTAACGGTGAAAAAGGCTCAAGCCACGTCGCAGCGAAGAGCCTCAGAACAACCGAGAAAGCTTTCAACTTTTTTCGGCGTGGTCATTCCGACACTATTGTCTATGTTCAGCGTCGTTGTATTCCTTCGTATTGGTGCGTATTCTGAGTGAGGTGTAGGCGACGTATATGTATGTGTGAGTATATGAGTGTACATGTGAAAATGCCATGACCTAACTATTCCGAGTATCTGTTTTTCTTTGTAACAGGCCTACTTTGAGCCGATCAGAAATATCATGCCTTTTGAGTTGTTTTTTGTGTGCCTCTGTCTGTCTACAGGTTTTGTTGTTGGCTATGCTGGGCTCTACCAGTCAATTGTTATGTTCTTGGTGGCATATCTTATAATTAGCATGACTGTGCTGTCCGTCTGTGCCATCTCCACCAATGGGGCATTGGATGCTGGAGGTGCCTACTGTATCCTTTGCATTCTTTGTTTTTTTTTGTTTTTTCTTGAGAATGTGCTCTGCCACTTCTGTCGATCAAAGTTGGAGAAAGGCTTGGGCAGGCACCAAAACCATGTCTCCAGATGACTTAACCCTAATGTCCAGACATGATCAGTCGGGCCCTGGGGCCAGAGTTTGGTGGCAGCATAGGGATTATGTTTTTCTTTGCCAATGTCTGTGGTTGTGCTCTCTATGTCCTTGGCCTGGTCGAAGCCATTATTGCCACCTTTGGCATAGATGAAGGTACTCTGGAGTTCAGAAATCTGAATACACATTAATATACATCATGTTCAAGTTCATACAATATATGTTCTCTCATATACTCAGAGGCTTGTTTAAAGTTGAACTTTGGTTTGTATAAAGTTATCTATGTACATCCACAGGAGCTGGAACAGGTATGGGTAATACCTGTCATGTATTGCCTGTCGGATACTGGTGGTCTTTACTGTATGCCACTGGCATTTTGATGTTGTGCCTGCTTGTTTGTTTGGTGGGTGCTCATATCTATGCCAAAGCCACATTCCTCATCTTCCTCATTGTCATGGTGGTTTTGGCCACAATTTTTGTGAGTTTCTTTGCTGTCGGGCCCAGAGCGGTGTCTTTGCCAGGAATGTCAGCCAATCGCAGTAAACCTCTCTCTGCCAACTTCACTGGTCTGAAACTGGAGACATTAATAGCCAATCTGTGGGGTGAGTTTCAATGTTACGCCGCTGGAAATTCTCTAGGTGTGTTTCTGTTTTTGTTTCAGAGATACGAATGTTAATATTCAATTGACTTTAAGTAGTTTTAAGACCAAAATATGTTTAACTGACATTAAGATATAAATAAACAAGGTAAAGTTTGTCATCAAATTAGAGCCCTTATGAACTCGGCACATGTTGAAAGCAACCAACATAGTTGGGATGCATGCCTACATGAGTCATAAGTCTTGACTCATTCACTCATATCAGTCAAAACACCATGTGGTGTTGATGTACAAATTTTCAACTTAAGTTGCCTGTTGGAATCAGCAACTGTGTGGGAAGAAAATCTGCTGTGTGCTCCCACCACTAATGGAATGTTCTGTTTTTTTATTTTATTTTATTTACATATTCACTTTTCAAATTACTCTAAACTAAGACCCAGAAGAAACTTTTCTTGACCTCAAATTTATTAATGGAATGGGTTGTGCTAGCCAGAGCCACACAGATGGACATCTTTGATTTCCTGTGCAAAACTGTGCACACAAATTAATCGGGCTCTTTTAGTGCTTTTAGTTCATTGGAAATTAACATTTGTGTATATATTTTTTATATATATATATGTGTGTGTGTGTGTGTGTGTGTGTGTATATATATAATGACTAAGAAAACCATACTGAGCAGTTGAGTTTTTACCTTCTCTGGGCCAGCGGATTACACAGTGGACTACACGACAGGTTCTGTCATGACCTTTGCCAAAGTTTTTGCTGTCATGTTCAATGGATGCACAGGCATCATGGCTGGCTCCAACATGTCAGGTGAGCTAATGGCCAAATCGACAGTTGGCACTGGGCCATCACTATCAATCTGTCTTTCATTAGAAGTATTTACTCTTAGAACTTCACATAAATGTGAATTTCTTGAATGTCTCCATTTTTTGACGACTCCATGTGTACTCTCTTTTGTTTGCTATCTTGAAGGAGATCTGATAAACCCCAGTTACTCCATCCCTCGGGGAACCCTAACAGCAGTTGTCTTCACTTTCGTCACCTACAACCTCCTTGCACTGCTGGTGTCCTGTTCCTGTGACCGGTCAGAAACACACTCATACAGACCTACACTCGATATGCTGCAGTAACTGTATTTATGTATATACTGTCATATTTACTTTGGTGAACACACCCTTGCCTCAGTATTTTTACATACAACCACATTCCCACATAAAGTTCGTTCTGCCACAGAATGCAAATCTGCCACACAGGCTGAGTATCCTTTGCGTGATGTGCTATAATAAATCTTTTTAACCCTTGCTCGCTTTCTCTTCATTTTTCTTTCACTTAGTCTTCTCCTGCAGAGGGACTACAGTTTTATGAGGGACATCAATATATGGAGTCCAATTGTAACCACAGGGATCTATGCTTCTACCCTCTCAGCAGCCATGAGCAACCTAATTGGAGCATCTCGGATTCTCTTTGCCATAGCTAAAGACAACTTATTTGGTAAGAGCCTTTCATATTACTACTTTCAGTCTTACCCTAAAAGTAAAATGGTTGAGAGCTTTAGAAGTTATTTTAATGCAGGAAAGTGAAGTATATTTGATCCTGGCAGGTGGTGTTCTCTCACCAGCAAGGCGAACCTCAAGAGGGGGAAACCCTTGGGTCTCTGTGCTCATCGCATGGTCATTGGTGCAGGTGAGGGAGTTAATGAGAGGAACATTAAATCAGAAGAGAGTGATGTGATTTAAGGGAATAAAAGAAATGAACAGAACTGAAATGCTGTAGCTCCTGTTGTAAAAGCATCCAGAGATTAATTCAGTGTTCATTAGGTGAGCAAATGGATTTCTACAATAATGAATAATATTAACCACAAAGTTGAATTTTTTTTAGATGACAGATGTCTGTGCTTTTCTTGGGTGAATCTGTGTTTTTTGTTTTATTTTTTATTTTTTGCAGTTGGTGTTGTTCTCTGGGAAGCTCAACACCATTGCCAGTATTGTTACCATTTTCTTCCTTCTGGTGTATGCTGCTGTAGACCTGGCTTGTTTGGCCCTTGAGTGGGCATCAGCTCCAAACTTCAGGTAATACCTCCGGTTATTCCGTTCTTTTTCAAACTATGTAATCATTTTCTTTTAATTTTATTTATTTATTTATTTATTGTCTCACACAGGCCTACTTTCCGGTACTTCACCTGGCATACCTGTGCACTTGGCATTGTGGGATGCTTGGTGATGATCTTCCTGATCAATGCCATTTATGCCTCCATCAGTGTTGTCTTCATGATGCTACTGCTTATGCTCATCCACCACCTGGGTCCCAGCAGTAGTTGGGGCTACATCACCCAGGCTCTCATCTTCCACCAGGTAAGCATATATTTAACTGCATTAATACCTAAGACTATTTCTGTTTTCCACAGATTTTTGAACTTTCTTGGATTTTCTCGTATTTTGTTTTTCATGATTAACTGTGTTATGGTAAATGTTGATGTAGGTTAAGATATGATCTTAGAAAGAGATGCTTTTAGGGGGAAAAAAAGACATGCTGTTAAAAGTGAGTTTGGGGAGGAAGAATGGGGAAAATGTTCCTCAGTGGCTGGCTTTACTCATTTGAAGAAGTATGTGTTAGGCCCACTCTCTTAGAATGGGGTGGCTGCCATGTCAAGAGGAGACTTAAAAGAGTTCATGGGTAACCAGGCTTTCCAAATTTGGAAGAAAAATTTACAGAATTAGGATAAATTTACAGAAATTCCAAAAACAAAGAGTCATAATCAAATACAAATCACACTCTGTAAACATAGCGTTACATTTGGCAAGCTCTGCTGTTGTGACTTATTCTCTCATTACAACTTTACCAGGTCCGTAAATACCTGCTGATGCTGGATGTGAGGAAAGACCATGTGAAGTTCTGGAGGCCACAGGTGCTGCTAATGGTTGCCAATCCTCGTGGCAGTACGGGCCTCATCACCTTTATTAACGACATGAAAAAGAGTGGTCTCTTTGTGCTGGGCCATGTCAAATTGGGAGAACTGGGTATGAAAATATAATCTGTGAGAGTGGATGAATGAGGGCAGAGTGCAGCGTTATCGTATAACTACAAAGACAGTGACTGAAGATTAGCCGAAGGTTTAAGTCCTTGTTTTAGGTCCTCAATTGCTTAAAATTTTCAGTAAGAGAATGTGTTACTAGTTCTGTTTACTTGTATGTTTATTTATGTTTGTGTAAGATGCAATGCCCTCAGACCCAGTACAGTCCCACTATGACTCTTGGCTGACTCTGGTGGACGTCCTCAACATCAAGGCCTTTGTTAATCTCACCCTTGCCGACTCTGTCCGACATGGAGTGCAGCACCTTCTCTTCATCTCTGGCCTCGGTAGTTCTCCTCTTAGGCTTGCATTTGAATTCCAGCTCACAATCCCTTCTTTTTTTTTTTTTTTGGCTGGTTTAATTTTCTGGTTAACTCTCTTCACGCTCTTCTGCTATTGCAACAGGCGGAATGAGACCAAATGTCCTTGTTCTGGGTTTCTATGACGACAGCTGTCCTCAAGACAAACTACAGGATAAGAAATTTCCCTCGTGTGTAAGCCCTCTTTCTCCGTTAAGCCCGACTAAAGAATCCAAGCGTTGTGTCTTTCACTTCCCCACGTTGCGGGGTAATGGAGTGGGAGATAAAGACTCTGCTAAAGACCTTTTGGTTGAAGAGTATGTATCTGTAATTGCTGACACGGTAAAGATGTTAAAAAGTGTGGCACTGGCGCGGCACTTTGCCGATTTTGAGCGTGCGGAAGTGCTTAGCAGAAGTGGGCGTGGCCAAATGGGACTCTTCGTTGATGTGTGGCCTCTGAATCTGCTGCGGCCTGACAGCTGTGGCTACGTGGACACTTGCTCGCTCTACCTGCTGCAGCTAGCCTGCGTCTTACACATGTCCCGGGCTTGGCGTCAGGCAAGACTCCGCCTCTTCCTGTGCGTGGAGGCAGGTTGCTGTTTGCGTGAGGAAGAGGAGGACAAGCTGCGACGTATGCTGAAGGAGCTTCGCATGACTGCCGATGTTTTCACGGTACCTTGGGACACGGTGGTGGCCTTGCATGGCCAAAGGCAAGCTGCCATTGGTAGAGAGAGGCATGAGGAAGAAAGGATGGAGAAAGATCAAGAACCTGAGCTAGCACAGAACTTCCCCAGCAACACCACCCTGCTGTCAGATGAATACCTGTGTGCCGTGAATTTGCTGATTCGGGAACATGGAGACCCACCTCCTGCCGTGCGCTTCCTCTATCTCCCTCGACCTCCGGCTGACACCCGCCGATACTCTGCCTACCTCCATCAGTTGGACCTGCTGACCCGAAACCTGGGGCCTACACTGCTCATTCACGGTGTCACGCCGGTCATCACCACTGATCTCTAACCCACTCCTGACTTCTGCTGTTCCCTTTCAAGGGAACTTGTCATCAGAGCGTTTTGGAGTAGTGTAAAGGGATAGATGTTTATGTTTGGGTTTCCTCCATATGTTCGTCTGTTTATTCACCACTTGGCCTGATTATGTGGATTTCTGTGTCAATAATTTGTCATGGCTTCACTCAGTTCACTGAGCACATTGTTGTGAAGGCATTAGTGGAATGGGAGATATTTGTATAATGGTCACGCACAAAGAAGTTTAACAGCTGGTTATAAATAAAATGCACATTTTATATAAATTTGTGGTTTGAATGAATGAGGTTATTATGAAAGTCTATTATGAAAAGTCACATCAGAGCCTAGTAATTATTATGAGTGCTTGTGGTTATTAGGTTTTTAAATTTTACATTAATGAGGAATTAATTGGAAAAAATGACAGTTATATTAAGCAAAGTTGTACATAGTGAGGCATACGTGTATTTTGTTGTTTTACTAGCTTATCATAGAAAGTGTTGGCAGTAGGCAGTGTTGAAATGGTAGTATATGTCCATGCTTAACTTGAATATTTTCACGAATAATTTTTTGGGAGGGGTAAGGTTGTTACTAGTTCTATTCAGCCAGTTGGCTACATTTGTTTCTAATTTTGCTGCACTTTGCAAAATCGACAGGTTTTACAGTAACTGCAGTGTTGCAGTCAGGCGCTGCAGAGCCACCCGCAGACCTTTACAGCAATTGCGTATTTCCCAGCATGCACCCCGTTTTGCGAGTCTAAAGTTTCCACGTGGGGACGGCACGAGCAAAGTAGTCTCTATCAGTAATAGTGGCATTTGTGAAATTTCAGTCTTGTTCAGTAGTTACAAGTTACGATACCGTACAGATGAGTAGAACAATACGATCTTGAATTCTAAGTATGTCGACAAAAACCTACTGTATGTATGTTCGTCACTTTCCACGGGTAAGTCCAGTTTAACGCCAGTTCCTGCCAGACTTCTGGTAGTCATACTCACTCTAAGCAGACCAAATTGTCAGAAATTGATGGATTACAGCTGTGCATTGATTAAAGCTGATGAGTTGCCTTTATGTGTTGCCCGTTCATTTGCCGCTAAATGAATGTGGTGTCAAAAAAGGCGCAAAGAATTTCTTGTTTTGTCGCTCATTCTGAGATAATCTCTCGGTGGTATCTCTAATAACGACACGACACGAACAGTCGTTCCATCCAAGTTTACCTCTATGTCTTAAAGTTAGAACTATATACAGAAATAACAGTCTAGCTAATGTAGAAGACGGGCTTGATGCTACATAACAGCCTGGTGTAAAGAGTCAGTAACTTCCAAGTTAAAACAAAAACGGAAAAAAAAAATCAGTGAGAGGAACTATATTAACTATGTCCCCGCCAAATTCATGATGCGAAATTGATTGGAGTCTTCTCTCTAAATGTAGGCACCAGATGGATTGGATGCTCTATTTTGGAAGGGGAAATGTGGCCTGGTGAAATAGAACGCTTTGGAGTCGTTCAGTGATGAAACTTTTGGAAAAAATCTCCCATCTCCAGGCCCTGCATTTAATCCATGTCCACGAGGCCCACAGGTGTGTAAATACGCTCCACTTTCTTGATTACATCAGACCATGTGTGTGTCATAGAAGTCCATTGTTATACTTGAAGAAGAAGAAGCATCTGTTGCAGCGTAGAGGATTAAAACACACGGTTGCCTTTATGTGTTGCCCATTCATTATTTGGTAGATGGATGTGGTGTCAACAAAGGCATACATCAACACTTGAGACGGTTTTTTTTGAAGTCTCTTCCCCGTAGATTCTTCACAAAGCCTATATCAAGGACACGACTGAGGTAGAGTGCTGAGCTGAATGCTATGACTGACCTTTGGCTGATCTTTTGTGAATAAAGGCAGGCGGGTCATGTTTTGTTAAAAAAAAAAAGGATGTTTGAAATAGCATTCTGTCCCTCTTCCTTTTATAAACACCCCTGTCTGTTTGCAGGATTGTGATTGTTCTGGAGACTTGGTAATGTTCTTCTCAAAATGGTTGGACACCTATTTTGGCAGTTTGCAGCTTAGTTGAGCAAGAACTCATGTGCCAAAGCAGCTGTGGGTATAAGGTGAGTTGTTGTTGTCTGGGTTTTTTTTTTCTCCTTTGTAATTTTAATTCGTTTCAGTGGGGTACCTCAAACGAACTTGGAAGTAGCTGTAAGTACAATTCATATATATATATATATTTAGTGCCCCCACCCAAAAAAAACCTGAAATGGATTTTGCCTTTGTGTTGCCTGTTCATTATGTTTTTAAATGAATTTGGTGTCAAAAAAGGCATACATTATCACTTGCAGTGACTGAAAATGGCTTTCACAGTCATGCTATTGATTAAAGTTCATGGCAAGAACAAATCATAGGCCAGTATGTGCTTCACATGCCTGGTGTGTTTATATTTGATACTTAATCATTTCTTTTTTTTATCTTGCAGGTGGTGAATTTTCACAAGTGGTGGATTCTTTGCTGCTAATAAACTGAATACATTGTGCTCTCAAAATGCCTCTTGTTGTTATTTACAGCTATTGCCCATTTACCTCAATGGTGTTAAAATCTTATGTCATAAGAACCTATGCCTGTAGTTTAGTTGGATGTCAATCACTGGACCACAAACATTGTGAACTATTTTAAAAGGTAAAATTCTGGATACCAATTTTACTGCACACAAATTATGTATTCCTCAAGAAAGTGAACTTGCTGATGAGTTTGTTGTTGGGAGTGATGCGTGCTCTATTTTCTGCTGAATGTAATCAGACTTTGTAAATGACTCTATACACCAGAAGGCTTGAACTGCAAATAAAAAGCAAGCAAGTAATGAAGAGTTAAGTTGTAAAGCAAACGATTGGCTGTGAAGTAGTCATTGCCAAAAATGTGTAAAGTGGACTGATGTTTTTGTCGTGTGAGATTTGGCTTCTAAAAATGTTTTAGCTCATGACTATTTGCGATAATTAAGTGCTGAAATAGTCAATGCAGAAATATAGCTGCCAGATTAGTGCACAATTCTACTAGTCATGTTGTCACCTTGTTACCTGTGAAACTTTACTGTCATAGATGACGATGAAACATTTTTATTACATGTTAAACATTTTGATGTTGGTCATATATCAATTTGAGCTCGTATGTGTTACATTAGAGGTCGCTGTGAGCCTTCCCTGTTATAATGTAGCTTATCTAGTAGTTCCATTCCTCTCCTCTAGAGGGCATACAATGAAGGTCCGACCCTGTGTGAGTAAAATACAAAGCCTTGTGTGAAAAGAGCAGGCAAGCTGACTGGGAATCACAGTTTCTGTCTTTTGTAACTATTTTCTGCCAGGATTTGTACATTTACCCTATTTTCATGAAAAAAATTAGACGGAGAGATAATAAGGAAGACGTTTCCTAGTAGAAGTGAACTGGCATAGGTAAATCCTTTGGTGTAACGACTACTGGGAACTCCGGTCTCGAACGCAACGAAAGAAAGAAAAAAAGAGGGATAGTTAACGAAGGACGACAGCACGGAGCCGGTTTCAGGGGGGAATCCAGGGAAACCCAGAGCTGGATGACCAACGACTGTCTCTCCCCGGCGGACTGCAATGGGGGAGACAAAAGTTATTTACCACCTCGACGACCAAGAAACTCCTTACCTGGTCAAACTGCCCATCCCTGCTGAAAGGGTCACCCTGTTGGATCTCAAAAATGCTCTTAAGAAGCCAAACTACAAGTTTTTCTTTAAGTCTATGGACGATGACTTTGGGTGAGCCCAGTTTGAACTATTCTCCAGTATTTTGGTTAACTGTTCAAAACAGTTGCTTTTAACTCTGTTCGTTTTGATCGTATTCCTGTTCTATAACGTTACTTTTCTCGTCATCCTCTTTTCCAGCCTAGTATCACCTAGTATATAAAGTAGTCTCAGATTTTTGTAGGGAACCAGCATCTGAGAATTCGGACAGAACTCTTCAGAACTTAGAGTTCATCTGGGGTGATTTGGGGCTCTGACTTACCAGATTTTGCCAACGGCATCCATTTTAAAATTGGGCTACCCTCAAATATGGCTTTTGGCGTCCCTGATGCTAGCCTTCAAGGTGGGGTATGATTGGATGTCTCTTCGTGAATCAGAATAGAAATTGTTCAAAGCCACTTCAGAAAGTCAAAAAAATTATCGGTGAGGAATTTCTAGAACTGGCCGATAATTTTACGCGTATTTGGCCGCACAGAAAGCAATACATTGTGTTTTTGGTACAATCCGCTAGTAGATTGTGCCAACCAAGCGAGTGGGCTTCTCGCGTGCACTTTTTGACATTAATCTTTGGTAAAACTTCTGATGGCAAGGTCAAAATAAGAATGCGCCTCTCGAGTACATATTTTATTCAAATCTACTGTTCACAGTCCTTTGAATGCGTTCTTTGTGATCAGCGCCTGCGCAGATGTAGCGCCTTATGTTCCATGAATCGTCCCAAAGGAGTTTGATGAAGACGTCTATCCGCGTTCCAAGATTCGACACGAATGAGCAAGCTTGTGCAGTTATCTGATTCAGTGTTCAGTGTGCCCATCATCACCCATTTTTGCTAAAAAAGACATGGTCTTTTAGCAGTATCGATAAAATACAGGGTGGGACGAGGATAGTTGTCCGTGCATTGCGTATTTTCAAGTGTGTAAATCAGACTTTAAAGTGTATAAGTTGCACTTTGGAATGTGTTACTTGTAATTATTTTTTTGGTGGGGGGTGGGTGCATGGAATGCTGTTTATGGAGCCTGGTGCGGATATCGTTTCCCCAACTTGAAGTGCATTCGGATTTAAAGAGCATATACTTCATTATAAGTTGCAGAAATATTGATACAAGTGGTATGTGTTGAGTTTTCCTCAGTTTTTTTTTTTTTTTTTTTTGCAGCAGTTTGACATACCATGCTCTCGTGTTGCTGGTAGTCTCACCCTGCGGGGGCTCCGTGTCTTGTCTCTGTCTGTTGCATTAACAGTGGACAGGAATGTTGACTTGGAACAACTGCAATCAGTCTCTCTGGAATGCCCTGATCGCGGAGCACTGGCAGGTTTACGACCAGTGCTTCCCATGTGAAATACGTTTGAGTTTGAACCTCCCGATCCCGCAGTAGTTAATTAAAAACTACGTCGGTCTCTCTTACCACTTAATGGATGAATCATAAAGCCTTAAACAAGTTAGCGGAAATTTATTTGTGGCCCCGTTATCCATGCCCAACTCAACGTGGATCGTGTTCTAGAATCAGTCAAGTGCTGGAGTCAAAACCTCTAAGATAGTAGTCTGTGTCTTCGGTCGCTCAAACCATCTGGATGACTCCTACATTCCACACAAGAGATATCAAACTAAGACTTTGGCAGTGATCATACTTCGATGAGAGACATCCCTCATCTTTGAGCGTTGGATTTGTTGAGCGACGGTCAGACACAATATTTCGGCACGTTTACATTAGTAGCTGGCACCTTCGTAGAGTGAAATTTGACTAGTGTGAGAAACGTTTGAGAGTGTCCACTGACTCAGGTTGTGTTCTTAGAACTCTACTCCTTTTGACAAAACTTTTCCTTTTATCAGTGACCTACTTTGCCTTATTTTCTTGTCCTGTCCTCTCCTCTTTTGTGTATCCTAGTGTGCATGTGTGTGCACGCATTCTTATTTGATGGATGTGCTTCAGAGCATATGGGCCCCTCCCCCATCTATCTTTCATTCTAATTACATTATCTTATGTATTTATTCTAATTTATACACCAGGAAATAGTGAATGGGAGAAAGCCAACCAAAAAGATTTGTTTTAGCCATTTTACTACTTTGCTTTATGGTGGTAAAAAGGCAAAAACAAACAACAACAACAACAAAACGAAACGCACAAAAAAACAAAAAAAAAAACAAACAAGGTTTTTAGGTTAGGTCTTATCATCTCACACACACCTCTGTTTCTCTTTAATGTTTCCTTTTCAGAGTGGTCAAGGAGGAAATTACTGATGACAATGCCAAACTGCCCTGTTACAATGGCCGTGTAATATCCTGGGTGAGAATTGGAGTACACACACACACACTTGCCACGCCAGCATGCTGTCTAGACCCTTGTTGCATAATAATTATGGAATTCAGTGTGCCTTGGGATTTATTAATTTTGGCCTTTTGGCATTCATTACAGCCACGGATAATAGCACTTGTGCTGAAGGATCGGGGGGGGGGGGGGTTTGCTGGTATTTTGTGTATGTGCGTGTCTGTGTGTATGTAAATTTCTTTGTCTTGCTAACACTTCTTTGTGTTCCTTTGTGAAAACCCACAAATGCCCTGCGCAGCTCCACCTGACTCATGTAGATTAGATTAATCTAACAAGTTACACAGGACTCTAAGAACACCTCAGTCTCCACTTGCATAAAAATGAAATGAAGGCTTAAGACAGGAGCATGACAGCAAGGACTAGTCTGCTGTTGGGGGCTCTTTTGGAGAGTAGTGGGAGGACTAAAAATAACAAAATAAACTGAGATATAATCAAAGCCTAGTCTATGTCTGATCATCTTTTCTGTTCTTGTTGATTTGCTTTGTTCTAGGAACTTTGAATGGCTGTCTTTCACCCATAATCTGTGTTCAGTTAGTATGCATGGCTTTCCACTAGGTATTTGAATTTCTGCCTGGGTTTCAATTGATTGGGTTAATCTCTTTCTAGATGCTTTTTCATTTAGGCAGAGTAGTGAAGGTACTGAGTGATATATTAAATTGTGCTCTGTATGATATGTTGCGGGCGTATGTGTGCTCTTAGCTGGTGTCAGCAGATGGATGCCACTCAGATGGAGGGTCAGCGGCTGGGAGTCATTCTGATCATCCGCCATCTCTGGAGAGGACACAGGGCATTGGAGACTCTAGACCTCCCTCCTTCCAGTCAGTATCAAGACCTCCACATTTATTCCAAATGGTTCCCAGTGTGTGTTCATTCTTCTTTGGCCTTAATAAATCTCATAGTGAAAACACTGATTTTTCTAACTGGTAGTATTGGCTGTGTTGAGAGAATGAAGAAGAGTAATTCTGGTGTGTGTCATTCCCACAGTGCCAAGGCTGCAGGCGGCCGCAGTGACAATGAGTCTGAGGTAGACTCTGTGGTTTCATTCAGGAGAGAACGGGACAGATCACGCCGGAAACACTCACATGACCATGCTGGTTTGTCTTCTCCCCCCCCCACGCCTCCCTGTCTCTCTCTCCCCATATTGACCTCGGTGTGTTGGCAGCATTCTTTTTCAGTTTTTATCTTTGTTTAATATCATATCTTCCTGACACGCTTTTAATAGACCTTTGAATGTTAATATTATAGAACAGTTGTGTTTGTATGTGTAGAGTTTAAGGTAAAGGGTCTGGGGTTATTGTACAGTTAATCCTGTGGCAGACCCATTGCTGGCCCCTCTCTTTTGGAACCCTTAGATCTGAAAGGACTAAATGGGGATTAGTGTTAATGGTCCTGTGTCGACCCCGGTTATCTCGGCTGGAGTTTTGCTGTATCATTTAAGCCAGTGAAGTCCTTTCAGTTATGATGGGGCCAAGGGGGAAAGTAAAAGTTGGGTTTGAATGGGTAGTTGTTGTAGATAGCAGAGTATCATTAAAGAAAAGGAGACAAGTTCGATCCTTTTGTGATCGTAATGGATTTCACTTGTGTTTAATACTAAAATCATTGTGATAAACTTTCTCAGAGCAATATTTTAAATCAGAAGCAGTCATTTCTCCTGCTGGATTTACACACTGTGTCCTTAATCCCATTTACCCCATGTTTCTGCTCCTTAATTCTCCAAGACATTGATTAGCTGAAACAGGTGTGTTGGTCTAGAGCTGGTGCAAAAGCCCCCACACCCTGCAGATTCTCCCATAGGAGTACTGCATACACATCATGTACATAACAAAACTAATATGCTGTAGAAGAACCTTCTGGATGGTGCGCTCTCTCTCTTACCCCTTAGTATTTTGTCTCCCCCTGCAGGTGGTAGGACGAATGGCTACTCGCGGGTGGGCCGAGGGGTGGAACCGGTTGGCTACGACTGCTACGACAGTCGCTCCTCCCTCATGAGCAGTGAGCTGGAGTCCAGCAGCTGTTTCGACTCTGATGATGATGGTTCCACCAGCCGGTAATTTAATTAAACTAACATTCATACTCTTTTCCTGTTAGCAGTCTCATACATGGACTGACTTGTGCCTCAGTGATTAAAGGTAATCAATAGAAGTCGTCTTTATCATGATGACCTTAAGAATCCCTGTGCTTTACTCATATCATTATAAATGTTCCCACATTCTCCCAGCTCACAGTACCTCTTAATAAAACTGTTGTCAGCATACCCAGAAAGCAGCACGGAGAGTGTTGTTTAGACCAGACAATCTCTTTTAGAAACCATGTGTAACACTGACCATAAATACTTTGCTTGTAACCACTACACTGACATCCTCACAGAGAGAGCTGTTATATGTGAGGAGTTGTGTTAGGCCAGACCGGTAGACAGTGATGATGGTCACTGGCTGGTAATTTTAATAAGGCAAACCTCACACAGGTTATGCCAAACTTTTACCAACACGCCACATGTTCAACCAGGGATGGAAATACATTGGATCACTGTTATAACCCGTTCAAAAACGGTTGCAAAGCCACTTCTCTCCCGGCTTTTTGTAAGGCTCACCACGCCGGCATCTTCATCATTCCAGCATATAAATAAAAGCTAAGGCAGGAAGCCCCAGTATCGAGGGAGGTCAGACGCTGGTTTGCGCAATCAGAGGTCACACTGTAGGAAGCACTGAGTGACGTGGACTGGGACGTGTTGTGGAAGAGCTCTGATGACATCAGTGTGTTTACGGAAGTGGTGATGTGCTTCATATCCAAGCTGATGGACGATATCATTCCCATGGTGACTGGTCTTTCCTAACCAGAAACTGTCGGTTGATAAAACAATCTGCAAGGTTCTGAAAGCAGCACTACTCCCTACAACAAAGGGCTCAGCTCTGGAGACATGTCGGACTAAAGAGGACGAACGTACACCTCGGCTGACATGGACTCCTCACAGGTGGAACATTTAAACATCTTCTATTCACACTTCGAGACCAGCAGCACGAGTGCTAACACTGTTAGCACTGCAGCTAGTGCTAGCACAACTGAAGTGTGCGACCTGATCGGTAAGGACAGCCGACTCTCTGTCTCAGAGCACGACGTGAGGAGAGGTCTGAGATGAGTGAACAGCAGGAATGCAGCCAGCTCAGATGGCATCCCTGGGTGGGTGCTAAAATCATGTGCTGACCCGCTAGCCCTGGTGTTTACCTCTATTTTCAAACCCTGGCCCATTCTGTCGTCCCTACATGCTCCAAAACATCCACCATTATCCCTGTGCCCAAGAAGACCAATCCAGCCTGCTTAAATGACTACCGCCCTGTAGCTCTGACCTCTGTGGTAATGAAGTGCTTCGAGAGACTCATCAAAGACTTCATCTACTCATCTCTGTCCAGCACTTTAGACCCCCTTCAGTTCAGCTATCGCCCCAGTAGGAGTACTGATGATGCCATCTCCCACGTCCTCCATTCCACGCTCTCCCATCTGGACATCGGTAAGGGGAATTATGTGCGCCTGCTGCTCATTGATTTCAGCTCGGCATTTAACACTATAGTCCCCCTCAGACTGGTCACCAAGCTCAGAGAACTAGGGTTGAGCTCCTCACTCTGCTCCTGGGTCCAGAGCTCCCTGACTGACGGACCACAGGTGGTGAAAATTGGAACCTGCACCTCCAGCACGTGAACCCTCAACACCTGGACCCCCAAAGCTGCGTCCTGAGTCCTCTGCTGTACTCCCTTTACACCTATGATTACATAGCCACACACAGCTCCAACATCATTGTGAAATTCGTGGATGACACGGTGGTAGGCCTGATCTCCAACAACAGCGAGACAGCCTATCTGGACGAGGTGGAGGTGCTCTCACTATGGTTTAAGGACAGCAACTTGGACCTGAATGTCTCCAAGACCAAGGAGATAGACTTCGGGAGGGAGAAGCAGAGGACCCACTACACACCACTCAGGATCTATGGGATCCCTTTGGAGAAAGCGAGCAGCCACAGGTACCTTGGAGTTTACATCTCTTAGGACCTGACATGGACTACACACATCACTACCCTAGTGAAGAAGGCAAGGCAGTGCTTGTATCACCTCAGATGACTGAGGGCACCATGAGGACAGCACTGCCCTGCCACCACGACATCTACACCAGGCGGTGCAGGTCTGGTGTAAACAAGATCATTAAGCACATTCAGCCGGCGTTTTAGAAGAAGCACTCCAATGGCATGGACATGGAAGGAATGGAGTGCACACGCTTAGCCGCTCTGGCAAGCCTAGGATAGCATTCCTCATTTTTTTTCCCCACTATACCCCAATTTATAATTCTGCGTCGAATCTACGCCGTAGGTATGGCGTAGGCTCTGCGTAGCCGCGTACTCTACGCTGTAGCCTACGCTGTAGCCTGACGCGCACCTCCCTAGAAATGTAACTATGCCTCACTGCGACGCGCATTGAAGCAGACCACAACTGTGATTGGTCCGCTTGGTAGCATCACCCTCCTTCTGTTCAGCCGGTTCAATGTTTGTACACACCATCTCCTCCGATGTCTTCTCTCTTGTCTGTGTTGCAGTAACTTCAGTAGAAGTAACTGTTTATTAGCTCCAACTCCAACATGATCCGCTCAGTTTCAGTTTCAATTGAAACTTTCGGCAAAATGGCGAACTGAGCGCTCGTTATTTTGAGAGCTCCATTTGTTTGTCCCCCAAAGTTTAGAAACTAGTCCTGCTTTTGAACGCAAAGCTTCTTTTACAGATATTGTTGTGCAAGGACTGAATTCGGACTTTTTATTTAGCATTACTCCATCGTTTGTAATGCATGAGGAAATCAACACAGTGGCATAGAAGTCCCACCACAAACTAGGGTTTTGAAGGTTTCATTACAGAGAGATGCAGACACACCAACACAGAAGTATAAATGCTCACAACGGTGTAGGCCACTCACGTAGGTTACAGCATAGGCTCCGCGTAGAGCCTACGCAGAAGTATAAATCAGCCTTATGTCAGTAGCCCCAAATCAATTTGTTAGGTCCTCCAAGTATATCTTAATTTCATTGTTCTCTCCCTCTGTCTGCTGCTCTTCATCAGTAGCCATCAGCATGGATATCTTCTGCTGGTTTTCCCTTTTCTTCTTTGGTGCGGGCTCACTTTCCTCTGTACTGCAGTCATGATCCTCTTTCGGAGCAGCTTCCGCTGGAGATAAACTCTCAGCCAGATCCAAAACCATCAAGTATGCCCTGTCCCATTTCTCTGCATCGAGGAATGACAAACTCTTAAAACATGGGTTTAGGACGGAAGCTTGGATATATATATATGCTGGTCTCGAAACACCCTGTGAACTCACATCTCTTGTCAATTTCTTTGTTTTTTTTTTTTTTTTTTAGTGCTTTCGCAGTCGTGCTGTCGTCATGTGGCGTCTCTTCATATTTATTAGCATGGGCAGTGTGGCAAACAGAGATGCATTTGCATCCTGTGAGAGCAGCTTGGTGATCATAGACATCAGCACCAAGACGATGTCCTCTGCTGCCCCTCAATGGGCAGTTGTCAGATCTAGATCTCGGTCGGACCGTTGGGTGGTACCAGGGTCTGAAAGGACAGCAATACCCGGCCACCTCTGTTCCAGGAGGCGCTCCAGCATGAAGTATGTGGAGTTCCATCATGTCAAGACATCTTGGATGAGTTTGTGTTCAGCCACTTTCTCTTTTGTTTCTCAGTAAGAGCTGCTGTAGCCTTGACACTTTTCTTGAGCAGCAGCAATGGTACGGCAAATCAGGTCTTGTTTCAGAGCCACATTTATGCACAACTGCAAAGTGTGCCCCACACAACAAACTCCCTGGATGTTACCCCAGGATGGGTTATCAGACAGTAGCTCAGTGCACAACACCATATTAGTGGCATTGTCGTGTACAGCTGAGACCCTCTTCTCTACAGCAATCTAAAATTCCTCCATCACTTCACCGAGTTGCACTGCTGTGTCGGCAGCTGTGCGGCTCACCTCCAACACTTTTGTTTTCTACATGAATTAATGTAGTCACCAGTCTTTGGAAATAAAGTGTGCAGTGACTGTCATGTAACCCTCCATCTGGTTAGAGGTTCATATGTATGTTGTGACGCTGACTGCTGTACAACTTTTAATTTTCTTCAAAACTAATTCTTTAGCCGTGTTGTACTTGGCTTGTTATGATGTGCACTACGGTGTCACGTTTGGGAATGCCATATCCTGGCTCGAGGACTTTGACCCTTTGAAACCTTCACCGCTGCCGATGTTGACTGGTGTCATGTCAAGTGCAATGAAATCCCCCATTCTGTCCATAATATATCTCTTCCTTTTCTCGGAAAGGGGTGTGGGGTCTCATAACTAGTGTTTTCTGAGTCAGTGTCGGCTGCAAAGATGAAATTGAGGCTGGGGGGTCCTTTTCACAGTATAGTGGATGCGCTTATAGAGAGAATTGCACATGAAGTTAAACATGCAGTAAGCAGGTTAGTTTAGCTTCCCCAGTCCCCACGAACACTTGGATAGGCCTAATAACGCATATGACATTATATTTATGTAGCTGCGTATAGCCTTAGCTTTGCAACTTGTGAATGTTAATTGTGTGGGAAAGCTCTAGCAAGCCAGCTCCTGGCCTGGCTGGCTGGATGGCAGAACGTTAAGTTCCGTTAGCGAGCAGCTGGCCAGCCCACTTTCGTAACTACCTAATGTACACAAATGCTTAAAAATGGACAGCATCCCGTTGGTTTTTTGAAATTTGTACACCATGGTAAAGGGATCGAAGTGTCTGAGTGGCAGCAACATCCGACAGGTTCTCCCAGGCCGCTACACAGTTAGACCATTAATTATTTAGCATAATGGAATAATAATATGACGCTACTTACATGTTTTAAATGATAAGTCATGTTTGAGGTCGACAGAGGGTAGGCGAATCTTTACCTGCAAAGTCCGCATGTCACCTTCCTGGGGCCGTCCTTTACACTTTTGAAATTGTCCCACGCTTTGGATGATTTCCTGCCCAACATGGTCTGATAAGTTTGTAACGACAAGGTCCAGCAGCTCCCGAATGGAGTTTGAGGTTTTTTGTTTGTTTGTTCGTTTGTTTGTTTGCTTTTTTTGCTGCGACTAACCAACCAATGAAAACTTGGCCAACTAAGACTCATCGACGGTTTGGTCAACTATTAGGTAGCAGCCCTAATATATATATATATATATATATATATATATATATATATATATATATATATATATATATATATATATATATAATATATATATATATTTTTTTTTTTTCCTTGATTTAATTTTTATACTGATATATAGCTTTGTTTGCTATTTGCACAATTATCGGAGTTGTCGCAATGTCATCTCACTGCTGTTGTACATGTACAATTATGCATGTGACAAATGAATCTCTTGAACTCATATCTGTGCTGTCTCTCTGTCCCTTAGCTTCAGCAGTGTGACTGAGCAGAGCGGCTCCTCGCGTTTGATGAGACGACATCGCCGTCGGCGACGGAAGACCAGGGCAACGCACATGGAGAGGGTGAGACGCGAGAAATAAGTTAACTCTGGTATCATCAGTCATGCCAATATGCAGGTCAACATGGACAAAAGGAAACATAGTAACTGAGTTGTTGTTTTTTCTCTCTCTCTCTCTCTCTCTCTTCCCCTAGTCCTCATCTTTCAGCAGCATCACAGATTCCACCATGTCTCTGAACATAATTACAGTCACTTTAAACATGGGTGAGTGAATTGGGATCTTCTCTGCGTGAACATTTCCACCTGTTTGTCCGTGTGTAAAATCTAATGTAACGTGAAAACAGTCTCTGTCTCTGGATTCTGGATTTCACGGATATGCAAGAAAGTTTTAGGGTTTTTCAGGACTGACTCTCTGTACTTTGTCTTCCTTTCTGTTTTTCCGTTCTTTAGAGAAGTATAACTTCCTGGGCATCAGTATTGTGGGCCAGAGTAACGAGAGAGGTGATGGAGGAATCTACATTGGCTCCATCATGAAGGGTGGTGCTGTGGCCGCTGACGGACGGATAGAGCCTGGGGACATGCTGCTGCAGGTTAAGTCGAAAAAGCAGTTTAGCACATCCAATGGTTTTATGTGGACACCGAAAAGGGGAGGGACAAACAAACTGGGACAACACCAGAGAATGTGACAATTGGCAACAGGTGGCATCACTCATATTCTTTGTGTCTTCTGACAGGTTAATGACATAAACTTTGAGAACATGTGTAACGACGACGCGGTTCGCGTACTGAGGGATATCGTGCACAAGCCAGGGTGAGCATAACACTGACACACGCTCGTTTACTGGGCTGCAAATCGTTTTTGCATGTGCGAGGCAGACTTGCGTGTGCAGCTTTTTTTTAAACGCCTTTCAAAACAATAGTCCACCGAATAATATATTGCTGTGTTTCGACATCAGTGGGAGGAATAGTTTCCAGCTTCTGGTTAGCAGTAACAAGCCTCTTGCTTTCAGTAGTGTGTCTGCCAAGGCTCCTATCGTAACACAAACATTCAATGTGCAAAGGAAGCTCTCGAACAAACTCTTGTGATTGCAGGCCTGTCTCGCTGACTGTGGCAAAGTGCTGGGATCCAAATCCAAACAGCTGTTTTGCCTTGCCCAGGAGTGAGTTTTTACCTATCCCTGTTCTCACACACACACGCACGCATGCGCGCAAACACACACACACACACACACACACACACACATGCATACATAAAATAAGTAAAGAGAATACAAATGACCTTGTACCTCTGAATTTTACTTTGTGATGAATGTGCTGATGACCTGGTTGCAGTAAAACGCTGTAAAATTGTGTTTTGTTTTAGGCGAGCCGATACGACCCATTGACCCTGCTGCGTGGGTATCGCACACTGCGGCCATGACCGGGGTCTACCCTGCCTACGGGATGAGCCCCTCCATCAGCACCGTCACCTCCACCAGCTCCTCAATCACCAGCTCCATTCCTGAGACAGAGCGTAAGATGCCCTGAGTCATGCATCAGACCTCCAACCCCCACCCCCACCGCCCACTTTCCCTACAAGGGCTCTACCCCTTCTTTGCCTCATCTGCAAGAGCTCCACCCTTCTCTCTACCTCCCCTCCTAGGACTCCGCCTCTACTCTGTACCTCAGCTACAAGGCTTCATCTTCTTGCTCTAGCACCCTTGATAAGACCCACCCCTTCCCTTGCTTCCATGAGTGCTCCTTGTGTGCACTCACATGACTCATCATTATTTCATATCCCTGTAAGGCTGTGATTTCTCTAGCAGTGGACTGACTTTTCCCTCTCTTCTCCTCAGGTTTCGATGATTTCCACCTGTCCGTCCACAGTGACATGGCAACAGTTGCTAAGGCAATGGCCTGTCCTGACTCAGGATTGGAGGTTCGAGACAGGATGTGGCTCAAAATCACTATAGCCAATGCTTTCATAGGTAAGCCCAATCGATTTGCCCCTTTGGTGTTTGTGTGTGCGCGTGTGTGTGTGTGCGTGCGTGTCATAGGCAAATGGCAAATAATTGTTTGGGTTGGAATTTAAAGGTTTAGAGGAGTTGTCTTAAGCTCTTTGTGTATGTGTGTGTGTGTGTGTGTGTGTGTGTGTGTGTGTGTGTGTGTGTGTAATCTGTGGTCAGGCTCGGATGTGGTGGACTGGCTCTTCCATCATGTTGAGGGATTTTCCGACCGGCGGGAAGCGCGGAAGTACGCCAGTAACCTGCTAAAGGCTGGCTTCATCCGTCACACAGTCAATAAGATCACCTTCTCCGAGCAGTGCTATTACATCTTTGGTGACCTGTCTGGAAGTGAGTATCCTTCTATCGCTTTCTCCTCTTCTCCTTCTTCCTCTTTTATATATTTAAAGCAAAAACACTTCAATATGAAGCATTTTTCTTGAGATTAACCAACTGCCAAAAAATAGAACAAGTCTGCCAGTGTTACATGGCCTCCTTACACACACAATCCACTCTAGTGTGTGTTAATTTAGTGAAAACATGTCTGGTATGTCTGCTGTCTCTACATACCATTGTTTTACTGTCATGTCTTGTCTGCTCCTGGATTGCCTCTCTGTAGCATTTGTCATATGGACTCAGTGTTTGAACTGGAGCTGTGCGTTCTGTTTCAGACATGGCCCTTCTGTCTCTGCATGATCATGATGGATCGAGTGGGGCTTCAGACCAGGATACGCTGGCCCCTCTGCTCCACCACACAGAGGCTCCCTGGCCTCCTGCATTCCCCTACCAGTACCCTCCTCCTCCACCCTCAATCCCTCCATCAGAGGGCCTACATGGCTGCAGTGAAGCCGCAGGAGGTAGTGCTGGAAGTCCACATAGTGAAGGTAGTGACTCACTCACTCCCCCCCCCCCCCCCCCCCCCCTCTCTCTCTCTCTCTCTCTCTTTCTCTGTCTCTCTTTCTCACACTGTGCGTGTGTTTTCATGTGGTTGTATTATTCACTCTTGAATCTCATTTACATTCACTTCAGTACAGAATTTCTAGTGAATTAACACATAGATAGTTTCTAGACGTTACTTCACTCTTGCATTACATGTGCAAGCTGCTCTCTGAACTCATTCAGTTAACACATACCATATATTTGCATCATATTTCTCAGCTGTAAGAATGTCTGTCTGTCTTTGTGTGTGGTACCTCAGGGAGCAGTGGCTCTAACTGCAGCTGGAGCAGGACAGATGGAAAAGGGCTGACTGGGGACTTCAGATCCGGAGGGACTGAGAGCATGCTGGATTACGAGTTCCATCCAGACAGAGCCCCCAGCGAACGCTCAGTGGCGCCCCCTAGCGAATGCAGCATGCGGAGCTCCCGTTCTCATTCTCGCTCCCATTCCCACAGTCTGAGGCAGCACCCTGCCCCCGGTTCCCCCTCCGGCCGTCGCCTGGGAACCATGCCCCCCGAACTCACGGGCTCACGTCGCTCCTGCAGCACGGCCAACGGAGAGTTCTTCGTGGATGTGATGTGACTGATTGGATCCTAGCTGTTTGCATGTGACTGGTCGTATAGCTGAATGGTTGATGAGACAGATGGTTTTAAGTGGGAGCCTCGTTTTATGCATGAAAGAGAATGACACGAGATAAAGGTGATCTTCACGAACTGCCTGTGTCAAAATGAATGTAGATCAGACAAGAGCACTAGCCTCATCTGAGCATTTGAGGTGTCTGTCGCTCTGTGTTAGTTTGTTTTGGAGTAGGGGAGGGAGGAGGTAATTAAGTTTGCTTTTCATGTATTTGTTTCCGTATTATTACCATGTTTTGTTTTTTTTTTAATCCAACTGTTTTATTCAATAATGCAGTTGAGCATTGTTTTATTGAGAATGTCTTCTTTTTCTTTTCTTTTTTTTTCTTTTCTTTTTTTTAAGGATTGTCAGCAATAATGTACTAGGGAAATTTTCAAACAGCCATTTGGAGGAGAATTTTTTTTTAATTTATAAATATAGTTTTATTGCCTTCCCAGAGTGGGTGTGATTGTGTTTTGAAAACAATTTCACTCCATAAGCGGGTTCCAAATCATAGTCCATTTAAAAGCAACTGAGGAATTTCACTTGATGTGAAGGAATGTTTGCTAGAGTTCAGTCTGGAACCCAGATGTGCGTGTGTGCGCGCACGTGTGTGTGTGTGTGTGTGTGTGTGTGTTTGTGTGTGTGAGAGAGTCTATTTCTCCACACACATCAACTTCCTTGGTTTTAGTATTGTTCCCCCAACAACCCTCTGACCCACTGTTTGTCAAAGATTGTTTGTTGAAGCTGCAAGAAAAAAAACTGCATTATAGAGACAAGATCTGAGGTTTTCTGATATCATGGATTTAAATGCCAAGATCAAGTAAGCATTCATGCCTGCTGAGGAGTGGATGCTGTAGGAAGTCAACTGGGTTTAAATAACTACTGTCAGAAAGGCCAACTGACATAGTTGTCCTGTTGTGAGGTTATGAAAAGATAGGGAACTGTAGGACCATCAGAAAGTGTTCACTCCTATAGAACAGTTATGAATTTTGCATTCTCTGCCAACGTTATTCAAGCATTGAAATGATTTGTGTCTCTTCATTCATACACCATACTTAAGTTAAAAGCACAACAGTGTTTTTACTGTGTATCAAAAGTAGTATGAAAAATGTGAACACATTACTTACTTTAATATCCACCCACTGAAATAGTTGCTGGTGAAAGTGCCTTTGGCAGCGTTTAAAGCTTTTTCTTTCTTTTTTTTTTTTTTTTTTTTAATTTTTTTTTTTTAAGTGCACTGCAGTATGCCTGTATCAGCATTGTTCATCTGGGTTTTGGGGATTTTTCCCCCCCTCCTTTTGCCTGTTCTTCTTTTCAGATTTTCTCAAGCTCTGTTAAGTTGAAAGGGTTGTGTCGGTAAACTCTGAACTTCAAGTTTTGCCTCTTATTCTCTATGGAACATAAATCTGAGCTTTGGCGGGGCCGGCTGAGGACTTAAACATTGTTGTAGCTCTGGCTGTATTCCTGGACTCTCTCTATTGGAAGATGAATCTTATCCCCCAAAGCACGTGGTTCTCGTGGATTTATCTGGGGTTTTTTTTCTTTTCGTTGTTCCATCTACAAGTGTCCTAGTTCCTACAGCAGAAAAGCGTTCCCACAGGATGGGTGCTGCGGCCATCGTGGTAGTGATGGTGTTAGATGGGTGGTGGAGAGATGTGTTTAGTACACACTCGGCATAATGCTTAACATTTCGTATCACTGCACCAGAATACACTCTGCCCATACCAAGTCTGTCATGGGAGTTTTGCATACTGATGTCTGTATGGCAGCTATTACATGGAGGTTGCCTTCTGTATGGCACTGCAGATATTGTTCTGCTCTAGACACATTCTCCTATCTGTAGGCTAAGGCTTATGTTCGGTTTAAGCAGAGCTCCAGTTCTGTTAGGCGTGGACGAGTCTGCATTCCCTCCGTTTTGACAGAACATGGATTTCTTCTTTCTTCATGGGAACTTCTGACACTTGAGAATTTGTTTATGCCCCATCCCAAATTCTTCCACATTTAAGAGTTTTAACAAGAGCTCCTTGGTCTTCATGGTAAAGTTATGCAATATCATCTGTGGAGCCTTAAAGTGTGCAGATGAATTTCTTCCAAAATCACATTGGTTCAGTAAATTGACCTCAAGTGAACCTCCTTAATCGTTTGTAGTGACCTCACAAAGAAACTAGGTGTTCTGTGTGGTAAATTTCAGGTAAAACATCCTTATACTTTCATTCTACTTTAACCGTGTTGTCTGCTTGATGTAGACAACTAGAAATTTATTTTACTCTATCACACGATGAGTTAAAGATCCAGAGGGATGAATACTTTCTGAAGGCGCTCAGTATTACCATCCCAAGGAAAACGCTTATTTCAACATTTCAAATGAAAGACAGGGGACTTCACACAGAGTAAGAAAGTTGTAATCCAGTGAAATTGGAATCTCTGTCCCACAGAAGGTCAACCGAGCCAACCAACCAAGGATGACGATTCTAAGTACATGATATCAGTACGGTATAATGAGGAGATGAGAGGGAAATCTGCCCCTGACTGTGGTAAAACTGTTCCATGGGTGTGTTGGTGGGTGAAAATTATGTGGGAAGGACATGCATGATCATGTTTACTTGACTCCAGAATAAGGTGGATAAGAACGCTCTCCAGATGTTTTTTTTTTTTTTACCTTCTTTCTTTTGATTTTAATTCAGAATTTAGATCATTTTAGTAATACGTAGAGATGTCTGTTACTGAACACGTGTATTTTGTTAGCAGCAGCAAGAAAAAAAAAAAAAGACTGCTTCTTAGGGTTATAGTACACTCATGAAATTGATCAAATTACACACACACACCTATACACACACCTATACACATACAGATTTACTGAGGTGACCCAAGTGGCTTCATCTCTTACCACCATGTATGACAATCTTGAATGTTTTCTGTTAAAACCACACAATCCAAATACCCAGAGAACCCACTTCAGTTTGCTAACACTGGCCTTTGTTAGCTTAGTAACCTGGGTGGGGACCAACAAAGGAAAAAGCTCACAGTATTCTTTTTGGTCAGGTTACAACTTCACATTTAGATGAAAGGTAGTGAAAGGTTTATGTTGCCACCTACTGGTACTGGAAAATGACCGCAGAACACCATAGAAGTGTTTTCTAGTGTTTCCAACCCCTCATGTGACGACCCAGCCCCCCCCCAGCAAAAAAAAAAAAAAAAAATCAGCATAAAATGCCAAGTCTCCTATAGTGACCACACGAGGGCAGCAAAGCATTTTTTTTTTTCTTGAATGTGTATTTTGTTGAAAAAATAATATCCAATGATATATTCGGTTATTTTGATTAAGACATTTGTAGTATTGTTTTCATTTCTTTTGGGCAATTCATGTGGAAATCAATATTTAAGTATTAGAAAAGTCATCTTTGTAGATTAGTTATAATTCGTGGCCAGCAAGGACATTAGGACTAATCCTTTACACTGTCAATAGTTTAGTCTGAGTGGCTGATAGACAAACATATCCCCCACTGCTAGGCATAGTAGCCATATTTTATAAACTTTTTGTTTAAAAAAAAAAAAGAAGAAGTAGAGAAACTTCAACGTCAAAGATTTGAATGCCTGACAGAATTTGATACACAAGCTGAAACTCCCATCAAAAAGATTGTCCCATGTAGTTATCCTTGCCAAAGCTTTTAACCATAGAGTCAATTCCAGATATTCAACCACAGTCAAAAATGTACAATACAGGTTAGAGAACTCTGTTTGCACAGATAATAGTGGTAACTGGAATTACAGAGCTTCTTGAAACCCGTTCATGTGACTAGCCAGTTCATCTATGTGTATATAAGTTGTTGGTGCTGGTGGTTAAAAGTGCACCGTGTGTATGTCTTGAATGTGCATGGGTCTGGCAGTGCGCCAGACTATGTGCTCTGCCCTTTGACTGTCTCCCCTTATACAAAAATAACTTCTGAACAATCACTTAAAACTACAGTTATACTGGATATGACATTGTGCATCATTGTTTCACCGAATGCTGTGATGCTTGCTAACGTTATTTAGATACTACTTCTGCAGCCCTCATTAAGACAAACATTTCTGTTTGGACTCTCAGCGTTTCATGTCAGATGCTAAAGATTAAAAAAAAAAACACAGGCCTGCAAAGAGAATGGGGTTCGTTTTGAATAGCATGAATACACAGTCCCATTACAAATGCAAACCCTAATGATTCCAGTGTTTATAAAGAAATGGGACACTGAAGTGGAACGCAGTCCGAGTGAGAAATTGTTTTTAAAGGCAGCTGGACAAGAGAGAGAACAAGGCTGCCCTTTTGAATCAGCGCACCAGAAATATCTTCAGTGAGAGATAAATATAGAGCGAAGGACAGTGATGAAAGTTAAACATGACGAGTAAGGGTATTCACTTAGCCACAATCACGCCTTGGTCACTGCTGTGCCACTGTCAGGGAGCCCACAGCCACAACAGGTAAGAGAGCTACCTTTCCCTTTAGACTGACTATGGCCTGTTTACTATAAGGCTCGTTGTGTCAGTGCCTGTTGACAAACAGTACTTAGGCTTAATGGTTCACATTTCAGCCCATCTTTGAAAGGGAAGAGTACTGAGTTAAAGTAGTTTATTCAATGGATAGATTTTAACTGGTTGTACTCTCACAGCCAGAATGGATGTAGTGACTATATTTGAAAAGTGGTTGCAGTTTGGTTGGTTTGTTGCGTAGTGGTTCCCTTATTTCTGTCTCATAGTACAGTGAGGACTTTGCTTTACACAGAATTCCTGTTGAAATGATCACAATATGTTAAGTAATTTATTACCAGTTTGTATGAGCTGAAAAAAGCTAAACTTTCTCAGTTTGTGGACAAAAGCTTTTCCTCTGAGCCTTAAGATGCTGATGTAAATGAGGGAGCTACACTCTTAAGAATGGACTTACACTTGTAAATCCTTGCTTTTGGTCGATCAGCTATCTTTAACGGAACAGATTTCTTTCAGCCATATCAAATGAGTACTGAACAAAAAAGTAACAAAACTGTTATTGAAAGTATATGCTACCCCTTGCAGCCTCACTCTGAAGAAGAGGTTTCACTATCACTATGAAGATACTATGGATATTACTGCTTGGCTTAGTGCTTACTGAGCAGTTGAGTTTTGCTCAGGATGAGAAGATGGAGCCTGAGGTAGAGAGGGAAGATGAGGGAATTGTAAAGGACAGAATGGAAGCAGCTGCTGACACAGCTCCTGAAGAAAGAGTAGGAGAAGAAGAGGGAGACTTGCAGGAAACGGCGAGAGAAGAAGCAACCAAAAATGGAGGACAAGGAGCAGCAGTCACAGAAGAGGTAACTGACACCAGAGGAGAAGAAACAGCAGTAGCAGGAGAGGAGGTAACTGAGAATGGAGGAGAGGATGGAACAGTGGCAGGAGAGGAGGTAACTGAGAATGGAGGAGAGGAGGGAGCAGTGGCAGGAGAGGAGGTGACTGAGAATGGAGGAGAGGAGGTAACTGAGAATAGAGAAGAGGAGGCACCAGCAGTAGAAGAGGAGGAGGTACAAAAACCTGAGGGCCCAACGCCATCGGTTGAGCCTGATGACAGACATCCTTGTGCCATGTGGATGGGTGGTGTGCCTGGCACGCCGGGGCACAGCGGGCATCCAGGCAGGGATGGGAGAGATGGCCGTGATGGTCCAAAGGGTGAGAAAGGAGATCCAGGTATGCAAGTCCTGTCTCTGAATCATCCACATCATCAAAGAGTAGTAATTATTTAAATAAAATTGTATTGTCTTTTCATAACAAACATTAAAGAAATGTTTTTAATGCTTGACTAAACCCATTGAATGTGGACTCTGCTTATCCAGCAGAAACTAGGAGCACCATTTACAGGGGTAGCTTTTTCAGACCAGTGTATTTCAGATGTTTTGGAAATCAGATTTTGAAATCTTCAACTAGGCATCGGTGGTTCAGTGGCTTTTTTTTTTCAGTTTTGTCCATCACTTTTTTTGTGGAAACTTAGGTGTACCTGGTGAGAGAGGAGAGCCTGGTGTGAAAGGAGATACTGGTCCAGCAGGACCACGTGGATTCCCAGGTAACCCAGGACTAAAAGGGGCTCGTGGTGAGAGTGCTCTGTCGTATCTGTCCGCCTTCAGCGTGGGTTTGAGCGAACTGCTGCCCCCTACCAACACACCCATTCGCTTCAACAAGTTCTTCTATAACGACCAACGCCACTACGACGATGTTACTGGGAAATTCCACTGCGTCTTGGCTGGAGTCTACTTCTTCACCTACCACCTCACTGTCTACACCAAGGATGCTCGAGTCAGCCTCTACAAGAACGACAAGCCTGTTATGTTCACATATGACCAGTACCAAGAGAGTAATGTGGACCAAGCTTCAGGGTCCATCATCCTCAAGCTGCAGGCAGGTGATAAAGTGTGGTTGCAGATCTTTGGGGAGGAGGAATTCGGAGGAGTATACGCAGACAACACCAACGACTCGACTTTCTCGGGGTTTCTCCTGTACCCTGACATGTCTGTGGCTGCCCGCAGGCGCTGAAAGTCCCCAGTTCACTTTAAACTGGAGTCACTGGGTTTTAATATGGTAGTTATGACAGTTTTACCTTTGAGAGAATATCTATATAGATATCTGTATATAGTTATAGAATAAAGTAGCTATATAATGTAGCTACTTGAACACTAAATGCCAGGTAAACTAAACCACTCTAATTATGACTGAACCAAAGTTAACCGATCTTACGTTAGAATGACAAATCTTTTTGACTCCAGTTTTATTTTTTCCACTATAATGTTTCTCATCAGATCCTCATAATTTTCTACAAGCTGTCAGATAGGAGTTGTGTAAACAACACACAAGATTCTGTAGTATTTGAATTAATGCATTATTATGGGAAATTGGAGTTTGGGATTTTGGAGTTTGTTAAAACTTTTTAATACTCTACTTAAACATCACCATGCCTCAAAATATTATTGAAAATATATACAATGGAAGGCTACTTTATTGGGACAGTAGAGAGCAAATCCTGTCTGTTACATGGTCTAGTGTTTCAGAGCGTAGTCACGCCCTGCTTACCGTCCTGCCTTGCAGTTGTTGTGCAGATTTTGTGTAAGTGTATTTTGGTTGTGTATGCCAATGCAGCTGGGCAGTTTTTTTTTTTCTTTTAAACACAGCAGCTGCTTACTAAAAATGACTTGCAAGCAAAATCTAACTGGAAATTGATGTACAATGTGTTTTCATGCATTGAGAAACATACAGAAATAAAATTAAAAGGTGATTTTGTGGATAGGTGGTGATAAATAAAACATTTATTTCAAATTCCAGCAAAATAATACTTATTTCATTTAATCAGTGTGATGGTTTCAGGGTATAAAAGGCATCATCCTTAACATATGCAGAAATGAATAAGTTACACTGGTCAGAACCCCTTTTCCAGACCACTTACCCTGACATTATGAAGTCATGAACTTGTGATATCACAACAACATGAAAAGCCATGCTTTCAGTTCAAACTGAAAGCAACTCAATAACACATTGGGTTATTTTTGATTATCAAAAATAACTATTTATGTTAAGGCTCTGTGCACTGCCTGTCTCAGGCTATTGTCTGACAGAGGTTGTAATAAAGAGCAGTTTATTTGTCTCTTTGACCATCTGTGGTTCTGTTTCCCCCTCTTTTGTGTTAAAAATCCAGAATCTGTGGCTTACAGCATACAGTCTGATATTTCTCTCTATTATAAATATATATGTGCATTTATGTATTAGTGCTCAATGTTGAGAGTTTTGCAGAAATTGGTATGTGCAATTAAGACCAACCTACAAAGGGTTTTAAATGAAACATATTCCCTTTTCCACTGAGAAAGGTCTTTAATATACCAAAGATAGGTGCCCAGAAAAGTGCTACCTCACGTTAGGAAAAATAGTGCTTTTTGTCCTAATAGATACCTTAACTACTGATCAAAAGCTCACTAAAAGCTCTCGGCTTTTCTCTTACAGAGGGAATGGAAGGGAGAGGAAAAGGAAAAAAAAAACTCTGGCTCGTTGCCCAGTCTAGCCAGTTACCAGTGATGTGTCAGTCTCTTGAATTAGTTTAGTTCCCTGGACTGATTAATGGTATTGAGACATACGGTGAACAAAAGATTCTTTTATGTAGGCATTTCAGCCACAGAAGTGCATATGCTACTTTTGAAATATTGTCTAAAATTGTCTGCTAAATTTTTTTTTACATAGAAACAGACAATTGCTTTGTATAAGACTCATTTCAGTAAAGTGAGTGCCTGGAAAAAATACTGGAAATAGTAGGATTTCAGCACTACTTCGGTTAGAATATCTTCTAATATTCTTTGCAAACTTCACAAGTATTGAGAATGTATTTCCTAGGGTAAAATAGTTACAACATCATTATTCTACTCTCCCAGAAGATGGCAGCAAAATATCACTTTGTTAACAGCCCAGCCTAATATTAGAGCCACTCTGGTATTCCTCTTTGATGTAGAGATCATCAAGATCAAAGTCAAATTATGTGATGTCCATAATAAAACATTGTCAGTGTTTTGTGCATGTCCTAGATTGACCTTGCAAACTTGTGTGAGCAAAGCAATGTTTTAGTGTTTATGTGTGTGGTGTGTGTGTGTGTGTGTGTGTGTGTGTGTGTGTGTGTGTGTGTGTGTGTGTGTGTGAGTGCATGCACGCAAGCGGGTGTGTGTGCGTGCCTGTGTGCGTACGTGTGTGCATACGTGCGTGTGTGCGCGTATGTGTATGTGTGTTTTAGCCTGTTTTAGGGACACCTCTTTCAAAAGTGGCGTGTTTACGTAATTAATAATTTGTGCATTTGCGTATTCTGAGGGACGCCTCTTTCACAGGTGTACGCTATTCAGACTTTTTGGAGAAGGGCCAGAAGTTGGCCTGTCTGGTCCCCTGCAGCTGTGTGAACCTGTTCCAAAGCTAACCACTCACTCATCATCTCGCCGTCCCCTCCTCCTCTCCCTGGTTTGACTCCTGACCGTATCACAGGAGGCTAAACAAGCCTCTCTGTGGCTCCCCTTTACCCCAGTCACGACACCTCCGCTAACCCTTACTCTGTTTTAACCTCTCCAACAATCACACCAATACCACTCTTACAACTGCAGTCAGTGAAGTGTTTATGCTGCTGCTGCTGCAAAAAAAATTATATTAAAAAGAAAAAAGGTAAAAGTAACAGGTGAGACATTCCAAACATTTACAGCAGATTTCCATTTTAAAACTGTCTTACAGCACAGACATATAATTAAGTATCTATAATGTCCAGATCCACTTTTTTTTTTTCAATACGAAGCTTGGCTTTAAAATCTGTGAATGAAAATGAAAACTCAATGAAAAATTAATGGAAAAATGTGAGTAATGTCCACCACTGAAGTACACGAAAAATGTGAGATTACATGGTAGTTTCCAGTAAGGTAAGAGATGGAGTTGATTAAGGCAGTGGAGTCCAGACAGGCTTAGAGAAGAAGACAGAGTCAACACTGTCTCTCTTCACAGACCACATATAAAGACAAGCTCGGCCATGCCTTAAGCACAAATACCATGAAGGCACAGACAGATCTGCCTTATCTCTCTCTCTCCATTATTCAGTCCATCAGAGTTGTGTGTGTGAGTGTGTTTTTTTTATTCCTGCTCAAGATGTGATAGCAACTAAAAACAGGTACAGTTAAGATAAGAGAAGTATGGGACTACGTACAAGATGAGTTATGTTCTGTTGGAGAAAATAGCTAGATAAGGCACAGTGATGATGATGATGATGATGATGATGATGATGATTTTCATTGTCGCTGTTAAAAAAATGACCATAAAGAATCAACTTCAGAAATACTGAATCTTTATTTCTGAAGCAAGAGCCAAGTCAAGGGCATCTGTTTTGACAAGGTAGATTAGTTTCTGAGAGGACTTCACAGTCCCTTGCAAATTAATTCAGCTTTAGCAAGTCATTTTGTGGTTAAGTTACGGAGGGAGATATATTTCATAATTGTGTTATCCAGTAACATAATTTGCTATTTCTCAGTTGAAGAGTTGTTTGCTTTAGAGATGTTTGTTAAAGTAGCATACATTTGTCAGTGCCTCTTAGAGGGAAAAAGTTTACCACAAAGCTCAACTGATCTGTAAAATTATTTGAATATAGTAAATAAAGCTGAACACTTCCAACAGCAACCGAGGTTTGCATTCCATTACAGACAGTATAGAAGATGGTTAGACTTTGTTTTTTATTCCTTACACTTTAACAAATATGATTAATCCAAACCTTTTACCATGAATAACCTTTTTTAAGCACTAAGGGTGACCTCTGAAAATAGCACTACAATGATAAAACTTCACAGTTCTTTCTAACCACGTTTTCAAGAAGAATGCATTCTTTAAAAAGTCATGTACTTTTCGGCCTTCTTCAGAAACATGCATTGGAAATATGCTTACTGATGAGACACTGATTGGATGATGCTGGACCGTGATCCATTGTAAGGTCAGAATTTGTTTCCGGTATGTTCTGAGAGTAAGCCATTCCCTGAGTGGGACGGGGCCGAAGTCCCTGACTCAGCTCTTTTTGCTTCTCCCCGCAGCTGTAAATGGTTGGTTTCTATTTACATGTCATTTCTCATGGACCCGAGAGACATGTTTTTATATTTAAAAAGAGAAAAGGGGAAGAAAACCAGGCCACCACAGTTCTCACTGTGCCTTGATACTGGCTTACAGCATGCTCTGTTTACACAGTAAATGGCTTCAGCACTTTCTGTTCTTGCTTCGGTATGATTTTATTAGCACAGAGGTAAATTTATCACATTCACAATGTTTGTAAGAAAACCTTGAAAGGACAAGTGAAAAAATGGATTGAAGAGTGTGGTGGAGTTCACTGGACTCAGGAAGGAGGTTGATGGATGGCTACGTTGGTGGTTTGTCCAGTGCTGAGGTATTTTTTGTAGGAACATAGAGTTTACTGTTGGTTTGACCTACATACATACACACAATTTCACGCTAAATTGAGCTGCCCATAAGTGTATATTTTTCTCTTTGACTTGTCAGCTATGGACAGTTCATTCTAGAAGGCTTTTGTCCTGAATGTGACCCGTTGCACTGTTGTCATTTTCACCCCAAAACCAAAGGATACATTCTGGAAGAAAGACAAATTGGAGCAGTGGTTTTTCCTTAAGAAACAGCCTTGTATGAACTCAGAAAACCCCAAAGAAAGTTTAATGAGTATTTTACATAACACGAGGCTTAACTTGAAATGAACCTTAAAGTTCTACATGTACAGGAATACTGTTTATTTTATGTACAGGAATACTGTTTATTTTACCATAAAGCCACTGTATCACAGTATCAAGGTATTTATTTCGTACATAAAAAAAAAAATTCAACCTTAGTCAATGCACCACTGCCGTCCCAGCAGAACGCTACACATGCTGCGCCTCATTTGACATTAGGAAGAGCTGACAGTAGTCGGACAGAGGTTTTCTCAGCTGCTCGGTCATTGAACTGGACTATAATCTGCACACGACCCCAGACTGCTATGTGCACTGGATCTGCCATGCCTTCAGAGGAAACGTGGAATGCAATACTGTGGTTTGGCAGAAGTGAGTTTTTTAGTTGATCTCATGCAGTTGGCCAGGATCAAGGAAAGAGAATAGTCCTGGGAAAACATCACTTGGAATTAACGTTGTGTATTACTCAACCTGTTTGAGTATCTTTCCGTCTCTCTCTCTCTCTGCTGAGAAGTGCGGTGTGGAGGAGGTTGAGAGGAAGGCGAAAATGAGGGATGGACAGTGTGGTGTCTAATAGCCAGCTCTCAGGCTCCAATGGAATGACCACTTAACATTCACTGCTTGAGCAGAGCCCTCTCAGATTTCTCACTATTAGATACTAATCAAGGCAGAGCACAAGCAGACAGCTCCATAGTGCACAGGATGACCTCTTGGGTCAAGCAGACAGCTCCATAGTGCACAGGATGACCTCTTGGGTCTGATTTTCGAGCAGAGAGACAGAGTAGAGGAGACTTAGCTGCTTAGGACTGAAATTACTTTAAAAGTAATGGTGTTGTAAAGCAGCACTCAATGATGATTAGTAATGTCTTATCTCCATGCATATGACAGTAATTTGAAATCTGCAGATTATAGCAGGTTTGAGGTCTGTCTGTCTGTCTGTCTTTCTGTCTGCCTACCTGCCTGCCTGTCTGCCTGCCTGTCTTTTCGTCTGTCCGTCTGTCTCTTTGCCTGTCAGGGTCTTACGTGGACCAGGTGAGTAAAAGCAAAACTACAAATGACCAATATCACCAAAATGAAAACACTGTTGCGCATTTATGTACTTTAAAGAAGAAAAATAATTACATGGGGCATCTGTACAAATGCATAAAATCAGTCATGGTACAGAGGATCAGCACAGTGAAGAGCTAAACACAAAACACGCTGCGTCTAGTAAAACAGTCTTTTTCTTTTTTCTATAAGAATTCATTTAAACTCTTGCTCACAGTTTCTCAGATTTTCTCAGCTTCTCTTTAAAACAATGCTCACAAATAAAAACATACAACACCTATGCTTTGAACTTGGGAAATGCAAAAGTTTACGTCAAATGTTACTTTAAATAATAAAAAGAAAAGGATGTGTGTGTGAGTAAACTCTAATGACTTTTAACACATAGACAGAGCAATCACTTCACTCCATCTGTAGGAACTGGAGTAGACAGTCGTTTGCCATCCGTGGTACTTTGGGACAAGTTACGCATGCTGTCATCCTTGTTTCAACACCATTGTTATATTCAGCTGATAAGTGTCTGGCTGTATGTTACATGTTCAACTTGTTATCCTCCACTGACCTCTTTCTTCGATGAACTTTTTACGAGCCCAGGGCTGCCACTGGTTGGATGTGTTTATTTTCTACACCTATTATGCTGTCATTTGTGAAACCCCCCCTAATGGTTATTGTTTCTGACGTACTTACACAGACATGCCTGGCGCCGATTTACTACCATGCCCCATTTAAAGTCAGTTTAAACATTTAAATCTTGCCCTTTCTCCATCTGCGCCGTGCATGCACACCTGTCTGCCTTACCTGTTTTAAATAGCATTGTCTGAACGCTTGGTAGTATCACTGGCTGCTGGATAAAACTCATAAAGTGGTCACGTGACACATAACTGAAGAAAAAGAACAGTTATCAGTCTTGTATAACACAACCATAGCATGCAGTTCCATCTCCCCAAGGCTTTTTAAAGCCCAGTGTTCCCACCCTCATTAATGTCAACACAACTGAACCGTATTCTCCCACCACACTGATTGTTGGTATACAGGATGCTGCACCAAGGCCATTTGTCTATGAGTCAGTCTTATTGCAATGAATTGCTCCACTGTCCGCCCTGTTATATTTACATACCCATCACTCCTCTCTCCCTCTCTCTCTTTCTCCCTCTCTCTCTTTCACTCTGTCTGTCTGTCTGTCTGTCTGTCTCTCTCTCTTGCTTGGTGGTCCTTTCCCCTGACTCTGTGAAAAGGGTCCAGAGGTCTCTTTGTTGAGAATGGATGGTATCAGGACCTTCTGTGTGTGTTGTTGAGTGAGGAGCATGGCTCTGGAGTGCGTGTGTGTGTGGCCCAGGATACAGAGGACTCACACACACGAAACTGCCACCTGGACATCTCTCTCTCTCTTTTTTTTTTTTCAAACCAGGCTCCTCTGTAATGAAAGGACAAATACGTCGAAAACCCAAGTCAGTGATGAATGCCATGTTTTGCATAATTCTACATGTAATCCCTGAGTCATTTTTACAGTACTGAAATGTTTGTCTTTGTTTATAAGTGTTGTGAACTTTTTTTTTGTCCCTTTAGAATTGTATTTCTAAACATTCTGAACAGAGGATCTTTGTGGTATTTTTCCACTGATGTTTAATGGAAAGGAGATTAAGCAAAAGAACATTTTGACTGCTCTGAACTGGAAAGTAGAAGAAACCGACGTGAACTCTAGACAACAAATTCAAAATGTTGTTTTTCTACTTTTTCAAAACTATGAACTATGACTATGATTCATAGCTTCAGAGACATTTGTTGGGATCAGAAGTTACGAGCTGATAAAAAAAGAGTTAACTTTAAAACCCATCTGAGGCCTAACCTATTGTTTAGCTCATGGCCTTTGGCATTTTGCTGAGTTGGCCGCCGTCGTGTCCGCCGCGATTTTATCGCATGCGACACAAATATGAGAACAATATTTATCAGAACGTTCGCCCGCCTCCACAGCCCGTCTTCTCCTCTGCCCAACCCCTCTCTCCCTCTCTCCCTTCCTCTCCCTCTCCCATCCCTCAGCCTGCTCTCCTCACAGGCCCTGTATGAGCTCCTTTCTGAAGAACCAAGGTACGCAGGCCCATTTGGAAGATAAACAGTGAAAGACACGGACTGGGATTCTATCTGTGAGAGGTGGGTCAGAGATATGACATGCCAATGTCTACAGCTTCTGACATGAAGGGCTCTTTGTTTAAAGGGAAAAAAACCCCAAACAATTGTTTTTGTTTTGTTGTCGAGGATGTTCTCCTTACCCCGGTGGATGCCATTAACTTCCTTCATGTGTTCTTTTAGGGGTTATAAGTCCACAAAAATAAGATATGTTAAAAAATAAATAAATGAATAAATGTGTGTGTGTGTGTGTGTGTGTGTATATATATATATATATATATTAACATTTATGATATATGTAAAATAATATATATCACTTCTAGCTCTGTTTTTTTTTTTATACACTGGAGACACAACTGCTGCTGCGGGGGAAAAAAAGAAAAAGATCTATTAGAATCAGTTACAACCCCAGAGTTGCCACTCTTGTATCCTTCAAAGCAATCTGTCTAGCTCACTGAGCTCAAGTTCATTCATCTTAAAGTGCTTCTCAACCCCCCCCCCCCCACCCCCCCCTCATCCCCGCTGGCCGGGGTCAGTCGTGGAGGGGAGTATAGTGCCAGTGTTGAGCGTAAGCAGAAACAGATGGGAATCCTGAGGGGTCGTGGAGCACAAGCGATGAGTCTTTCCATTCGACCTCTCCAGCTGTTGCTTTACATCGTTCCTAATTCATAATGAAACCAATCACATGTTTTTCATCCGCCGTTCTCTGAGAAGAGGAGGAAAATATTCCAACGGATTAGACTTTGTCATAGTCAAAAAAAAAAAAAAAAAGGTAGTGAGGAATGTTCAACAACCTGGAGTGATGTTTTCACCAAGTGTGTAAATAATGAATAGTAAGGGACTGAAAACCAAAAAATGTTCTCAAGGAGATAATCGTTGCTCTACATGCGTGCAGGTTTATGCGTATTGATTTTGTGGATTCTGATACAGCTTTAAATGGTTTAAAAATTGTTTTTTGAATTTGCTCAACAAAAAAACAATGCTGACTTTCAGGAAATTTTCTGTATTTTGGCATTTTGATTCCCCCTACCAACAAAAACACACAAAAGCACCAACAGAATAACCTGTTGTTTTGTGACTGGATTTACCAAAGACTGTGACTGTGAGAACCCCATGTTAAAGATTCAGAATTGCAGGTATGAGATCACATCCCACACATACCCACAGTTCCCCAGTGTTTGGTGAAGTAACTCCAGTTCTGCAAGCACAACTGCCCACAAATGACGAACATTGCCTGTATTTATTTGCCTTTTGTTTGTCAGTTCCACCAGTCACACTGAATCATTTTCTCTCTGCACAGTTCCCTCTTTATGTCTTTCTCAAAAAAAAAACAAAACAAGCAAACAAACAAACAAACAGAAAACTAACTACCTAACTAACAAAAAAAACTATGCCTGCAAACTCAAACCCACTGAAAGAACAATAAATAACTACAAAGAAACACTTGCATGACTTTGCTTTCTTGAGTATTTACTTAATCCCATCCTGTAACACAAAGCCAGGCCATCCTGCATCTTTCTTCCATCCTGTTTCACCCCCCCCCCTTGTCATATTCAGGAATTAATTTCTTAAGCTATTAACCCTCTTTGTGAGTAACCATCCAGCAACGCAACATCCGTGAGAAAAGAGAATAGACGAGAGGAAGAAAAAAAAAAATCAAAGTCTACACAACCCAAACATATTGCCCAGTTTTTTCCTTTAGTCATTGCCCTTGACTTCCAGACAAGAGGAAAGAGACTGATGCTGTCTGCTGGCACCGCGCCATGAGGAGACATGGAGTCAGGTTTAAAGATAAACAATAATAAGCCCTGCTTTTCCTTTTGCTGGGTTTAATTGTGTTTACCTGAGTGTCACATTTGCTTTGAGGATTTTCTCGAGCCTGGTTTCAGTTTGCAGAGGGAGCCTGGACGTGAGTCATATAGGCCATGAATTAATACCCTGTTACGGAATGTTCCCTCCCAAAATACACACTCTGAGAAAATGTGACATTGAGCAAGATTATTAATTTAGAGATAGGTGCACACATCATCTTTGTGGACCATACAAGTAAATATTTACTGACAAAATATCACAAAATTAGATTTTCTGTACGTACGGAATGATGTAAATATACAGATTGTATTTAGCAAAGTGATAAGATGGATAAACTCTGCTGAGCTTTGTTTTAAAGGCTCCAGATTCTTGTTCTTCATGTCAGAATGACTTTCAGTACCACAGATACTCTAACAGCATCCCATTGGCTGAATGAAAAAAGTCCCATGATGCACTGCATGACATTAGTCAAACACAGTCTCATCTTAATCCTCTAATTACCCGACTCTTTTCACAGCCAGGCTGATTTGGCTTTAAGATAGCTTTAAGCTACATTCCAGCTTGGCAAAACCACCTCATGAAGGATATACAAAACATACAGTATGTAGCTGGACGTTGCATGGTATTTTCACAAAGAGCACATTCAAAAATAATCACTCAGTGTATTTTGCATGTAGTGAAAATATATGGTACACGAATGGCCACACCACAAGTAAAAGAAATAAAATATGCTGGCACCAGTCAGTGTGCAGTGTGTCTGTGCGTGTGTGTGTGTGTGTGTGTGTGTGTGTGTGTGTGTGCGTGCGTGCGTGTGTGTGCGTGTGTGTGTTTATTTGTAGTTTGTCCAACAATTTTACAACATATTCTTGCCATACATAATATATTATGTGTGGTGTACAATCTCATCTGGTTTACACAAGGAATGAAAACCACATTTTACATTAAAATAATGCGTGTACTGTGGTCCACTAGTCTAATCTTGATTTGATTCCTCCAAGTTCATCAGGGAATAAGGAAGAGGACATCCTGCACAGTCATTCTTGTACAAGGATAGACCTGATAATCAACTGACTTCAAAACAAACAAAAACTTCACTTTGTTTTAACAAACCATTCAGTTGTCTTCTGCAGTCAGTTGAGATGATCATTATCATCTTTTTGCATGCTTAGCCAAGTGAAAAATATGCATGTCAATTGGATGACACCTACTCAGTTCAGAGGAGTTTAACTTTAATGACCTTCATTAACTTCTGTAAGACCCAAACCATATGAGATGTCTTTTCTCTTCCATTCCATGCAAAAATGGTACACAACCACAATACTTTACACCAAAAAGCTTACAAAAAACATAATTATTGCTTCATGAGAGATCTTAAGACCTCAGCTTCACAAAATGTTCCATTTATTTCAACACTAAAACCTGAGAGAACAGTATGGAGAGATCTTACAACATTCTGTGTGGAGGGTACGCTACAATATCACTTTAGAGACATTTTTTTCCCATAAACAGAGGCCATGAACTGACAAAGGCCATATGCTGAAACTTGACTCTTTTCCCCATTGCTGTACTGGGAGATGTGGCGCTGTGGAGTGAGACTGGTGTGGGTTTGGTTCTGACCTCCCCTGTCACACTCCTGTTTGGAGAAGGAAGTCAAGGGCCATGTGGATCATGTAACAGGCTCAAACTGATCCATATCTGAGTCTAACCCAGGAAATGGCTCCCTCCAAAAAGCGAGAGGTCTGTGCTCCGCTGGTGCAGCAGAAAATATAAGATGTCGTTCAGAGAATGGGTGGAGGGGGGTGGGGTGGAGTGTGGTGGGGCGGCTGGTGGGGGTTGGAGGAAGGGGGGGGGCGACTCTGAAAGCTCTTGTTCTTTCGTGAGCGCAAATTTCTGCTTGAAAAGTTCAACCCCTGTCAGGAGAACGCTAACAGTCGAGTTTTTACTGGGAGGGGATTTGTGAAACGCAACGTGGGAGGATTTAACTCCACAGGATGTCGTAAACTAAAACAACAATGTTAACATGCCATTGTTTTTGCAGTTAGTACAGCACAAAGAAAAAAAAAAAAAGAAAAACAAAAGAAAAGAAACAAGAAAAAACCTGAGGCAAACCTTTCCCCAAATTTTTGACCTCCTGTAACATCTGAAAGGTTTCATGGAGTAACGGGAATTTTTGGGAGGAGGGAAAAGTCTGTAAAGCCAAAGGTGAAGAGATAACATTGGCCTAGCATAACTGCTTTCTCAGGGCTTCTCTCAGAGGAAAAAAAAATGAATATATTGCAAAGGGTGGGGACTTGTTTCTCCAAGCCCAAGTACAGAGTCATCTGACATGAAGTGTATCCGTTAGACGTTATCTGCATTATACTTTTCCAGCTGGCCATAGATGGAAGGTTTGAGACTCTGAACTGTGCGCCACGTTGTGGTTTGGGAAACACAGACACCCCCCCCCCCTTTCTGTATTTCCATTTCAAACTGATCATAACAAGTTCAGTCTCAGTCCAGATGACATTTCCAGCTTATTACTGTGTGTTTGCTGACAAAATAAAGAGAATGGAGAGATTGACAAAAGACTAGGGAGGACAAGGGAGAGGGAGAAAGAGAGAATGAGGACAGAAGGGTGACAACAGAGAGAGAGAGATATCCCAAAATGGTAGAATGGTCACTAGCAGATATGAACCTTGGAACTTTTCTAAGGGGGAAAAAAAAAACTTCCCTAAAAGAGTCAACATTTGGTGGCATTTTATCTTACCTGTAGCTTTATGTTAGGTAGTTTCTTGAAGTAGCTTTAAAGAGTTTGAGAGAATTTGTATGGACTGAGATCAAAGAGGAACAAATGCATTAATCAGAAGGAATTAACTCTGGAGGTGGTAGTGAGATGTGCGGAACAAAATTCACCGTCTCAGTTTGACACTGACAAGTGACCGATTTAAACTCTCTTTCATGTCCATTAAACAGGTCTTTTAAGCAATGGGGAAACTGCTTGGAAAGGGCGTGATATTTTTCTACAGCTGCTAATATGTCAACTTGATGTGTTAATTTGCTTTAAAGATGACAAGTTCATGACTTGTCAGTACTGTGCATTTAAAGCTTTTCATGTTTCATAAAGACTGCTCCTATAAAGTTGTCAGAAAGGCAAAATGTCAGGGCGAATCACGAAATTGTAACAACAGAACAATACGGTTGCAGTCAGCCCAGTGCGCGGGTTTCTTTTATTAGCTTGGCTCCGTCATCACCTCCTCAATATTTACACGCGGGGAGAGGAAAAAAAGACCCGGCAATGGAGACCCCTCCCGCCGCTCTGTGTGTGGGATGAAGACCGGACTATTTTCGCTCGTCCTCACAAAGGCACTCACATTTGCCAAGCCCGTTTCACGGTAACGTCTCGCTAGACCAATGAAGGCAACATCCATCTGAGCTACGGAGAAGCAGGAAAATAAAAGCTTGGGTTGTCTCTCCGCTAACAGCACTGGGGAGCAAAAGGGCGGTGTGTTTTTCTTTTTTCTTCTCTTTTTAATGGAACCAAATGAAAGAAGTTCAGTGATAAAATGTCTCTCATATAAAACAACAAAACTTAACATTTTAAAGTAAGTATCAAGTCTAGGCTGAGATGTGGGGTTATTTGTGAGGTCAGTGGTGTAGTACAAGAGATTGCCCGTTTCTTCATCATTCCTAGAATTCTTGACATAACAGACAGAAGTTGAGTGACTTTTGTTGTTAACAACAATAAGCCTGCCACCAATGGGATCAAAGGCTTGTAGTATGAGACGCTGTTTGACATACTGTAGCCAAGTGTAGCCTTTTCTCAGAAAAACAGTTAACATGACATTGCCTAAAACACAGGCTTGCCATGTAAGGACAACACTTGTGTGATCACGCTGTTCTTCAGGCACTTGTGGGTCTTATCTGTACAATCAGAGGTTAGTGAATAATAAAATTCAGATTCAGAATATGAAATGAAAAAGTAGTGGAGTTACACTGTGGTTTTTAAAGCACTGTGGTGCAGACTTTTGCAGAATCATAGTTATGGGCATCTTGAGCTCCTTCATTTAGAGAGCATACGCCCAGACACGCTCACCTGCGACCTGAATATGGGAGCAGTTGTTTGCTCTTGCAGTAAACAGAAACAGGAAATGTTTTGTTGGCATGACTTGCACGACTCTGACTTAACTCTGTGGTACATGTGGTATTTCAGTCAGTAACTGTTATTTTATGAATAAATAAGACACGTAGCAGGTCAAATATTGTAAGCAGAAAAAGGCTGGGGGTTTTTTTTTGAGAAAAAGCTCCTTGCACTCATATACTGTGTACCTAAGAATTTGCTCATGAAGCGTAAAAAGATGCCTTCCTCAGCTGCAGTTTGTCTTAGGAAAAAAAGAGAGCTGCTGAAGAAAAAGCTTGAGAAACTCTAATTTAGACACATAAACCAGCAGTCTTAATAATACATTGCATGGCTTATTTGTTTGAATGAGACAGGTCTATGTGAATGCATTAATCCTGCAAAATATCTACGAATATTATTAACGTAACTTCATCTCGCCCATTCATGTTTTTGCAGATCAAAATTTCAGGCTGTGCATTGGAGCTAATTTTGAATGAAGTCACTGATAGCTGGCTATGAGGTTAGCATTTTTCCTGCTGCACCACAGTAGCCTTCAGACCACCAGCCTAGCAGAGAGGAGAGGAGGAGAGAGGCTCTGATGGCACGCACTGATAAACGATCCAGGCCTCTCAGCTCTCAGCTAACAGGTATAGACATGTCAGCCATACGAGAGAGAAAACTCTGGGCACGATAGCAGAAAATGAACACTCCAGTGAACACTCCACTCCACTGTGGTCGTTTGGAGAGGAACCACAAGTGCACTGAGGGTGAGATTTTGACCCTGCAAAACTTTACTAAAGAAGTACATTCCACAGACACTGTAAAGATCTACAGCTCTGAAAACAACAGCTACAGTTTTAAAAATGACAGATCTATATCTCTTAAAATGACAGCTCTACAGTTCTGAAAATGACAGCTATACATCTCTTGAAATGACAGTTCTACAGTTTTAAAAACAGCAGTTCTACAGTTTTAAAAACAAAAGATCTGCAGTTCTATAAAAACAGCTCTATAGTTCTGAAAATGAAAGATCTACAGTTGTAAAAATGACAGTTCCATAGTTATACAAATGATAGAGACGCAGTTCTGAGAACAGCAATTCTACAGTTCTAAAAATGAATGATCTACAGTTCTACAATGACAGTTCTACAGTTCTAAAAACAACAGTTCTACAGTTCTACAATGACAGTTCCATAGTTCTAAAATGATAGCTCTACAGTACTACAAACAGCAGCTCTGTAGTTCTGTAAAAAAACAGATCTACAGAGCCATGATTATGAAATGCCAATAATTATCCAACCACTGAAAGGTATCGTAAATGCTCTGATTGAAACACAGAGGTGCTTTTCAGATGAATTTACTTTTTCCTCCCTCTTTTTTCATACCAAAGAAAGAGCAGCTGCTTTTCTAACGCTCATCTTAGCCACATCCTGAAGTTAACAGTAGGTAGTTGTGTGTCAGGTCGGGGACAGGGCCCCAAGCCTTAGACTCATAGGCACACTTGTGGTCAACCATCCTTGAGCCTGAGGCAATGGCAGTCTGCAGTGTTAGCCTGCATGGCACCAGTGAGTCCAGGATGAGACACACACACGCACACCACACACACACACTTTTGTTGTCAAGGGAGGGGGATGATACTTGTGGTTTAATAAGTTAGGATTGTGTAGGAGGTTTGAGATAGGCTGTAGTGCAAGCAAAGCAAAAGCCATATTAAAATAAACCCACTTATGACAAGAACGACTCACTAGATTCCCAAAAAGCTCTCAAGACTTTGATACCCTCATCTTCAGACAATCAGCAAACAGACGCGAAGGCAGGCCACTCAAACTGGGCCCCCAGCTTGAACACTGACAAAATTTACTCTCTGTATAAACAGAAATGAAAGTTCTGAAAGCGAAGCTCCCACTCTCCCATGCTGGGACCAAGCTCTCATTTTTCTCCAAACGCCCAATGAAGAACATCTCCCACTCTCAGCACACAAAATAATTGGGCTGAATCAATATTTATAGAGCTCCAGCAGAAATAAAAGAAAATGAAGAAAAACAGGAACCCTCTTTAAAAGGCGTGTGACCTCTGGAAGAGAGAGTGTCACACTCTTTTATGGCTCATCTGGGTGGCAGCTGAATGCTGTTGAGGTTTGCGGTTCGAAAAGCATACTTGTGTAGTCCAGTATTCAAACAAAGGATACGGCTGTTAGCGTGGGCCACAGCATCATAAGTAACGAGCCAAGGTTGTTTCCTTTGCTGATTCTCTTTTTCCCATTGTGGCATCCAGATTTTTTTGTGCTGTCTATTTAATAAAAAAAAAAAAGAGAGAGAGGGATGGTGAATGGGAAAAGACATAGAGTTAAGGGGGGGGGAGGGGGTGGAGTCAGGGAAAAGAAACTGTTCCCTGGTGGATCTTAGTACAGGAAATATGCTTGTTGTTGTTCTTGTATCTTTGGCCAAAATTAGAGTTATAGCAAACATATGTTTGTAAGCAACGTTGGGCTTCCACAAAGTAACGTGTGCGAGCAATGTTGCTTTTTTCCTGAATGTCAGAGTTGGAAAACACATTATCTGTTAGATGTGTATGTTTTTTTTTTTTTTTTTAAATATAGTTGGACATAATGGCTCAGTTGCATGAAACACTGTTGTCTGGGGATGTGCGCGATGCATCAGTCTGCCCACCCCCCCCCCCCCCCCCCTCCCCAGATACACACCCTACCCCACCTACCCCACCCCTCCACCCTCCAGAAAAAAAAAAAATTTACATCTTGATTACATCAACATGAAGTTTGCTCTCCAAAGTGTTTAATGGGGTAACCACAGTAAGAAAACCTAACATTCTCTGCTGAATCCTGCCGCCGGCTAAGTGCAACATTTCCTCCTATTTAAGCAGCCCAAAAACCTTTGATTCCCAGCCACATATCAACTATTTTCCTACACACAGGCCTGTAATTACGCCAGATTATCAGGAAGCTGAGTTTCCAGTTGTTGGCTGTTAATGCTGCCGTAAAAACATTGGAACAAAAAACCAAATCTGATGATCTTGTCTTGATTATTGCAACATTTGTGGCCTTGTTAATTATCAACACTCAAGCAATAAATGTATTCATAGCTGTGTATGACGCACTGAATGGCCTGGATCTACTACTGATAGGATTCTACTACAACAGGAGTCTTCATGCTAATAATATTCATCATTTTAGGGTAAAGTGAGTTTAATTACCATGTTCACTAAAATAAAACAACTTCATTTCAAATGAATGAAAAAAAAACCCCTCGTCTCAGTTTATTTCATTCAGGTCTTTGATAGTGTTTCTTTGTCTTTTTACTGCAAGCTATTTCAAGAGCAAACTGTCAAAAGATCACAGAGATGATCTAAAAAAAATGTAAATGTTGCATGGACTGGTAAATCTTAGGCTGTCAGATGGATCATGTGAATTAAATTTAAGACGTTATATTGATAAATGCTCTGTAAAAAAGTGCTGGTCTTTCACAGAGTCAGTCTATGAAGTGCTAACGGGCCGGTCTAGGCAGGAGTGCTGGCCACATGACTCATTAGATGTGTGTCAGGAAGGTCACGGCTGTGATCTCTCTGACCACCGTCGTCAGCACACACACATTCTTTCAGTCTGAGATCTAATCAGGCAGGGAAGTGGCACCTCGGGGTCCTTCAGGTCAGATAACGTCCTCTCTGTCTCTCATGAGGCTGCTGCTCCTGCCGACTAACAGAGTGACCTCAGCTATTCAGAGTTTTGTCTCTCTTTTTCTACTCCCCCCTGCCCTGTCTCTTTCTTTCTCTCTCTCTCTCTCTCTCTCTTTCTCGCTCCCCCTCTTTCTGTCAGTCTGTCTCTCTGTCTTTTTCTTTCTTTCTGTCTTTCTCTCTCTCTCTCTCTGTCTCTGTCTGTCTGTCTCTCTCTCTCTCTCTCTTTCTTTCTTTTTCTTTCTTTCAGCACATAGGCTGGTGTTTTGATTTATACTGTGTTACTTTTAGTTTTACTGCCATTAAACTGGACAACAGGATGGGAAGGGCTCAATGCAGTTATGAAAAGTTGTCCTCTGAACTGTGAACTGAGGGAGACAGCCAAGGATAAATGCCACATCAACAGTTCTTCAGTATGACAGAATGAAAACCTTGTGGCAGCAATACAAACACAGACACACACACACACACCGACACACTTTTGGTGGAAAAGAAAAACTTCTCAGATATTAAACATACAGATCTATAAGACATTAAACAATAAACCACCAAAATAAGTGGAATGTAGTTATTGATTTTACAGAATCTATTAACTGGATTCCATATAGGTGGAGAGAGAGAGAGAGAGAGAGAGAGAGAGAGAGAGAGAGCAAAGATCGCCTGAGTGCTTGGCTTGTAAACATTAGTCTGTTATTTGCTTGGAGCTTTGGGTGGGAGAGTGAGGTGAGGGAGAGAGCGAGTCGATTCTGAAGGCTTATCATTGATTGGGTTTGGAGCAGGAGCCTGTCTGCCTGCAGTCTGCCTCAACTTCTTTAATGATTAAAGAGCAGTTAGTTCAATAGCTCTGCTTCCCCTTCAGTCTGACTCTTATGTGACAGTGGAATGAAAACAATGCAAAGATATATTGTTTTAATACATCTTCTCAGGACATCTTTGACAAATTGATCTAACATCGGGTTTCAGAAATAATCTTCCCTGTCAGCTTTTGAATCCTTTGTATTCAATATTTTGATCTTTCAAAGGCATTTTAAAGTCTACCAGAGCACACCGAGGTAAAGTACAGAGTGTACCTGAATTTAGCAGAGTTGCCAAGCTGTATTCCCCTTGTAACAACACACACAATGACCTCCTCCTACCAATAGACACAGAGTGTGGCGACACCAGAACAAATAATTCACATTTACGCTAAACTAAATGCTCGACAAAAATTCTCAAACCATGTGTTACCAAAAAAGGTATGCTGTGCACCAAAGAGGAAACCTCTCTCATGGGAAAAGACAGAGAGAGGATTATGGAGTACGGATGTGGTTTTTCAGCAGAGGTGTTTCATGGCTCCTGTGTGACTGGATTGTTGTGGGGGTTGGCCAGCAGAGGGAGCCCTGTGGAGAATCTGAACCAAATGCATTAGAAATCTCCTGACTCAGAACAGGCTTTATCAATTCAGCTCCAGTGGTTAAAACATGAGAACTCAAGTTAAGGGAACTGGTTCTGAAACAACGGTTAAGAGCGGTTAAGAGAGTACAAATTAAGTATGGTAGGGACACTATCTTTCGAGTAAGATTTGCAAAACAAAGAGTATCTAAGATCAGAAGAGAAGCGGAAAGAATCCAGACAATTGTTGTGAACTCAATGTTTCATAAAATCATACAATCACAAAGTTGACTGAATGACATTTTGCTGAATATTGCTATATATATATATATATTCCAAAAACTTAGATAAATGTACTTTACATGTCTCCTTGCTTTTCTGCATTTAGCTACACAGCAGTACATCCTTACATAGATAATAAACAGTAATGTTAAGCATCTGCTGAATATGAGTAGAGGTACAACTAGAAGCAAACCACATTCTGGAACCTTCAAAAGAAAACAAACAGGGAACACGGAGCTTAACAGAGTTAAATACTTTCAGCTGAACTTTGGTCAGGGAATATAGAATTAAAGAAATATTTATATGTTTATAGAGTAATATAATTACACGTACAAACAATGCCGCCATAATTAATCCACAAAGAATGGGCTTTGGAGAAGTGCATAAATCAACAAGTGAGTTGTTTTTGTTGGATTTATACTGGGGTTGCAGGAGCTCAACATGATGATGGTGCCAAAAAAACCTGATAAAACAATTCACAATATTAGAGGATCCTAGATTTACACTCTCCTCAAACAGCAATCAAATAAGTGTTTATTTCTGCTCCTCTTGATTGAAAAAAAAAATCAAAGTAAAAAATCTCTCTCTATCACATTTGCATTTGTAAACATTAAAGCATTGAAACAAGCTTGATTTCTCTCTCTCTCTCTCTCTCTCTCTCTCTCTCACTCTCTCTCTCTCTCTGTACATGTTGTTCTTATTCAGTTCACCACATAACAGCCTCTGACATGCATGACAGTAAGTGCTTGCTAATTACAGCTCAAATGTTGCAGGACAAGGTTTTGTGTCACCAGCTTTCCGGAACAATCCGCCAATTGTTGTGTGAGTTGATTAGGCAGACAGGGCAGGGCAGTTTCCCTCCAATTATCCCCATTTGCTTGGGCATTTTCATGCCTCTATGCTCATGACAGAAAAGAGTGTGGGAGAGGGAGGAGGTTGAGTGAGTAGAGAGAGATAGAGAAGGAGAGACAAAGAAAGAAAGACAAGCTTGAAAATGAACCATGGAAGAGCTCTCTGGGTGCATGGTGTTTATGAATTATGGTAGAGAACCCCTTCAGGGCGTTTAGTTCACTTACAGTCCCACAGAGGCCTAAGAACATTACGCTCAAAAAAAAAAAGAAAAAAGAGAAAAAAAAGAGAGAAACAGGTTTTTATGACTGAAAATAATCTAGATATATCCAAATAAGATAACGTGTATTTTACCAAGAGTCAGCACTCAAACACGTAAAAGGTGGTACCTTTTGGAGTTGGAAATAGTCTGAAAATTCCTTGTACTTTGTACATCAACTCAGTGTCTTAGGGTCTAAAGCACTTTGGGTCTACTATTGAATGAACTTGCATAATCATGGACTGTCCTTGTTTTTGTTTTTGTTTTTTTTAACTTGCCCACCACTTGTCCTCTCTTTGCTCTGAACTGTACATCAGTCATGAATGAGGTTAGTCCATTTTAATTTATTTATTTTATTTTTGGTTTTGGTTCTTCCTGTCTGGGCTGTTTGTTGTGTTGTACGTCTGCGGACGGTGCATACGCAGGTCAGATTAATTGCAGTGGACAGACAGTGGTTTGGGTCTGATGGAGCTGAGTGTTAGCCTCTCTGCTCTGCACCACTGCCTGCCCCCTGGCCTCCTGGGTGGGGGTTACTGAACTGGAAGTCTTGGTGGGAACAGGTTTCATAAAAAAAAAAAAGAAAAGGAAAGAAAAGGAAGAAAGAAAGAAAGAAAGAAATAAAGAAAGAAACCCATGTTACTCTGCCAGGGTCTGTAATTATGTAATTTATGAGCAGAGGTCTTTTCTTTAGTTCAGTAGTCTACCCGCCTCAATTTTCAGTGACATCCTTAAATACGAGCCAGGCTAAATGAAAGAGCATTAATTGAGAAGACTGGGAGCAAAGAAGAAAAAAAAAAAAGAAGGTGGAGGGAGGAGGGGGGGTGGGGCATCACAGCTACCACTCAGGGGCTAAACGTTTCCATCTGTTTGTTTTAATTTGGGTCCTTATTCACCCACTTTTTCTTCTCTTTTCATTCATCCCTCTTTTAGGATCTTCCTCTTGCTTAACGGAACATATAGAGATGGGGAGGGGCTTAATAGATTGGTGCGCTGCATCCAGCCAATCGTAGCTCATGTTACTGGAGCAGACCTTTAAGTGGCTGCTTGGGGTCCACAGATGTTCTTCCTGTAATGATTTTTGTACCCATTAGCTTAATAGTTGTTTATGGTTGTGAAATGCAGGAATGTGGCCCGGTCCAAAAAAAAAGAAAGAGGGAGGGGTGAAAACAAAGGGAGGGGGGAAGGGTAAAGGAGAGAGAAAATATTGCAGTGGTCACCAAAGCATTGTTGGCAGAACAATGGAGAGAGCTTGACTGCTGTGACCACGATGTCACTGAACAGCACTGTAGTCTTCACAGCCATCTCAACAGACTTTTCCCCCATCCAAACGATATGTTCCCTACACAAATAAAACATACAGAGGTCATAATCACATCAACTGATAATCTTGCAACTAATTTTTTGAGCTTCAACACTCATCCTGACATTTACTGAAAGAATGGATGAGTGATGCCAGTCTTAGTGGACTTTCAAAGACCTTCATTCTTGGGTTGGTAAACTGTTTTCCACCCCAACTGGAAGTACTGTTGCTCTGTGAGTGTGTGTTCAGTACAGGTGTTAGCTCCTGTGCGCAGCGGTGAGGTGGCCGTGGAAGTGGAGACCTGCTCCAAGGGTTCCCCTTTGGACCATACATTTAATGAAATGCAGATGCTTTGTAAAAGGACCAGGGACTCTCTCTCTCTCTCTCTCTCTCTCTCCCTCTTGTGTACAGTTTCTGACGGCGTTAACACAAAACTTCTGTTCGAACCAAATAAAAAAGGGGCCCCTTCTAAAAGCTACTTTATGGAGAGCCCAGTCACGCCGATTCATCCCTGTTTTATACCAGAGTACCAAAGGGTATGGCTTTTCTCGTGTGTTACTGTCTTTGAGCATCAGTTCAGTCAGAACTTCCAAACTCTTGTCCTTTTACCTCCGGTTTCCTCTCAAATTATACACATCTATGGTAAAAAAATGTGTTCTGTTGGGAGTAATTCTTCACCTGGTTTGACAGGTGTGCTGGAATTAGCTCATTAGGTTAGCTAACATGGATTGTTTTGACAGTTTGGTTTGTACCTTTAATACAACACTCTCCTTGCTTCACTCAAAAAGCATCCTGAGTAGAACAGGGAGTCCAGACGAACCACAAACAGATGTCACTTTACAGACAAGCGCGTTTGTTTTTACGTCTCAGCCTTACCACAACTGTTCACTAATGATGTTGTTTTGTTTGAAGAATCTATCAGTACAAAGAATCTCTTGGAAAATAAACTATTGACAGCAAATTACTGGCAAGTCACTGAGTACTCTTTTGAGGAATGAATGGAACATCCTCACCTTTTTTTTCTTTCTTTTCTTATAAGGATTTTACCGAGAGCTGCAAAATGATTTCCTTCCAGACAGTATGTCCACAGTTTCAAACAGAATGTGACTGACAAGATTCAAGCCACAGACAGTGGTATGAACTTTTTTTAAGAAAAAATATTTATTTATTTAGTTAGTTATGTATGTATGTATGTATGTATTTATTTATTTTACTTATTTATTTATTAATTGATTCATTTTTCTAAATGTGTACTGTAACCTGGTCTATGGGTTGTTTTACTAACTGCTTGTCCAAATTTCTATGTTGTTCTTGTGTATGGTGAGCCAAAGACAAATTTCCACCCTGATGAACAATAAAGATATTCATTCATTCATTCATTCATTCAACACAAAGTTCAAACGGTAGCAAAGTGATTCTCATTTCTACATCCAAATGTGTGAACTCTTGACACTAAAATCTTCAAAGTTTGTGTAGTCATGTTTGTGATGCTGAAGTTATGATATTCATTTGTTGTCACAGTTTAATGTGCTTGTCATCTTAGCTGTCCTAACATACGGATGACCAATAAGCGCAATAAAGCAATTACAACATTTCAATGTTATATAATATGAGAAAAAATTTAGTTCTAAAGACAAGAACTGTGGTCCAAAAACTGACACGAGTTCATCAGGACACCACAAAACATAAGTGGAACATAGAACAGGAAGGTAAGCACATTGTAAAAGCACATATGCTGGAGACTAAAGCAGAGACAGATGGAACAGTGTATATGTTTTGTGTGTGTGTGTGTGTGTGTGTGTGTGTGTGTGTGTGTGTGTGTGTGTGTGTGTGTGTGTGTGTGTGTGCGCACCCATCTGTCCCGAAGAGTGGAGTGCGTCCTGCTACACTCTCCAGTAGCCCACTAGATATCAGCAGTCTAGGCTCAGATCAGCCAGACCGGCACCTTCCCAGCCCTGAGAGCATGTCCTGGAGCACATTTAGGATGTTTCTACAATGTTTCAAAAGGCATAGCTTCTTATTCCTTGTAAAGTTCATTCTAATTTGGTCAAAACTTTGACTACTTTCAGGATTTTGAGTTGACCCCAGATACAGGATTTTGAGTTGACCCCAGATACAGAACCAGCAGATGTGTCCTATAGATTTACAATACAGCAATAGGGTCATGATGTCAAAACTGAGTTCAGATCAGCAGTTAACGGCTGTTTTATGTCTCTGCAGAACAGAAAAAGGTCCTCTCAGGAGAGTGATTCAAATACACAAGTGTATTTTTATTTATATAAGTAAGGTTTTCCTATTGACTTTCACTGACTATAACTAAAGACTGAAAACACTGACCATAAGTCTAACCCTAACTTCAAACTTGATTAAAAAGAAGGAAGATTCTGGGCCTAGTCCCTGCTTCCTCAACTTTTTCAAATATTTCTGCACCTTTTAAGACACTTGCTTTACACAAGTATTATAAATACAAAACTACACACACATACATCTCTTTTCCCTCTCTCTCTCTCTCTCTCTCTCTCTCTCTCAGACATACACACACACACACACACACACACACTCCTCATGCTGTGGTTTTTCAACTGGAGTTGTCTGCGTAAGGGGGCAGAGCTGAGAAATAACAGGGGAGAGGGTTTTTTTTCGAGCAACTCCTCCCGCGCTGCACCTTGGCCCCCGGGGCTCTGCTCCAGCCTGTCCTTCAGCCTCTCCAGACTGCCTGGCACACACGTAATTACAGAGCCGTCCGCCAAGCTACCTCAGACGTACAGGCAGGGAAGAGCACCGTAAACACAGAGCAGGAAACACTGAGAGTCCCTAACACTGTAAAGAGTTCAGACAGAGACCACCATCTAGTCATCTCACACTCTCACCCTCCTCTCCCAACAAACACACTTCCTCAGCTGTCAGGATTAGTTCAGTGTTGCTCTGCCCAAAGCTTTGACATGAATTTGGTTAAAGGGATGTAAAGATAAATAAAATATCGTGTAATGTAAAACATTTAATAATGATGAATTTGATTTTGGAGTGCTAACCGGTTTTATGTTATATTTTTTGTTTTTGCCTTAAGCAAGCAGTACAGTGTTAACATGTTTATATCCCTTTAATATCACTGATTTGACATCTTTGACACACACACACACACACACACACCACACTTGTGTACAACAGAAACGCAGGCATTTACATGCTAAACTTGCCTTTGTGCTCTTTCTATTTGTGTAAACACTACCTAATCATTCATGTAAACACTACCTATTCATTCATATAAACACTACCTATACAATCATATAAACACTGCCTATCCATTTATATAAACACTACTTATTCGGTCATATAAAATTAGTATGTTCTGTCTGTGACAAACATATAAGTGGATATTTTCAGTTTTTATAACGTGTGAGGAAGTAAACGTTTTTTTCTGGACGAGGACGCTAGTCCAACAGCCGCAAAGACAATGCTGTAAAACAAGGCCAGAATTTCACACACAAAGGTTATGTGGCAATACTAGGCAGACAGGGCCGCGTCACTGTGTTATTTGGGAAATGTGTGTTGGGCTTCATCAAGACGCCTTTCTTACAACAAAGTGTCAAACGCAACAAGATGGATGAAGCCACCAAGCGCATCCAAGCGCAGACACCAGTCATTAGAAGGCAGTTTCACTGAAACCAGAATCCCAGAATTCACCCTGAATCGTTTTGTCACTCACTCAGCTTTCTCATACTGTAACAACGAGAAATGCAAAAATGGATATTTCAGTTTGTGCTGTAGGATACAAGCCTTGGTTTTTACAGCACAGCACAAAATTACCACTTACCATGACGCGATATTTTCAGATATTTGTATGTGCAGCAAAGAGGAGCTAAAATATTACCTCTTACGAGCATGAAAAAAAACAACAAAGAAGGAAAAGAAAACACACAAAGAGAACATGTGTCTAACTAACTCACAAAAAACAGAGAGAAGAAGACAGGGAGGTGAAGAGACTCTGTACCTGAACATGATGGTACTCGATTCTGACAGCTCTAATATAACGTCGCGTGCTAAAAATACGGACAGTTAAACCGAGCATTAAAGACGCACCACAAAAAAGCAAAAGGCCAAAAAGCACTGAGAGTGCATTTGAAATTCAGTATGCAGAATCTACCACCCCCCCCACCCCCACCCCCTCACACACACACACACACACACACACACACAACCTCCAGCAAGAGCACAGATGCAGTACTGTAATAGTGGCTGGTCTGTGGAGATGACTTCAAACCCTGCAATCTTCCAGCCTCATAATTAGATGTACTGGTCGGCAGTGAGGATCCAGCTCTGTGAGAGGCGAGGGGAAGGGCACCGAGGCCCCGTTTTCAAGGCTAAATTATAACTCTTCTAAAGCTTTCGCTGAGTCACTCATTTATTCTGTCCAACGTCTTGTTTTTTAATTAAAAGTTTCTACGAAGAGAACTTTGTATAAAGTTTCTGGCAGCTTTTTTTTTGGGGATGGGGGGGGGGGTTGGGTGAGTGGGTGGTGGGATCTGTCTTTGATTATTTTCAGATCCTAATGACCTTAGCAGGTTAAGTTAAACAAATGCTGAAGTGACACATTAGCAAATAAACTCAGCCACATTAACACATGTAATCCTGTGAAATATCCGCTGGATGTCAAGCATACGAACTAACCAAAGTTTTTCAAAATAAATGCTTTCATAGTCAACTACAGTACGGTAACATCCAAAAAAGTGTGATCATTAGAGTCTGTTGACTGAAAATAGTTTAAATGAGTTTTAATATTACCAAACATCTTACCGCAAACTGAGCCAAAAGTTTTTCACCGAGTCCTCTTACACCGTTTATAATTATGGCCACAGAAAAGCAGCCCTTCCACACATGCCGCGATCACATATATCATTCCTTTTTGAACAAAAATCAGCATTTAATGCCAGCTAATCTTGTTAGTGTACAGATTTGATCTCTTCCTGTTTCTCATGCCGAGTGACATGCAATCCAAATGACCTGGTCAAACCTCAGTCTGACTGGTGCGGTTGCCGGTCTAGATCATCAGCATCAAATGTGACCCATGACTAATGCACTTAAAGCACTCAAAACCAGTCAGAGCCAGGTCCAGGCTTCTAAGCCATCTCTCTCTCTCGCTTACTCTGTGTTTTAGAGCAGTTCACTGTAATATTGTCTTAAAAAGGGTCTCGCCAATGTAGGGGGAAACCAGCTAAATCTGCCCTGACCCCATTTTGATCAAATGATTCCCCAAAACAAATAAAGCAACACTAAAGGAAAACATATCAGAGTGGCTTACATGCTCCACCTTAGATCTCCAAGACTGTTTCCCTAACTGAAACCAAATGTGAGTGGATGGACGAGAATGTTTCCCTTTTGGAATGTCATATGTCTTGACAACCACTCAAACAATTTGGACACTGTATTTGTATAACAGTTAATTATTTGTTATGAAATAAAAAAAAATAGCAGTGTCTTAAATATTGAAGGTATTGTTTTACGAAGTGTGTGACCTTGTGTCACAGTGTATGGCTCAAAGTTACATATGTATGTTTAGACTGGAGAGCAAACACATGGAGTGCATGCACACTGGACATCTGTTTCGGGGGGCTCGGATGGTTCTTGCGAGTCAGTCGATCCTCAAACAGATTCGAATAATATCCTATGTCCCGAAACAGACAAAAGTGCCCTGTAATTAAGTCCCCCCGCCACTGGAATGCGCTCCAATTTATGTCACTGGGAATGTCAGTTTAATGTCAAAGGTGTATGTGTGAAAGAGGGGAGAGAGCAAAAGGGAGAGAGAGAAAGAAAGAGAGACAGAGAGCTGGCCTAAAGGTAGATAACTTGGTGTAATTATGGACATGCCAGAACGTGATACAGGAAGATCTGGCGTTGGCTGCAGTGTGTCTCTGTAGGTTGTCTTTTATCCTTTGATCTCACCCAGTTGCCTTCCACCACACCTCCCACCTTCAAAAATCTCCCAGTTCACTACCACAACCAGCAACGTATCAGCAACAGACCTCAACTACTGAGTAACCACAGCATGTAAAGTGTTTGCACTGACTCCGACAATATGTATGCCAGAGCAACCCTGCTAAACGACAGAGAAGAAAAGAAAGAGAGAAAGAAACGCTTGATGACAGACAGCGGCTAAACTGCTGCTAAACTGCCAAATATGAAATGTCAGTCTTCATCATAGTTTAAATGCTCGCATAAGCAGGTAATCATGTTGTTTTATGTATTTGATGGTTTTTTTTTGTTTTTTTTTTATGACAGCACACAAACTGCATTGCAAGATTTAACTTTCGCGGATCCCCATCTGGTTGTGTTTGCTTACGTGTTGTTCTGTCAGGGATACTTCGAGTTTCTAATCCAACAGTGAGCTACTTAAACTAACGATCAATAACTAAATGCAGTGTACACAGATAGACTTTCAGATTGAATATAGATTAGAATATAGATTTACCCCTTAGGCTATGGTTACCAAACTCATAACTGGCTTGTATGAGAGGTACCGTCCTCAAAAAACATGGTTGTGTAAACATACACATTAACATTAAAGGGAAGACCACAAAAAAGAGGCCAAGAAGAGAACTTTGGGACCAAGGACGCGCCTTTTTTTTTTTTTTAAACAGAGAATATACGTCTAAATAAAAGGGTGCACTCATTCAGAGGTTGTGCTCAGAATGCCACTATGCTTTTAGCTGACTGTAAGTGTACCATTTACCAGCTACAGTGCCTGTACCTGTTAAATATAAGCTGTTGTCTCTCTCGCGCACTCTCTCTCTCTTTCACTCTCTCTCTGTGGATGAGGGCCTTTGGAAAAACAGCAACGTGGTCGTTTTCGCTGTGGAAAAGGCACGATGTGGCTCGGTGGCGATCTCTATCATCTTCATGCTCTCGCTCATTCAAACTTTAATCATCGTCCTGGAAAATTACAGCCGCCAAAATCACTCCCTGCCTTAAAACAGAGAGCAGAAAATAACTACTGCCCCTCAAAAAAAAAAAAGAAAAACAAAAAAAAGCCAGGCCTCTCCTGCTAGCTCTACAAGAGTTCAGTGTGCACAGACCCAGGGAGTAGCAGCCCCTCGACTTCAGCCCACAGATCCTTTTAAGGTTCTTTTGTAGCTGAGAGTTAGCTTTTAGCTAAAACCAACCAATGTCTGGTTATTTTACTGTGACAAATCCAGAGGAGCTTCTGATTTCTTCTATATGTAAACACTTAAGGTGTGAGGAACACTGAACAAACTCTGAATGCCAGTTTCATGATGAAACCAGGACAGTCTACAAACACTCGGCCGTAAACTCCAGCAATAGCAAGACATCCATTCCACAGCATACTGTCTACATTCAAATTAGATTATGTCTAAACTGCCAAGGATTGATTTTTCTGTTTCATTTTATGGCAGTTGGCAGATTAGTTTAGAGGCGCATTAGCTGATATTAGGCATGCTGAGAGAGAGAGAGCAAAAGCATACACTGACACAGCTAAATGGATCTATAGAATATCATTAGATTTGAGACTGGACACAGTTTGGCTCCATAGATAAATATGTAAAGAAGGCCTCGATGATTAGCTGATTAATTGACTCAAGTATGCTAGTGGTGGAATAGAACAAATACACAAAGTTGTTCAAAGTTTGAGAGGTTTAGGTCTAAAATTTGTGCAGCCAGCATGAGCTAAATATCAAAACTTAATCTATATGCGTAAGGGATGAACAGGAGCATTTTGGTACAGGCTCCTCAACTAAGCATCAGGCAACAAAGGACTTCCTGAGTCTGTTAGTGATATTTCTAAAGCCGGGGTAAGGGGTGGGGTGGGGCGGGGGGGTGACCAGTGTATGGTCTGTTACCACACATTTGCTGGTCTAAATTACCCCCCTCCATCTCAACCTCCCTCCCTCTCTCCCTCCCTCCACTCCCCACAGTGGCCTCACCAAGTTGCCCTTGGGTTAGACTCTTTCTGAGGTTCTCTCTTTGCTTACTAAGAATGCCTCATGTTCCTTCCCTCCCCCTTTCTATAATGTACCAGGCTTTTTTTTGACCACTTCTGTACACGTCCAACGACAGAAGACATCCCCTTTTCACATGTCATTAATATTGCACCATGGTAATGTATATTAGCCCTAAAGGATCACGTGGAAGCTTCCCTCTCAGGTCTTACGTTCTGTAAAAAGAACAGAAAACTATAAATTATTTCTCACATGAAGTCACTCTTCAAAGAGTTCTACACAATATCAAGTAATTATTTTTATAGAGTGTGAATGTAATGGCTATGAGTCACTATGAGTGAATTAAGGTGACTGCTGTGCCAGAGGGGCAAACTCACTATAACCTGGATAATGCCGATGTGACAATGCTAAAAACAGGCCCATACATGGTGTAACATTTCACAGGTCGTATAGCAGCGGCGTGAGATGGAGTCGTTACTCAGCGTCTTGTCGGCGGATAAGGCCATGCGTCAGTGTTTGGGCTGCTGTGGGCGAGTGGCCCTTGTGCCCTTAAGGAGAGAGGGAGAGACAGAGAGACAGAGAGAGAGAGAGAGAGGGAGAGAGAGAGAGAGAGAGAGAGAGAGAGAGAGGGAGAGAGGGAGAGAGAGAGAAAGAGAGCACTCGGTATGTGCTTATGCATTAATCCACATTCCTCTCACTCCAAGTTCAAAGTGCACGCTCGCTCGGCTGATCAGGATTTGATGGAGCCTTGGATTTGAGGGGGTTTTAGGAAAGCAAGAGGGATAGTTTGGTTCAGAACACCCCCAAAAACCTGACACACACACGGCATCTCACATGTCTCAGGGAAGCATGGTGTTAATGGAGTATGTTGGAAAAGCAGCAGTTTGTCATATTTTCATAATTAAGCTGAAGAGACATTAAGTAGTTCTGTAACATTTTTCTTTCTTCTATCACCTCCTATTCTTTAACAGTTTTGGAACTGTTCCAAATGGCTGTTAAGTCTTCCATTTGAAGTACTTTGATATTAACTGGCATGTCTGCACAGGCACACTCACTGTAACACAAGAAGTCAGAGACCATTTAATGTAACTATAAGGCATGTAGACTGTTTTTTTAAACACTTTCTAAAACTATTTGACATAATGTATCCTAAGACTATTAACCAATGAATAAACATGTTCAAATATGACATTTAGATTCCAAAAACTTTCGCCCAAGTATTTTATACTGGAGATGAGGCTTTTGTCGTATTCAAGTACATTTTCCATTTTCACCCGTGTGTATGAAGGGACAGTACCACGACTGGTGCTCTTCTTGTTTGGTGAAACTACCCTAAGCTGTTGGATATTGATAAAATTATTTTTTAAAAAATAATCCTTGATCTTTCTTCTGTGGCTAGCATTCCAAAAGACCATTAAGAGAATGTTTAGAGTTGGGTGTGGTGGCTGTAACTGACCCTAATGTTGACTTCGACTGGAAAAACGTTACATGACTCGAGCTAGTACAACCTTTAAATATATTAAAAGTTATGAGGTATGACCCTGTTATTACTGTCAGGGAAAAGGCACAAAAAGAGTTTTGATCTAGTTGGAGTATTGGTGTTATTACTAACCTTAACCACAAAACCCTTATGCCAAGATTAAGCATCAGATCAGTGTGTCAGTGTCAATACTACTGTGTCACTACATGATACTTAAAAAAAAAAGAAGAAACAGACATTGCACAAAACCGAGCCAATTTGGCAAGCAATAAAAACTAAGTCAGGTTAAACACTGAATTATAAACTTAAGAGACAAAGACACATACATGCAAAAAAATTCCTAAAGAAAGAAGGTCAAGCATGCTCTCCAATAAAAGACTAGTGTGTGTGTGTGTGTGTGCGTGCGCGCGTGTGTGTTTGCAGCTCAAGTGTTGAATGGAAAATGATCGATTACACCATCTGCTTCATATCCAGAGAAACACAGATCAAAAAAAGAGAGAACAGGCGAGAGAAAGAGAGCGAGAGAGAGAGAGAGAGAGAGAGAGAGAGAGAGAGAGAGAGAGAGGGGGACCCACTGGAGTGTGAGTGACTTTGGCCTGAGGGAGTGTTTCCAGTGTGAGTCAGAAGTATAGTGCTACTGTAAAACAAGGCATCAGTGTAATAGCTTCCACACTTAACTGCCATCACCCACACTACAGCTCCTAATGCTTTCAGTGCGTTAGACAGAATGGTGTGAACTCTGTGTGTGTGTGTGCGTGTGTGTGTGTGGTTACATACCCATGCAGTTAACAAAGAAAACTTCTCTTGTGAACACAGGAACTGGTCAATATTTTATGCTCATTTTGCAGAATTTAAAAAGTCCATGTTTCAACAATAGAAAGCACTTCGCGACACAGATTCAATATCAGAAATAAAATATACATATCAAGACATCTTTACAATGAATCTGGAGAGAGACAGCATAAGTGTGTTAATATCTTCAGGTTTTTTTTTAACAGGGACGTCTTCCCCCATCCAGTCAGCATAACACCCCCTCCAGACTATTCATCCGTTAAAGCAAAATCAACCAACATTTTATTTTATACAAAAAGTGCAAATTTTATGCAAAGAATTTTTTTTGGAATCCTTCAGCAATTAGACAGTACCAGAACACACCACCTCTTTGTCAGCCCTTCCACAGTCTTTTCCACTGTCCTCTGTCAGCTTTTTTTCATTCAAGTAAAGTGCTCCTACAGCAGCAACCTGATAGTTAGTGCTTTTTTTTTCTTTTCCTTTTTTTTTTTTTTGCAGACTCCCCCCTAAGAAGAGCAAAACAAGCCCAGCCTTAGTTAAATGAGTCTCCTGTCTGAGTATGGGGTAGTAAGAGAGGACGAGATGGCGTCGTTGTCAAACAAACTCCAACTTTCCTGGGCCTCCTCCGTGATACCTGCCCCACTGCATCAGAGAGAGGAGTCTCTGCTCCGCGCCCACCGGGTCCGACTGCCGGACTTTGTCGCAGGTCAGGCAACAGTTCTCTTGGTGGGTCCCCACTGGTACCATGCATTCCAGGTCCAGTTTGGCCAGGTGGGGCTGGCCGTGAAAGCCATACTGCAGGCGGCAGAGCATTTCCCTCCTCTGTTGGCGCAGCCTGCGGTTCTCGCTACGGAGCATACGCAGAGCCAGCATGATGAGTAAGACCAGGATGAGCCCCCCGGCGATGGGAACCGCAATCACCGCTGCTCGGAACCACACCTCCCGCGTCGAGGGTGAAAGTTCTTGCACCCGGGCAACCAGGTGTCTCCCGCTGCCTTCTGTCTGGAGTCTGCTCCTGTGCTCTAAGGAGAGACAGCAGAAAGGCCAACTGTTAGAGATATATGTACAATAAAATGACCAGTGAGTTATACAATAACAAATAACAAACCAGTGATATATACAATAAAGCAACCAGTGTGTTAGTTCTACACAATACAGTGGACAACCAGTGGTGTACTGACTGCTTTCAAATTAAGGAAGCGTACAAACTGGTATCTTTCACTATCCAGTCAAGACTTCTAACTGCTGGAGCAATAATTCAGAAGTTTATCTACTGATTTCATACTGAATGTCAACTTTGTTTGTTTTAAATCCATAAACCTGAACAATATAAAAACTAGCAAAAGGTTTCCTGATTCCAGTCTCATGCATTCAGCTTTTTTCCTGGTCTAACTCTAACAATCCCTCAGATTTTAAAGTCTCCCAAGTGCAAAAAATCTTACTTTGCCCTAAAAATGTAAATGAAATTTCCTCAAAACGTACATCTTACGGTAAAAAGAAGGGAATACTGTTAGATAGTTTTCTGGACACAGATAAAGTCCAGTCACAGGCTTCACTTCACACTTAATAAATTTCACTCTTTACCTTTTCATTGAATGTACTGTTAAGTCCTGGACAAAGATTAAACCGTGCACAGTGAATCTTTCTGTACATTAAAATTCAAGATACTCTCTGTGTGTCAACAGAACATCACAGGTTTTGCAAATTCAAATTCATTCATATTTGCCAACACTTTCTCAACTGTACTGACAAATATTTCGGCTCAGAGATGTTTTCATACCAAGGCTATCTCCTCTATACGTGGGATCCGGAATGCCTCTGTAATTGCACATATCCTCATGGCAACACTGTAGCACGGAAGAGCCGCGGAGGGTGTCGTAGCTGGTTTCGGGACGGCACGCATTGGCCGAATTAAGGAATGGGTCGTAACAGCCGTGCGAAAGCAGGGACTTCGTGCTATGAGGGTCTAGGACCCGTGTGAAGCAAGCGTTGAGCTCCGATTTACACATGTAACCGGTAGCTACGCAGTGAGGTGCGTCACAGTAACACCGTATTTCTCCTGGAAAAACAAGGTGGAAATGCAAACATTCAAGTCGGCTGAGTAAAGTCCTCTCATAATACCGGCAGATTCAATACAGTCATGGAGGATATTAATTTAAACTCATACAAGATATTCATCTCAGAAGTACAAAATCAGCATGGAGACCTACTTTTTTAATGCTATGGACAAGCTTTTACATTACAGTTAGTTTAATGTAGAGCAAGAGTCTCGAGACTTCTGGTACTGCTGAAGTACTTTTGGTGTCATCAACTAAATAGCCCATTTACAAAGAATCGGGCTTAAGACAGTTGTGCATAATATTCTTTGTCAGCAGATAAATAAAAGCGTACTGCACAGCTATGAGATAACCCACTAAGGCGGTTTAAATGAGTATTATTGCTTATTATGAACAATAACGTGTTTTCCTAACAAACCTTTCGTGAACAGGACAGCCATCGCACAAAGTTCCAACTGCAGCCAAATAGAAATAAGGCTAGAATGGCGATCCATTTGTCAAAAAAATAACTCTCTCAAGAGCGAGCTATCCCTTTCAACAGAGTCCTTAATAGAAATCGCCTACTGTAGACGACAGAAACAGATCCCAAATGTTCCAAGGTAACAGTCAATACGCCACACAGCATTTCGACATGCAATCACATTGTGATAAAGAACTTTTTACGTGGAACATCGATGCTATTACTTCTGCAAAAGTGTATTATATACAAGATAATCAGCGTGTATCTTCGAAAGGACATAGTCGAGAATACTCCATCATTCCGTTCTTTGGTGATAAAATTTTTCGGGTATACATTAATCCATATCGTGATTCCATAACCCCTTTGACGTGTGGTCCCAATGTCTGTGAACAGTAGCTAGGGCGCAGTCGAAATGCTCGTACTTCAGTTAGATCCCGACTTTTCTCCGCCTCTCAAGAGTATTGGATCATCCGTGCTCTCATTTACATACATAATGTAAAACTGAGTCTAGTTTACACAACTGTGTTTAAAATGGTACAATTACGTGCAGAATAACCAAACAATCCAGAGCAGTATCTTGAGACGATGATTAACGAATAACGTTTGTTTTTAAAAACATAGCAGAGAATACTTCCCGGAAAATTCGGTTCATAAAATATTCTATGAGATAATGCAAGAATAATACCTCGTCTTAATTTCCCCACATTTCCCCCCTTAATTTTCCTGCATTTTGTCTGCGCGAGGTTTTTTGACTGACGAATTAGTGTCATGAGGTACTCCAAAAATAATGTTCTACAGTAAGTGACAGATCTGATACAAATCTGCGATTGGATTTTACAGATGTCTGTTGTATTTGGCACTCTTGGAGCCACAAATTATCAATTTAATTAACATTGCAATATTTATTGGTCAAACTACCTTTTGATGATGTATCACAAAGTTAAAGGATCACCTCCGTCCCACAAGAGGGCGCACGTACAAAAGAAAATAAACTATTGACAGTTGGGTAACAGTTGCCCTTTTATGCTGATCTGACAGTTTTCTCTTTCAACAATAAAAAAAAAAAAAAAAAAAATCCCAACATGATCAATTCATGCCACAAAATTAAAATGGCTTATTCCATGAGGTCAGAATTAAATAAAATGTAGTATCCGCAGGGTCACTGATTTTTGTAATCACTTACTTTATAGACAGTGTGGTGCAAAACATAGTAGAGAAATGCTTGACTTACACACTCAACAACTACAAAACGGGACATCAGAAGACTGTAAGATAAAGGGCACAGAAAGTTGAGATTGGAACAAACACACAAACAAATATGTGGCAGAATAGTCCTTTATTCTTATATACTTTAAGAAACAATATACAAAGCTATGCTTCCACCTCACCCCACTAGGGTGCCCTTCATCTGTCTAAAGCAGTTTGATTCATGGTCAGTCAGATGCCTAAACCCTCACTGGTGGCCGATGAGAACAGAGAGAGAGAGAGAGAGAGAGTGAGTGAGAGAGAGAGAGAGAGAAAACGTGTGTGCCAGAGCAAAGACCAGTGAGGTCACACTTATGGACGCCAAAGATGTGTTTGCTCCCAACAGTCTTATCATAGTCTGCTTAAAACCATGTATTTAAAAAACAAAAAAACAAAAACAACTGAGCTGCATTTAAGGATCCCTCAGGGTTTGTATTCAACAGAAATGTCTTCTGGGATGAACACATTCCATACTTCTGCTGAAATAAAAAAAAAAAAATTAATAAAATAAAAACAGCACTGGCATGGACAGGTCACAGAACATCAGTCTTTTCTCCACTGCTGGGGATTAGCTTTGCTAAAGGTCAGCAGCACTGTTTGTCATTGTTCTCAAGGTGCAATCACAGATATGCAAGTCGAAAATGATGTGTACGATATGTTCTTTCTATACAAGCCTCTCATTACCTCAACACTTCAGCATCTGTACATAAGGAATGACATTTTGGCCGACATCTGATGTGCTGAAGCCAACTGAATAAGTAACAACAAAAAAAGGAAAACAAAAGCTAAAAAAAGAGAGAGAGAAATAATATGCATCAGGGCAGTGTGGAGGAGATGCTCAATTGCATCACAGTCAGAGAGCCCTTATGAGAACTGGTTTTCTCCTAAAGAGTCCCAGGCAAACTGGAGGTACACCTATGGGTACACATGACTGAGGTCCCACGGTAAGCTCCAGAGCCATGCAAGAGGCTCCCTCAGACTGAGATGACAGCGGGGAGACGGCTCTTCTTCTCATTCTTAAAGGAGTCTCTCAAGCTACTGGGCCACTCCTGTAAGAGTTCTTACTAATGTTATAGCAGTCTCTTGATGGATCCTGGTGAGTAACTCTGATCATGTTTGAATCAGCCAGGGATAGCAGCCTCCTCTAAAAGCCAGTGTACTTAAAGCTCTACTGGATGACGAACTCAAGATCAAACCGAGAAAAAAAAAAAAAAAAAAAAAGTCAGTTCACACGCAAATCCTGAGCTCATCTGAATCCCATCCTCTGTGAAGTCCAGCTTGATTCTCCACACAGTCAAGCTGTGTTAGCCCTTTCTTTAATGAAACGGACACTTTGTCATTCGTCATCTCCAGTTTTTTCAGCAGAGGCAGACGCGTGACATTCTGAGTGTGTGTCTAAGCCTTCCGGCCTTCCATCCCCAGCATGGCTCGGATCTGCCCACCAAATCCTGTTTTTTTTTTTTTTTTAGTTTGTTTTTTTTAAGGAGCAGTGTCAGAGTGCACCTGTCTCATCACTACTACGTCTGGGGTGGAGAAAGCTTCAGTGAGCATGCTCCACGGCTGGACTACAGACAAACGTATGTACACCAAAAACACCTAAACAAATCTACAGCCTCTGAGCTCAGTTCAGTAGACTTCTGAGGACCCTCGATGACCTCCAATACCAGCTGCTCTCCCTCATGGGACTGCGTTAATCAGGCCATCAGGCCTGTGGGTCCGTGCGTGGTCTGTAAAAGTGTTCAGGCAGGAGACGCAGGGACCTGGACTGTTCTCTGTCAAACCCCTGACACGCTCTCAGTCAAAACACGCTCCGGTTCTCAAACCATGAAGGAATTCTGATTCTTCATCTTATCGAGTTCCTTGATCTGTTGCCTCAAAAACAGAATCCTGGTAAAACGAGATCAAACAAAAGGTAAGCGCGAACAAAACAATTTTCATTCCAATCACATTAATTCCTTTGACTGTAAGAACCATGCACACTGACGTGCTCTTTCACCTTTGTTCTCTCAGCGTGGCCTGGATCTCACACACGCGCACTAAGGATCTGAGGTTTTTCAATTCAGTGCAGATCTCGGACATGTACAGGGTGCCCATGTTGTGAAAATCCTCACGCAAGCGTGAAGCCTAAAAACACAAATGAGTAAGACAAGGTTGTTAATCCCTGCTTTTGAACCACACAGTTCCATGAATGACAAAACGTTTCCACTGGCTAAAACCATCCCTTGCCAACGACTTTCAATATTCTGCTTAAATGCAATATAAACAAGCCACTGGACACTACTGATGGGCTTTACCGGGTTTCATAACCTTGCATCTGATTTAAGGATGATAAGGATGAAAAAGATGATAAGCAAAGCAAAAAAGGACCATACCTGTTTCTCCACATGGTCTGAAGGCCAGCCTTGAATGTGTCTGATGAGGCTTTCGTTGAAGTGCAAAGCAAGGGATGGGGTGAAGGTGCTTGAGGCTCTGCTGGGTGTAGCAGCTGGAGGCTGGGAGGAGTTGGAGGCGGATGTGCTGGTGTTGACAGCAGTGCCGTTAGGCCCCGAGGACGGGCTGCCCTGACTACTGCAGGAGAAAGAGACAGTAACACTTTTACCTGCTGCCCACGCATCCACTGAAATACCCTATTTGCTCTTTTATTCAGAAGTATGGAGAGCGTTAAGCAAAAGGCTTAAACCACCCCAGACCAGCAGGTGATGCTCAAACACAAGGCAGTGCTTATAAGCAGGCATCTCTGAATTCCTGAGTCAGGCTATACAAAGAAAACTCTTCACAGGTAACTAAACCATAAATAAACACATTGTATATACACACACACGCAATTATATATTACATATATATAAATAATATATATAAAATTTAAGAAAAAGCAAGCTTCACAACCATAGTGTGCTTTGCTTGACTGTAAAAATAAATGCATCATATTGTCTAAGTGCTAACTCATAGTGACATTAAAATGCATTACTTTTGTCTGTGAAGCCGTGGGTCCTCCAGTTCTGAGGCTCTCTCACTGCTTGTGGAGGATGACTGGAGAGCTGAGCCTGGTTTCACTACTGAAGGACTAACCTGGAGATTTGGAGAGAGACTTTAGTTCCCTGCTGCTCGGGTTACAACATGAGGCAGCCTTTTCCCAAACAATAACTGAGAGTGTCTCAGACAGAGATACAAGTCCTAAAAAGCCATCTGGTTACAAGGAACAAGACTCAGAAATATCTATTTGCAGAGACAGGCTTGTCAATATTTGACACGCTGTGGTCAACACAACTAACTGTGGGAAAATACGGACCAAATCCTCTGTAACACTGCTAAATGAACTGCACATAAAGTTCAATGTAACACGCCAAGGCCACCATTCACTGCAAGTGTTGCAAACCCTGGTTATCGTCTTAGGCACTCACATGACACATCTTTTTTATGACTTGATAAACCTTCTAAAGCACTATATCACTACATCCCGGGATGTAAGGCGGCTGTGGGTAAGTGCTCCATTTTAAACGGGTGGATGCAGCCACAACCCAAAAGCAATAAGTTCTGAGACTTGGGAAAAACGAGTTAAGAAAACTGGTGTATACAAACTGAAGTTTTTACATGCGTTTGGTACTCACCTTTGGTTGGGAGGAGATGGAGGCTGTGCTTAGCAGAGGTTTCTGCGTGATGGCATTGGTCTGAGGCGTGCTGACTCTAGGAGACACATACGACCTTGGTGACGAGGCGTCCGACGTTAACGACATCGGAGACTGACTGGAAAGTTGGGCTGTTCGTCGTAACGGATACATTCAAGAGATTGAGTGTGAGAAGATCAACCTTCTGGCTTTATAAGATCTTTTGCAAGCAAACATGTGAGGCAATACGTAATCAAAATTCTCAAAACACTTACTGATCTAAAATGATAAAGTTTCTAAGAAACAATAAGAGGGTTCCTAAGAACGGCTCATGTTTGCTGAATCAACAGAAAGCTGTTAGTCTGTAAAAGAAAACTGCATCATCATTAACTTTAGAAGAACAGACTGATCCAGGTTTAACTGAGGAGATACAGCGGTCCAGGTTAACTCCGTAGCTGTGCGGATTGTTATTGCCTGGTGCTTTTGGTGAAACAGGCTAACTGACATTGAGGGTGACAAGAGCTGGTCACAGATGTTGAGGGTGACAGAGGCTACAGCCGTACCTTGTGTGGTCTGCTGTGCAGCATGGGAAAGCAGAGAGGACGGTCCAGCAGTGAGAAGTTTATGAAGCATAGACTGTAAGGAAGCTTGTGTGACAGCAGCGGTGAGGACTACAGGAGAAAAACAGGGACACACACACACACACAGAGAGGTTCAAAGAGGTCTTCTGTGCCTAAAGCTAACAAAGAAACTTTTTTTTTTTTCTCCAGTGACTTGTTCCATGCATAACAGCTTGTGCAGCTTTTCCACGCCTGTAGGACTGAAGGAAACAGCTAATTCGTCATAGCAACAGCCTTAACGTGTCTTGGGGCAGTGCCTTCCTTCCTTAAGGCCACAAAAGAACAGGCCTAACATACGCGCTGTAAGAGAGAGCCCTGCAGTACTGAATTCTTCCATTCTTAATGCCCCTGTCTGCACTCAACACAACCACCCTGCAGCCACATGCCTGACTCTCAAACCTCACAGTAACCCGACAAATGTCTAGTGATCTGTCTCTACAGTGCCGGTCCTGAGATTCTGGTGTCACATGAGCTAAAACAACAGCTAAGCAGGAATGTAAAACCTATTAGAGTTACTTCAGAATTGCTTCAGACTTACCCAGAGTTAGAAGAAGGCAGATGGTTTGGATTCTACTACAGGTCTTAGATCTCTATCGTCTAAATAAGGTGACTATTTTACAGTTAGAGCATTAAAACAGAGAAAAATCCTGTCCTGTATTTCTCCAGTATTTTACAAGTGGTTCCCCTTTAGCCTTCATCCAAACATAGAAAGAGTCAGATTCTCATCGCTTTGATGACAGAGTACTTAAAGGTCTACTGAAATCGAATGAGGAAAACAGATTCAGTGAGAGAGTGAGTGCATTTGTGCGCAGAAGCTCAGGGTGGAAAACAAAAAGGTTTGGAGAGAGAGAGAGGGAGGGAGAGAGAGAGAGAGAGAGAGAAAGAGAGCGAGAGAGAGAAAGAGAGAAAGAGAGGGAGAGGCACAGACGCTTCGACCAGGCCATCTGGCTTAAAAGCCAGAGGTATCTTAACTCTGCCTGTACTGTGACAAACAGGAGCTACAGACACAAACACTGCAGAGGAGGTGGTGCATACAGGACAGATATGAGCAGTTAAGGAATGAGCTCCTCGCTTTGTGAACAAGACCACATGGAGACGTGAGAAAACAGGCTCAGACACGAATGCCGTGATAGAAAACCAGCGACACACGGAAGCTCTGACAACTATTTCATCTCGGCGCCGTCGAGACGGTCAAAGGAACTTTAATCCAAGCGGCGAAAAGTGGCCGTCGTCAAACGACCCTGCGGCCGGCGAACACGGGAAGGACCCGACCCTGCGGCTTTACGTAACTGAGATCGACTACAAACTTTGTTAAAACCGAGTGTGTCTTACCTTCGTTGATCTTGGCCATGTCCCCACTGGTGTTGTTCATCTGCAGGGTGGCGTGCAAAGCAGGGAGCAGCTGTCTGAGGAGGGCAGGGTCCTGGAGCAGAGTGGCGGGAGTGGGAGACTGAAGGATGGGGGATACGGGCACCGTGGAGGAGGACAGCGATAAAGCCGGCGTGCCCGCGGGGTTCACGCCCCCAGGAGTGCTGGATGAGGGCTTGTCGGCCTGACAGGACTCTACGAACACAGGCAGAGTACGTTCAGTGACCCAGCTATGGCTCAGTGACCGCTTTTAAGGAAAGGTTACCAAATCATGACTTGCTCATATCCCTATTCCACGTGCTCCTGCAGATGTTAAGACAAACTGTATGTCTTCTGGAAAATTCTATTAATAGCTATTTTCCGGGTAAGCAAAAGAAACCAAGAGTGAACAAGCTGGAGGTGACAAAAGAATACTAAGTCGTCATCAAAATTACATCAAGGTATCATCTTTTATAAACAGACTCAAACTGAATTTTATTTGATCCATACAGAAACGGAATATATGCATGCGACAACAGCGGCCATCGTACAAAGGCGACAATGTGAATCCGTAATCAGCACAGAGAAATGTGACAGAAGAAAGACTGCTAAGACTGAATGCCCTATCCTGTTTAGTACTCACTGCTGGTGTTGAAGCCACTGACTGCAGAGGCCTGCATAGCCTCCTGTCTGTAGTCACGATCTTTGGGGAAACTGTTAACCGGCACCGCTGCTTTAGAAGCCTCTTTCTGCCGCTGCTCCCTGTGCAGACACACAAATTCAGCCGGTTAAGGGTTTGAACGGAGAGAGAGAACAATCACCACTGAGACTGTACAGCTCAGGTGTAGCAAAGACTCAGTGTCTCCCAGTGCCCTCTTTCCATTCTGTGCAGTTCATTCACAGTGACATGGGATACTTCAACTGAAAAAGACTGCTATGGTTAAGCTTAAGGTTACATTTCACCGTGTCTTACTGAACCTTTAGGTCTGCGTCGCGGCGTTGGTCGACTTTACGAGAATTAGCCGCTGTAAATGAACCGTCCCTAGAGAGGTGGGTCTAAGGTATGAGCTGAGCGCAGCTGCCCTGGCCCTTCCTCTCCTCTCCCACTGCAGACCCTCACTCACCTCTCCAGCCACTCTTTGGGCTTCTCCCACTGAGACACCTCCGTCCTGCAGTTATAGTAATACTTTTTGCCTGATGAACTGATGTGTTCGGACCAGTCGTCGGCGGGCTCGTGGAGCTGAGGGAAAGATGGCATGTTACCAGAGACATTACAAACATTAGAACAAGGGGCAGAGATAAATGTATTGTTTATACAATCAGCCGATTGCTCTGATGCAACCAGACTGCAACCACTCAGACGATGGTGTGCAAACTACTGGAGTCAAAAAAAAGGGAAAAAAAAAAAATCTCCCCACACACACACATCTACATCATCCATCATTTTACATGAGTTTTGGTTCTGCTGGCACTGAATTCTTCCTGAGCTACTCTCTGCTAAATCAGAGCAAGACCTATGTTAATTACAAGGGGAAGATGTGGGTTCAACCAACTCATTATACAAATGATTCAGTTGAAATGGGCGGACATATGACAGGCTCACTTCCTTTGTTCTCATTCATGTTTTTTCACTACCTATATGAACAAACCAGTCCATCCTGCCTGCAAACAAACATCAGACCTACAGCTCTGGTGTTTCACCAATGTTTTTTCCTGCATCTATGATAATCTGTGCTGCTTCAATGACTTAAACGATAAGATGAATATTTAATAATGCTTTCATTCAGGTGTGCTTACAGACAGAATAACCAACTGTGTACAGTGTCTGAACATAATTGAGAACAACAAATAGCTGAATACTAATTAGACCAAAAGAAAATGACAAAACACAGCTACCATTTCTGAGGTTTTGTTTGGATGAGAGTCTGAGCTGTGATGGGTACTGTGATTGTTGGAGATTTCTTGTGGAGAGGAACTAGTACCTGAAAGGAGAAAAAATATGTACATGAACAAACTTCCCTCTCGGACAAATACAACCAACATGCACATGAGGCGATGCCATAGCGAAATTGTCAGTTGCTTAAATATGAGTCACGATTAGTAATATAAAACACTGAAGATGACGTAGAGGCCTGATGGCCAACTACCCTTACTGGCCAAATCAGACATACAGGAGAGAGGATTGACCAATTATGTCTTTTAATAACTGGTCAATCTCCTTATGATCTATAATTCAGAAACATACCAGTAATGTCTAGGGCAAGGGCACATACTTATAACACAATTCTATGACCAACCACTACGAAAGTCATAATTCAAATGTTGTTACAGCTATAATTTTAAATGTGCATAGCCTCTGGTAGAAACTAGATGAGAACAGTGGTCATTATGGACTGTTTACGAGAAGACAAGCTGTGATTCCCCAAAAGGACATATTTAATAGACACTGTCATGCTGGACCATGAAATAATAAATTGAAGCCTTGCAGAAAGAGACCAAGCTGTGCCAGAAGGCATGGATAAAGAGGCGCAGCTAACATTACATACACAACACAAAGCACATAAGAGACCACAGTAAAGGAGAACTACTGTTTTCCAATGATGCCGCCCAGTGACGGAGACCACAAAAAGTCTAGCACTACTCTGTCAGTTAAAACTGAAAACCAAGCAAACTCAATGCATTTTAAGTTACAAGTTTAAGTCTCGCACAACATGTCACTCGTGCATCATGCCGTGAATGCAGGGGCGGCATTGTCTTATCTTATCTCATTCTAATAAAATATCAGGTCAGAACAAGTAAAACTACTAACAGTCCATGTCGACTCCGGTTACACCCCAGAGCCCACACAATGAAAAAGGTGTCAGACAGCAACAGGAGTTCTGCAGATATGTGACAGGAGGGACCAGAAAGCAGACAAAACCAAGCACCTGCTCAAGTCTCATCTATAGCAAGGATAGGAAGCTGAGAGGTCTTAAGGGACAGTTCATTCAAAGAGCAGCTGTTTATTGCACTTCCTCAATATTAAGGGACATGACTGGCTTTGTCACCATAACTGTCACAGCCAGACTTGAAATCCTTGCACAAAGTACAAAGGTTGCATGTTAATTCTCTGGGTGATATCAAGCTACGATTAAAATTTGCTTGCAGTGTGAGGGAATCACAAGCACATTTGCTGAGCAGAATGAGACTCAGTACCAATTCACGCCAGGCGTGATGTTGAAATACCTTAAAAACCACCATATCAATGAAACTAGTCAATTGTATTTCTTATTTCCCACTTCTTATTCTTTCAACTAACAGTCAAACAATGAGTGACTATACATGCACTGAAAAACAGGTTGGTTTAGCTGTCACTTAAGAATACCATACAAAACTGCAATGAATTGCAGAGACATGACCACAGGTCCTGGAGAACTGCTGTCCATGCAGGTGTCTCTCCCTAAGATTAATACGTCACTATCAACTTGCCATGGTCTTGAGACAAACTGAATCATAGAATCAAACTGGAGCCAGACAATTCCCCAGTCATTTCAAATAAGTTAGTGAGACTTGAGCATCTCAGAGATTAAACATGTCAGATAATAAAATAAAACCTGAATATATAGGTTTGGCTTTATGTGTCCATGCATGCTTGACCTTACCGCCGTCTTTTTCTCTAAGCCTGGGTACTTGGAGTGCTTTAGTTTTGCTGTGTCCGTCACTGTGTTTGCTGTCTGGACTGTCAGAGCGCTTGAGGATTTTGTTTGGAGGAGTACAGTCTGATGTGTCTCGGATTTTCTCATGGCGGTATTTGAGGGTCTGCAATGTAAACGACACAAACAACAACATGCAACAATATGTCAAGTTATATATTCTGCAGTCCACGAGTCGGCCAATACGTTAAGAATGTTTGGAATGACTGTTTCTGAGCATATGCCATAATAATCTGATGATGAAAATGACGGAGTGAACTGTCTAAAGGACACACTTCATCTGAAAATATTTTCTGTAATTTAGCTAAAGCAACCGGTTGCCTACGGTTTATTTTACTTAGCTAGGCGCACCAATATTAGCTTGTGTGCTAGTGGTGGAAGGAATCCTGGCAGGGACTGGGTGGTGTTTTCTGCAGTTTTGTCGTACCTAAATATAAACTCAGCAATAAATGTGTTTATTAGTGTGTAACGATGAATTCAATTGAACACCTTCATTCCAACGCGTCTCCTAAAGCAGCAAACTAAATCTAAAATGTTCACCCTGGCCTGTACAGTCACTGCTGGCTAACTAGCCTAGTAAACCTGACCTACTATCCCCGACAACCTACTTGGCTAGCGATAGCTAATGCCAATTAACTCCTAGCAAAACAACTCTTGGAGTTTGCAAGTAGTTACCTTCGCCAACTTTAAGTTCGTTATTCTGCGTGGACTTCAAATTCTACCTGTGCTGAACTGACTGCTGCGACATGCGGGATAAGTTGTGCATAGATATAAACAGGCCTGCGTGGATATGTAGGTTATGTTAGCTTATCCTGTGTCTGTATCTTACCAGCTAACTAGCTAACCAAACTACAAGCCGTCAAACAAATACGCTAACCTAGATAAGATTTCTTCTGCCACCAAGCTAATATGGCTAGCCTTACTTGCTAAGTAGCTTTATATCCATACCTGGTAGGACTGAGGATCCCTTCGATCAGTACACCTATAAAAGAGAAGAAGTTAATTGAGAATCACACGTAGCTAACTTAATACTAATAAGTTAACTTAAGAGTAATGCACTAGATACCACCTCTCACGCCCACTTAGCCAATTAAGTTCATAACTACTTATTTTAGCTTCAACTAAAATGGCGGATTAGTAAAATCAGTAACCCAGAGAAGAGGAAACTGCATGTAAAATTTGAGTTGTTTACCCATCATTGAGTCTCGGTTGTTTCCTTGCATGCATTACCATCAATACTGTGTTGGTGTGTGTGCGTGCGTGGCAGTGAAAGGTTGCCTGTTACTTGTGTGCTAAGATATTTATGACTATATATCTCAAGTAACTCTCGGCAATATCAATAGATAGTTACTGTAGCTAAGTTAGCTGAGCTTCTAAGCAGCTTCGCTATTCGAAAGAGCGCAGACAGTCCATCCCTCGCTTGCTCACACGCACGACCTGTTTGTGCACGAGCAAAACGCAGCGACGCGTTCCCGTTGCGGGACACGCGCTCTGCCCTCCAAAGTTTCAACTCCACCCAGAAAAATCTATTGTAAGAACCGCCACAGCTAGTGTTGGTGCACGGATACCACAGGGCCTCTTCTATGTTTCTAGTTTCACATCAATATAACGCACTCCACCTCTATTTCAGTACTGGTTAAGAGAGAACACAATTTTGTATGGTCTCTCAGTTCGTGTAAAAAGTTATATTGTAAAAAGTGTAAAAAGTATATTAAACTATGGTAACACTCAGAACCTTAAATCCTAGATACTGAAACCTTTTCTCATGATCTAGCTACATGATGGTGATACTCACATTGTGGCTTTTGGGTATGGCAATTTAGGTGATGTAGTGAGCATAAACTTAAACTTAAAGAGGAACTGCATGGCAAATGGGTTTTGAAAATGTGTAAACATTTAAGAATAACCTTCAGTCTATTGTGTGGATATTCATCAATATAAAGCATGCTGAGAGAGGACGGTTGACTTATTGGAAATTAGGAAAAAGAACACTGGTGCTGTGTATGGGATGAGAGAGAGAAAGACAGGTCACATGTCCTGTCTCATTGAGTGTTTGGGCTGCATTTGGGTCAGTATTGACCATTAACACATAAACAGCGCTGTCTGCTGCTGCCTGAATTTTTCTCCTGCTTGGGCTGAGTTTGTATTCTTGCTGCAGCTGTTGTGTTATGTGCTTCCTCTGTCCTCAGTCTGGATGTCACTTGTGTTGCTGTGAATTGAGAGATATTCTTTTGACATTCTCTGCAGGCTAGGTAAGTCTGACCTTCGTAATGTCTCAGAGAGAGGCGTTTCTACTGTTTTAAACATCCTGATGTTATAAAAAAAAAGTACTCTGAAGTGTTAATTACCATCTGTTATGTGGCCTTGGCTGGATGAGAAGTCAAAGAGCACAACCAAATCAGACCGTGGCTGCACTGCTTTAGACTAGGGCTGGGGATCCAACAGAGACAATTCAGACATATGGCAGAATGGCAGGTGTCAGATTTTTGAAGTATTTGATTTTACAATGTATAGTATTCAGTATTTGTAATGAACACTGAGCTACATGACACAGCTGTAGTGAAAAATGCTGTTTATAATACAGGCTTTCTGAATATGTAAGGCAAACAGGTTTAACCTATCATTTCATGTCCCTTTTATATGCTTAGACCATAGTGTGTTGTCAGACTTTTTGTACTATTTTTGATGTTATGGATTTGTTTGTTCTAGACAGATTTAACAAGGGTCACAGATTAGTAACATGGATTATCGGCCATATTGGTGTATTATGAACGATTTGCAATTAGAGCGTAACCACGAAGTGTGGCTTATTAGGAATAGATGTCAAACTACTGATTAAAAAATGGAGCCCTGTCTTTGTAAAGGACTGATATGGGTTCTGCGAGATAGAGAATAGCTTTTTCCATTGCATGTTTGTTTATCTGTTCAGTATGACATAACAACTGACACGGAAACAGTCAAATGCGCTGAAAAGGAATAAATACGATGCATTGATCTCTACACAGTGCCCAAGAGAGGGCGTTTGATGAAGTGTATGCAATTGCCCACTAGAGGGAAGTATTATCATGACGAGAACTTCAGTACTCCCACATGGCATTCGTTCAATTTTGAATTAGTACTAAGAAAGCTCTCCTTCTCAAAGAACACTGCTTTTTCTCGGAAGACACTAACATTTAGGAGTAATATATGAATACTGATCAGCATTTCAAGTACTTTAAAAGTCCTAGTATAATGAAGATACTGTTGTTTCTTTTCTACTGTGTATATTAATTTAGGTAGGCTATGCTACTCTTTCATCCCTTAAATTTCAATAACTCACAAAAAGTTAACAGACAACAAGCACTAAAACATCTTTTCCTCTTCCAGATAGCTGACGCTTCGCTGTGTGCCTGAATTCCTCCACTGGTACCAGCTGTGTTTGACACTTGGTCTGGCTCCAGATGACCTCTTGTATATTACTTTTATAGAGTGGAGCTATGCTTGCCCCATCTGCCGGATCGGGAGGTGAATATATCGTTCTGTATTTCTAAAACTTTGATAAGGCAGAGGGCCTCGTTTGGATGATTAATGGTGACAGGAGGGAGCAATAACAGCCAGGTAGAGTGATCGTGTGGCTGTGTTTGTTGTTTCTTTTGGAAGTTGCATACCGCGGACTGCCCCAGTCCTCCTTCCCGATCACTGACTGCGTTGTAATTTTACGACGGTCCTGCTCGCCCTTGTTTATATTGGGGAGATGAGCAGGTGGGCTGCAGCTGGGTCACACAACAACAAATCACAAAGTCTTACACAACGGGGTATGAAAAAAAAACCTCACACCAACTACAGTATGACAGAGACGTGCTGACAGAGATCCATGAAACGTACCTTTCACTGACTATCAAGTTAAAACGCTCGAAGATTAGATTTTTGTCTAGTCTTCGCACCCACAGATACACACATATACCCACTGACGCAACGGGCTATACAAGTGCTCTCTATAATTTCATCCCTTGGGTAAGAGCTGGTTATCAAATGTGGTTTTACTACTCAGATTAACAAGAGAGGTTATTACATTTGGAAGCTGTGCCACTGTCCGTCAAGGATTTTGTCATGCCTTTGAGAATTCTCCATGTTTTCTCTCGAGCTGGCTCTGGTATGTCTGCGCTCAAGCTGAGTTAAACTGTCTGCAAAAACTGTCTGGCACATATCTGTGCACATTACAATTTCTCTCAGATTATAAATGATCCCTGTATGATTTAAGACATTAAGAAACACTTAAGATTTCTTTTGCTCCACTGAACAAATGGCACATGATGGAATCCAATGTTCTAGAAAGTGAAGACAACAAACCATAGTCCTTTAGCTTCCACTGCTATTCATATGGGAACAATCAGTGAAGAAACACACTGCTCATTTTCAGCCTATTGCAGCATGGAAAATGCATGCAGTACAGTGGTTTAGATGTTGCTTGTGTTTCCATATACCGCCAGTAGAGGATGCTAGCGTTCTGAAACCATTTGTTTGGAAAGCATATGTGTAGGGGAGTCTTGAAATATAATACTGGATTAAAAACATGATGATATAAATATATTATAGATGTTTGAGTAATCAAAGACAAATATATAAAATTTGGATAGAAATAGCATGGGAAGCTGAATGAACGGTAAATGTGTTCTCTTGTGATAGTATGTGTGCGTGCGTGCATCTGTGTGTGTGTGTGTGTGTTGAGAGAGAGAGAGAGACAGAGAGAGAGATGTGTTCATCACTACTTGTTTCTTTCTACACTTTAAAGGTGTGTGTAGGCTGTTGGCCTCTCTGCTGTACGGGCTGGAGTCTTACATGGATGGGACGCCGGACAGCATTTTTCTACAGGACATGCTCATGGGAAACACCCTGCATCTGCTCATCAAGGTGAACCTGCAGTACTCAGAACCAGACCCAACTCAGTTCAAACCCAGATCCAACTCAGTTTAAACCCAGGCCCAACTCAGTTCAAACCCAGACCCAACTCAGTTCAAACCCAGACCCAGTTTAGGGCTCTAATGAACACTGGGTCTGTGTGCGTGTCTCCACATACCATACATTTCTTGAATAGCACTTTAGAAACAATCTGGAGATGTCGTGCTGTCCTAACAGCTCATCATTTTAATGTCAGCTGGAGAGCTAGACTTTATTTTCATCTCCAAATCATCCTGTCATGCTCTCTCTCACTCTCTCTCTCTCTCTCTCTCTCTCTCACTCTGTGTCTCTCTTTCAATACAATAGGTACCAAAAATACTGACATTTCTTTAGGACATTAAGTGTTGAAGTTCCCAAAATACTGCAGCGTGAGCGAGCACACCCAGTAGCATCATCTGCTGGCAGGCTGCACTAATGAGTCAAACACATGTTGTCTGGTCTCATGTTGTGACTCGATGAGGAAGGGAATGAGGGAGGGAAATAGCGAAGAGTCAGAGAGGTATTAGAGAAAAGAAAAGGTTGGAGAAAGAATGTGATTAAGGCCTTAAATAAACTGTCTCTTCAGCTGGCCCTTTGGATGTTGTGCTTTGGAGGTCCTGTATGACTCTGTTATATGTTTGTTATAGACAAAGCCATGACTGCAAGGACAGGAACATTTCTGTTTTAATGAGTTCAGACATATGGCTTATTGTCCCAGTTCTATCACATCCCTTCAGAATCTCAGAGGAGCTGTGTGTATGGCCCTGTTAGTTATCATGGGACACACACCTGCAGAAGAACAAGGGTTTCTTAGTGTTGACATGTTCCTGAGCATCTCTGAAGGCCAGCAGTAAAACTGTTTACAGCTTGAATACTTCAATTTGAGTCCAAAATATTTTAGGGTTGATATATAGAGTCTCGACACTCAGGCTGTGCTCCAAATGTCATAGGAATCATCTCGACCTAGAACACAAACAAGCAGCTAATGGCTCGCATTCTGTTTGTGTGAACAAATGTCCTTGTTTTTCCAAGCCTTGTGCCATATGTCTGCAAAGTCAAATTGGAGGCTTGCATCCGTACAGACAAAAAAAAAAAGATTTATTAAAGTAAAACATATTGAAATTAATAACCAGAAGTATAAAAGAGCACATGGAGTATCCATGTGTTCATATATGATGTTTTCTAAGCCTGGTTTTTATTGTGCCCCTAAGTTAGGAAGAGTATAGGTACTGATGTTGAAATTTGAACCATTTTGTTTACCTGGGCCTTAATGCGCAAAGACAGTTAAGCTGTCGTCTTAATTAAAATTCAAAGCTCCTTCGAGAAAATTCTCAACAATTAATCATTACATGCTCGGTATGTGTCTCTGGTAATCAGACTTTTTTTTTTTATGTATGGCTGTACCTTTCCAGTGTCCCAATAGAATAGTATGAAGAAATTGAGCAGATTTTTGAAATGGAAAGCCAAGAAATATTTTCGAAAGTCATATGAAATCAGACACATTTTTTGGCAAGTCCATCTATGAGGTGTAAAATTTGGCAAAAATTGAGCTGCACTTTGAGAGAACACCGCGGACAGCACGGGGATAATTTTGTGTGCGCCACTGATGTGGACTGTGGTACAGTCGTTTCATCCCCAAAGTGGAAAACACTGCCCTTACCAGAGCCTTACATGTGGCTGCTCTAGATTCTCAGTCTCTAGACTCTTAAAAATCAACATTGTTTTACTTTATCCAGCTGTTATAAAACATGTATTTTATGAGGGGTCTTAGCTATGCAAGAGTTGTAAATATGATTAGGCCTACATCATTCCGAGGCACCATCGCAGCAAAAGTTTCTCCCCCCAGGCTGACACACTTTTGGACTGACGGACAGTCAGGCAGACAGCCCTGTAGCTTCTCCCTTAGGCTCCTTTGGTGTTGTTCTCCTATTGATTTAGCATGCCCAGATACAGCTCTGCTCATCAAATCATCAGTGCTGGCGACACATGTTGATGTATTACTCAGACGATGTTGAGAGATTTTTGGAGGGAGCAGACATCACTGCGTCTGGGGCCTGGGATTTGAATATGATGGCAACTGTCCGGACCAACTGTGTAACCCTTGCATTCAAAATTTCTTGTTAATATTTCTTGAAATATGTGAAATATTTGAGGCAGGGAGAAGGGGTTGCAGATGATTTTGATATATAGTACATATATACACGGTAAAATCTAATGAATTAATGTTGATACACAATTGGCACACTCAGTTAAGGTACTGTCTCACACCTTATAGGTGTGTCTTACATCTTGAATTAACAATACAAACCCTCAAAGCTGTGGCACAAGCGCTGAACAGGAATTACAAAGGAAATGCACTTGGGCATGTTTTCTCAGGCAGGTGATGCTCTGGCAGTCTGCTTCTCATTTCACTGTAGGTATAATTGTTGCACATGTTACTTTGCTTTGTGCACATGTTACTTTGCTTTATGCAGTTATCAGTGTGACTAGATCAGTTGCTACAAATGTTACTAACATTTTAAGTTTGAGACTACACAAATAATCCTGAATTATGTTGATAAAATTTGCTGAACTGAATAAAATCATTTAGTTTGCTTAATTTTAAGGGAAATAAAAGATTAGATTTCACGGTGAAGTTTGTGCATGCATCTTTTTGACATGGGTTTTTACTGTTATTTTTGGCGTGTATGTAATCTACATACAGTGTTAGACAATACTCCTTTTGAGGGCCAGACTCTGATAAGACTTTGGTCCTAACCCTGACACACTCGCTTTACAGGTCTATGACAGACTGCAGCGTTTTAAAGCTCAGAGGCCAATCCCAGTGGAATGCGATGCAGAGCGTCTGACCCAGGAGGTGAGTGCTCTCATCTGGGGTAACTCTTCCCTGTTTTTCTATAGGACGCTTGGGAGGCAGACAAGACATCCAGGCTAGAACAATAAGCTGGTTTAGTTTTCACATGTGCTGTCATCTCATTTCCTTTGTCAGTGCTGTCAATCTGGAATCTATTCAAAGAGATCATCAGAGACCTTCTCTACAATACGTGTTATACAAGCCACACACACACACACATTTCCATAATTTTGTGCTCAGTGGTTTGGCAGGTTTATTTGAGTACTGGAGCAAGACAAAAGTGAAAGTTCACAATCCGTTCCAATCTGGGCACTCTGAGGGCTCAGATGACCACGGACAAATCCCTGCTGAGAGAACAGAGAGTGTGGAACACATATCCTAACTGAGCTATTAACCAGGTGACTGGAGACAAAAGCCTATGATAAACCTCTCATCTCTATTTCACCCCTTGAAGAAAATTTAGCTGGGCTTTAGGTATTTCATTACAATGTAACTTGAATTTAAAAATGCTTAACTTTTATCTCCTCTGCACATCTGGTTGAGAAGTAACTGTTCCCTTTAGTGGACTTTATGTTATCAGTTCAAGATAACATTATGGAGAAGATTATCTATATGTTAGCATAATTCTCCACGTTGTTTCATTCAGGCTATGTCTGTTCTAAAGCAAAATCACTTTCCAGTCTCTCTGATGGAGAGAAATAAGGAAGATATTTTTGAGCATTGAGCTGCTAAAAGTGTTTCCACCACATTTCCCATCAGTATAAAATTTCAGGAGGAGCGGTTTAATGTATGTCTAATGTCAGGTCCAGTGAAATTAGGAACCACTTTTTGTTCAGTTGGTTTCTTTCTTGCTGAGTAGCACGAGAAAATATCCAGAGTTTTGAAGACTTCATAGTATTTTTAATCATTTTGCAAACGCTGCCAATATCCATGACGAGACTGAACCAAATCGAATTGACTGAACAAAACTGAACTAAATGAATAAACAAAGCAAAATTAAACTTTGACAAAACAAGTAATTCTGGAGCTGTATTTATCTAATCAGCGTCTGTGTCCATCTCTGTGTGGACCACCCTGAAACCATACTCTTTGGTCTCTCCAACTGACCAACTGAGTCTAGTCTAACAGTAACTTGTCCTCACTGTCTTCTCTCCCTCAGTTGGCTGAGGAACTGCATACCAAAGAGGCCAGTCCAGAAGTTGTTGAACTACTATTCCTTCTGTCCAAACCCCATCTGATGGTAAGAAGTCCATGTAGGTTCATTCAGTGTGTGATGAAAACATCCCAACACTCTCAATTGTGGGAGATAAACTACTCTATGTGAAGAAAGCCTGATAAGAAAACCCTAACCTGAAGCAACTGGGTGAATTCCCTGAATGATAGTCACAGACAAGACACAATCAGATATGGGCCATTTATTTACTGAAGAATCAGTCTAGGGAGAGATGTGGGTTTTTTTGTATTCTCTCTCACTATTTCTTCTAGAGGAAAAGTCATTAACATCATTGGCACATATGATAATACTCATTATGTTTATTACAACTGCAGTAGAATTGTGGCTTTAATCTTTGCTTCCAATGAGTCTAATCAAAGAGGTAAGTGGTTATATAGAGAGCAGACAAAGTATACCAAACACAATATGAATAAATATAAGCAGTAACTAACAAGGACCTGACTGACACATTGACCATTGTTTCCCTTAAGAACAGGTTCAGTCATTTTTAGAATGCTATCATGAAAGTTCAGAATTGTGTATAGTGGGACACTGGACAATTCTTTAAGAAAACCTTCAGTTCTTTTCAGAATGAAGGAGAAAGAAAGCTACTCTACACTCTGCTCTCAGAACTTCTCATAAATTTTCAACAATACACAGTTAAAGCTGGTGATTTTGGAAGCCATAAGTGCTTAACTGTATTCTGGTGTCCCTGAAACAACTCTAGAATCTTCTTGGAAGCTTGTAGTGGAGGCATTAATGTAGACATACAAAATGGAAACATCTTGAGGAAAAATGTTTAGTGAATGCTGTCATGATTTTTGACAGTGCTCCCCTTGACTGATGCACCTGCAATTGGAGCACTCATTGACCTTTATTGGACTGCTGATGATCAGACCACTTTTGTAACTGACATATAAGGAATAATACGTGTTAAAACTTCATATGACTCACTTGAGTAGCTGCCTTTTAAATTATGATTCAGTTCCAAATTTGATTCCTTTTTCATGTGGTGTTTCTGTTCTTTTATCAATCATGTATATATATTAAGGGAACAGACAAAGTAGTTAAAAATCCAGACCCGTCAGGACCTTGTTATGACAGCTTTATGTTTTTGGCAGGTTTATTGGCCTGTTTGCTCTTGGATCTGTCTGACGCTTAGATTTTACAATGCAACTTTGGGCTTCATGATGTGATGTTTTGGTTAAGAAATAGTTGTTTTTTTTTTAATCAAGCCAAGAGAAAGATATTCCAAAAGAACATAAATATGTTGGAGAATCTTGTTTAGTAAAGTTAATCGTGCGCTGAGAACTTAACGCTGAGGTTACTCCTGTTTGAAGTTCTAAGGAGATCTAAAGAAGATCCTGTCTCCCACAGGGTCTTCTCTTTGTACATGATGCCGTGGCTCAAAAAGATTATGAACCAGAGCTGCCGCCAACGCCACCTCTTCCAGATGACAGCGATGAGGAAGAGGAATCAGTCAAGATCATCCGACTAGTTAAAAGCCAGGAGCCACTGGTGAGTCCTTGTCATCTGTAGATCTAAAAGTTTCACATCCACACGCAATTAAAGATAACACCAAATATAATACAGATATCTTTAAAAGACTAGAAATGCAGTGGAGCTTCTCCATGTATGTTTGAATCCTGCCTAGAGTGAACTGTTGTTTAAAACAACACATTTGGTTGTTATTTCATGTTACTTACACTACAATACTATATGTAAATGTAGTCCTGCATAGTCCTGCTTAGATTCTGCATTTAGACCAAGCTAATTAGGTTAGAAACGAGCAAAGTGAACTGTTTTCAACTGTAAACAAAGTTTCAGCACAGTTTATACCCGGGATAATTAGTTAGAACAAGATTTTCTTTTGAAGGATCTCATGATTCAGGGACATTAAACCAGATAAAGACCAGATACTGGGCACAGAGTTCACCTTAGAGGATAAATCTTTTGACCATGTCGGTGACCTGTGTCCAGGAATTTCCCTTTACTCATAATCTCCGGTTTTGTTGTGTGAAGCAAAGATTAGAGACATAGCGGTTAAGAGTCATTGAGGGTACATCATTAGAGAAGATTTGATTGTAATCAGGATGTGATTAAAACAGGGAAATCCCAGATAAACTTATATGTATTTAGTACACAAAATAGAGACTAGAGAAGAACCTGGATCGCTGGAGTCAGTTTTTCCATCTTGTATCAACAACAGTATGTGCACTCGAGATCTGAGGTAGACTTTATATACTACAATCTAGTGTATTGCTTACCAATAGATGTGGCTTGTTGGAGAGAGTGTAGTCTTATGCAAGTCTTACTCTTGGATGGTCTTCCATGAGCAACATCTGGTGAACAATATCGAGGAACAATCATTTTGAATTTGATTGATGTGTTCCAAAGTCAAAAATGGAAATTTTACCATGATCCCTGCAGTGTCCCCTGACGTAGTCTACGGCTGTGCCCTTCACAAACTCAACTGGATATTTTTCTTTCCTTTGCCTGTCTGCCACGAATATGATCTGAATAGGACAAGGTCCGATCAAGATTGGTTTTCCATTGTCCCAGAACACAGAGCTACCACTTTTACTGTAAATGATATACAAAAAGTCTTTATAGAGAACAAATGGTGCAATACAAAAGAAAACAGACAACCAGAAAGTGTACAATGGCAGCTTTTTGCTTAAATGTTGACTAATAAATGTTCTTGTTTTGGATGAGACTGAGAATCACACACAAAAAAGTTTGTGTGATGAGCATAAGACATGGTCCTGTTATAGAGAATCATAGAGGCTCTTTAAGGTACAAAATTAAATACCTGGGCAAAAAAGAAAAAAAAAAAAACTATCCTGTGTCATATATGAAAACGAAATACTACACACCTACCAAAACACTGTTCTCCCATCTTGTTCTTTGTGTTTTATGTTTGCATTCTCCACAGTCTTCACCTGTATTGTTTAAATGATCTAGCTTAACGCTCACATAGTGTGGAATCCGCTTAACAATTGATTCTCACATAAGGAGATGTTAAGTATGCCATATTGGTTCTACTCTGTCATTCACTCAGTAGCAATTTGAAAATCCGATACCCATAAATATGGCTTCAATTCTCACCACATGCAGGGGAATTGAGTGTTTGACTGCGCCCCACCAGTCTCCAATAACAGCCAGAAGTGATTATGTGTTTGAACATATACAGTAGTAATAGGCAGACTTGCCCATACATATGGACTCTATCACATTGACAGAGGCACACTTGGGTCATCTTACCATTGGTGAGTAATTGTGTGCTGCATTTGAGCAAAAAGGGCCCCCAGCCTATGGGCTTGATTGTTCAAACTCCAAGCCATGTCATTTTAGAAGGGTTCCCATCTATTTTCTACACACCACGTGAAGCCTGTTGTAAACATTTCCCCAGGCTCACATATGGGAGAGCTGCTAGGTGCTCCGAGCAAAGGGGATCGCTGACGTCCAGGCCTGTGATTAGGCTGCACTGGTCATTTCAGCTGCTCTTGCGGTTCGGGGAACTTTGTTGTCTGGTTTTGTTCGTTTCCCCATCTCCCATTGTTTGCCATGCTGTGGATCTCATTTGTGATCCTGAGGTCTCACTGTGGTAGTGATCTGTGAGGCCCCTCTGCCACTGAATGACTCACCCACACCACGGTGTGTTCTAGAGCTTATTTTAGCATGCTGACTACTTGCTGCCTTGTACTGATATGTGAGCTGAACCAAAACAGTGGTGGTTTAGAGTGGCCTTGTTGTGGTTCGCTCGTTAGCCCTGAGGTTAGCCGAAGTACAGGGGTTGTTTCTCTCTTTTGATATGGAAAATTGTTTTATCCTGAGTGTGGAGAGAAGTTCCTCACACTGTCATTTAGCATATCAAACCAATCAGAAACCATGTGACCCTGGAGCAAAATATAGCTATAGATCAGATCAACCAAAGCAAGTACTGTACATGTGTTTTGATAAAAGTGAACAGAAACATGCTGGGCATGGTAGTGTTTACTCAGAAATGGAACAAATATTCGACCGTTAATTTCAACTAATGGAATTGTTTCAACAATTAACTCCCTTGTCTTCATCTGAAGGCACATCAGTAAAATGTCGGACATCGTTTTAATTAGTGAGAGTTCCTTTTTTTGCTATTGGGAATGTTACGTTTTCTCCACAAACAGTTCGGCATATTTTCAAATTCATGTTTATAATTTGTGACAGGCCAGGGGGCAGAGCTGCCTGTTTTCCCATAGGCTGATGAATCACAGGTGCAGGCCGTAGGGGTAGCATGTCAGCCCAGACATTGACAGGAAGCCTCTCTCTAAGGTCTCTGGAGAGAATTTTGGACTGCTATCTGAAAGAGAGAGAGAGAGAGAGAGAGAGAGAGAGAGAGAGAGCGTGTGCTCTCAGGCCAGTGTTTTTATTTAAAGTTTACACTTGTCTTGGTTTTAGGCTCACTGAGACACTTTATTTTGGTGAGTTTCAGTGTTTAAGTAATAGCCAAGTAAACACAGCTTTTCACCTGCTCTCTGTCTTTAGCGATTCTCTGGATGTTTTCACCCATGTTACACCTGGTCAGTGACGCCAGCCATTCCCGCGGTTTTCATAAATGCTGCTCACTGTTATCACCCATCTGGATCTGTTTATTCTCTAGTGCCAAATACTAATTACAGTGTCATAGTGTGAAAAAATCCATGACACGTATCAGTGATATTCTCCTGGTGCAGCAGGTGCAGAAATGCTAAGTGTGGCCTAGATATATCAATGATATCCATTGTGCTCAGTACAAGTTCCTTCCAGAAATTCATTGCAAGTATGACACAACCCACCAACCACTCACACTCACAATCAGACAAAAACATACAAGTGTCAGCAATAATAAAGCAAATGCTTGAGTAAATGAAAGTTATGAGGTGTTCCGAAAACAGGTGCTTCCATGTCTAAAGGCTTATTGGATGCGCACAGTGTGGAAATACCTTCCTATGTTGATTGGAATTGCAAAGCAAAACAGATGAGCAACTCTGAATCAGTTGCCTACAAATATCAGTGCACTGTTTGCAGAAAGTAACTAAAACAATCTGTCAACAGCATCAGTTGGGATGGACTGAAGAAGAGTGGAGATACAGTGGATAATCCTTTTTTTACGCCTAAAAATGCATGCTTACATGTAAAGTTGAGCAAAGAACTCAGGCTGAGCGGTGGAGCAGTCACATGGTCAAATGAGACATCTTTCACATTTTTCTCAACCTGCGGACAAGTGCGTGTGTGTTGAATTTTCTGGTGGCTCTGTGTGGGCCACATTTCCATGACATGATTTAGGATCATTCATCTTTACATGGGGCATGTAAATGCTAACAAATAAGAACCCACTGTGAGTGATCACCCTCATTCAGTGTCGAATTATTACTATCCTCATGGGAGTGTTTTCTTTCAGGATGACAATACCCCCTCTCCCACCCCCCATAAACAGGGTGCAAGAGGTCAGTGAATGGTTTGATGACCATAAGAACGTAAACCATATGCCATGGCCATCTGAGTCACCAGACCAGCACAACTGAACACTAACAGCAGCTTCTGAAGTGGTGCCTGAGAAAGCATATCCCACTACTACCAACAAAACATGGGATGATGGAGTTTCTCAGGGAAAAATGGAATTGCAGCCCTCCAACAGAGTTCCATACGCTTGCCGAATCTTTCCCAAAGTACATCAAAGCTGTTCTGGCTGCTTGTAGTGTTTCTTCAATGTTTTCCTTGCTTTGGATTTTACTTGAATGATGAAAATCGATAAAATTAAATTATTATTTAATACATTTCATAGCGTCTGGAGTGATGTGAAAAAGACAGTGCACCCTCTTTCAACTCTGTGGTTCTACATATCAGGGCATAAAATTACAGTTGTCTGGTCCTCTAAAATTAGAAAAATCTAGCCTCGGGTAACAGAACACAAAACAGTTTTCACTATGACATTATTCATTTAACAAAAGCCAGTCAAAATGCAGAGGCCATGTGGGAAAATGTAAAAACATGCTTTCTGCTTCCATAGGAATTAAGAAGGTAATTAGCAGTCAGGAGTGGCTAATCAAGTGCACTTGATTATTTGATCGTCAGGAAGTGTGACCACGTCTATAAAAGCAGAACCTTTTGTACTTTGTTGGTGTGGCCTGAAGCATTCATGTTTGCGTTAAGACCATGCCAAGGAGAAAAGCCATTAGCAGTGTTTCCAGAAAAGTGATTGTTGCCACTCATCAGTCTGGGGGAAGGTTATGAGGCTATTTTCAAACATTTTTGAACGTTTTCAAACACTCCTTCTCTCCAAAAAGAACATGGTAGCTCGGCTTAGGTTTGCAAAGTTGCATCTGTACCAACCACAAGATTTCTTGAACGGTGTCTTTTGGACAGACAAGACAAAGTGGAGATGTTTGATCATACTGCTCAAAGCCATGTTTGGCAAAAACCAAACACAGTGTATCGCCACAAACACCTCATACCAGCTGTGAAGCACAGTGGAGGAGGGGTGATGATGTGGGCTTGTTTTAGAGCCACAGGACCTGGGCACCTTGCAGACATCAAGTCAACCATGAACTCCTCTTTATACCAAAATTTTCTGGAGGCAAATGTAAGGCCATCTGTCTGACAGCTAAACCTTGGCTGAAACTGGGTCAGCCAACAGAACAAGGAAAGCAAACCAGCCTATCTACAACTTAATGGCTGGAAAAGAAAAGAATGAAGGTTTTGGAATGGCCAGACCTAAACCACATTGAGATCCTGTGGTAGGACCTCAAGAAAGCTGTGCACAAACGAATGCCCTCAAGCATCAATAAACTAAAGTAATGCTGTATCGAAGAGTGGTCCAAAATTCCTCCAAAACGGCACAAGAGACTGATAAACTCATTAATGAAGTGATTACTTCAAGATATTGCTGCTGTTGGTAGTTCTACAAGCTACTGAATCATGGGATGTACTGACTTTTTCAAACATGACTTCTGCATGTTTGCTTATTTTTTTTTTTTTAAATAAATAATGACATATAGTGGAATTTGTGATATGTTATTTGTCACCTGAGGTTAGATTTACTTAGTGTTAGGACCTGGTAAGAAGCAGATGATTTTTGTTATGCTCTGATATATAAAACTGTTGGAAACCTCTTTCCTATGTACTTTCTTTTTCTCATCCCTATGTGTGTCTTTTCCCTTATTTGTCTTAGGGAGCCACCATTAAGAGGGTGTCGACAGGTGCCATTGTTGTGGCCCGAATTATGAAAGGCGGGGCCGCAGACCTAAGTGGTAAACGTTTGACTTCTCTCATCATTGACAATGTGGGATCCATATATCTATGGCAGAAGGAGAGTTATGGTTGTGGTTTGAGCTAGTTGGCTGGCTAAGATGCGTTGGTTATCTAAATTAACTAAAGCAAAGCCAGCAAGTGTGTACAGTTTACTGAATATGATGAGTTTAACCCATTACACCATCACTGACATGCAGTGGCTCCTTAGACAAGAGCCGTTTCAAACAAGCCAGTAGACTAATGCCGTTAAATATTGTCTCACTGAATTGAGCCAAACTGTAAACTGCAAAAATCACATAAACTGAAAAAGGATGAACACCTAGACCAAAGAAAAACCATTAACTTTGAATCCCTAATTCTAATGGTAACATTTTAAATGACAGTTGCAGCATTGTAAAACCCCAGTTTTATTTTTATCGACCAAATAATGGAATTCGTTATGCTCCCTGTTCATCTTGTACATGTACTTGTTCGTCTTTGCCCTCTTTTTCACTCGTTTTTATGTGATTTGTTCTTTCCCAGTCATATTTGAATGTTTGCCCGGGCAGCGCTGTTTCTCATTGTTCATTTAATTAATTTTTTATAGGTCTGATACATGAGGGAGATGAGCTCAGGGAAGTCAATGGAGTTCCAGTGGAAGACAAAAACCCAGAAGACATCATACCCATTCTGGTATGTCATTTTATATGTTTGTTTCTGAAGTTTTTTAAAACCACATATCTGGTTTTTGTTTTGTGTTTATCTGTGTGATTACACATGAGGTTTCAATGTGTACTGTGAAGCTTCGGTTGGAACACATTCGTGTTTTCTAATCCGCCAGGCTCAGTCAGATGGGGCTGTGACCTTCAAAGTAATACCAGGCACCAAAGGAGAGCTCGCAGCCAAAGACGCAAAGGTGCAAAGATACATATGTTTCTCCGTTCCCGAATTTTCAGCCTTGTATCAGTTCTTTACAGATCAACAACAACAGTCACTGAACTGTATGAGGCTTAAAGTGGAGTAAAGACTGCACTGTCTGTTGGTTCCTTCAGGTCTTTGTCAGGGCACTATTTGACTACAATCCAATAGACGACCCTGCCATTCCATGTAAAGAGGCTGGACTGGTGTTCAGAAAAGGAGACATCCTAGAGATTATGAGTCAGGGAGATGACACGTGGTGGCAGGCCCGCCACCATGACAAAGCCAAACCCAGAGCTGGACTTATCCCTTCTAGACGGCTTCAAGAAAAGTAAGTTGAACCTTCATGTTTGTTCTACACAGAAAACCCTGCTAAGTCAATATAACACATGGAATCCATCATATTTACCCAGCAAAGACCAACAAAGACCATTTACCCAACAAAGGCCTGTAGTGTGAGTCCTCTGACTATACTCAAGTCCTGTTACACTGGCACTGTTAACTCCTGTTACATCTGCACTGTTAAGTCCTGTTACATTGGCACTGTTAACTCCTGTTACATCTGCACTGTTAAGTCCTGTTACACTGGCACTGTTAACTCCTGTTACATCTGCACTGTTAAGTCCTGTTACATTGGCACTGTTAACTCCTGTTACATCTGCACTGTTAAGTCCTGTTACATTAGCACTGTTAACTCCTGTTACATCTGCACTGTTAACTCCTGCTACACTGGCACTGTTAACTCCTGTTACATTGGCACTGTTAACTCCTGTTACATCTGCACTGTTAAGTCCTGTTACATTGGCACTGTTAACTCCTGTTACATCTGCACTGTTAACTCCTGTTGCATCTGTGCTGTTAAGTTTGTTGCATCTGTGCTGTTAAGTTTGTTACATTTGCACCTTTAAGTTCTGTTACAGCTGCACTGCTAACTTCTGTTACAATTGCACTATTAAGTCCTGTTCTGTCAATACTTTGCCTTCAAACTGAACGTGACTAGTGCTTTCACTAAAATCAAATTTCTTAGCTTTTCATGAAAACATTTTGCAAATGTGTTATCTTGACTGAATCAGGTCTTTTCAAGTAATGTTAACTATTAGGGTTTACGTTCTTAAAAGGCCTCCTACACCTGAACTTTGTGTAAATGTCACAGTTACTTCTCTTGTGGAAAGTATCACAGCTATCAACTCAAAACACCATTGATTATGTTTGAATGGGAACCTACTGCATGTTGACTTCTCAATCTTCTGCATGTTATTTGTGCTTGTGAGTTTGCCCAAAACAAGTAATCACACAAAAATTCATGGCATAATAAACTGATCCAGACTGCATGGAAAAAACTTCACAGTGCCCAAAATCCATTGATGTACATTACAGATCTGATGGGTCATGAGCAGTTTCTTGGCAACATTTGAACACTAGACACATTGATTTCTGCAAAGTCTGAATGGCGAGCTTTGTGTTTCAGGTCTTCTCTTTATGGCAGATGAGAGCTTGTGTTTCAGAGAGAGAGAGAGTTGAACATGTGTCACAGATATGCTTTCAAGAAATTTAGGTTTTACTTTTATGCTCTTTGGTTTTCTTCTCAGGAGAGTTGCTCTGAGGAGGCCCGAAGCCCTATTCCACCCACAAAGACATTCAAAGCCTGACACTGGTAAGAGGAATGGTGTCTGACAATGAGCAGATAGACATACTTTAATAACTGAGAGGAAGAATGAACTACACTCCAGGCAAAAAACAAATAAGCTGTTCGTTTACTGACGATGAACAGATCTCCCCAAAATGTTCTATTGGTTATTGATTGGTTGTCTCACGTCCAACACCAATTGCATTTCTGTTTTTTAAGAATCGCAGAAATGTTGAATAATAATGTCATCAGAAGACAACACTGAGGCCCTTTCATCTTTTTCAAATTGAAATTCCAGAATTTCAAAGAAAAAAACTTGCGTTTTAACCAGTTATTCCTTCATTTTGTTCAGTCCTACAGTCTGATAACATATGAACACTGACCTGTGCTGAGTGGACCCCATGGCCTCACATTCGTTCTGATGGGGTGATAGGCTGTGAGTTTGTGTGTGTGCGTGTGTGTGTATGTGGGTGTGTGTGTGTGTGTGTTCGTCAGAGTGTGATCTAGAGTTTATGTCTGGAAATGTCAGTGGGACGAATGATCTGATAGAGGCACAGGAAGTGCCGTAAATCTCAACAGCTCTGCTGGACATGTTAAAAGTGTTTTACTGTGTGTGAACACATCCCCAGCCAGCCTGGACAGATCCATATTCAAGATAGTATGGATTAAGGTTACACTCGAGGCTGTCTTTTAAGAGCGCTCCAACGTTTGGCTGTGTAAAACTGAGGAATTCAACATGGACTTACAAAAGATCATGATGTGCTGGCATTTTACAGGTTTTATTTATTCATTTTAAGGACTGGGATGCCATTGTTAAGGTAACCAGCTCAACAAAGGCATTGATATATACAGTTTGCAGGGGGAAGAAAATGAAAAAAAAAAATTACCATTAAACTTAATAGCTCTGATGTATTGAATAGGAATGAGCTGGTTTTAAAGATGTAGCTAAATCTAGGGATATAGATCCTACTTAAATGTCATTTGTCTAGTCAGTCATTAAAGCCTCTTTTTTGTAACATCATCCACTTGTGTGCCCAATGATTTACCAGTGAGAGAGCATAGTTTTTTTAGCCAGCAGCGATTCTCCCTGTGGTTTAGAATGCCACAGCTAGAAGACAATGCCAGACAGTCAGATACATGGATTCTTCAGTATCTGATTAATAATGTGCCAAGTTAATGCCTGTCAGTTGTGCAGATTGGCTCAGGAACATCACTAAAGTGTAAGGTGAAAGCATGATTAATGAATCTTGCTCACTGCTCTTCACCCTGTTCCAGCACTAAGCACACCGCTGATAAATAACTAGCCTGTTTTTGTGCTGTTTTTCTTCGTTATTTTTCATTTAAGAATAGCACTGGTATTCACTGTGTCCAGCTCGAAGCACATGCTGATAAATAACTTTATGGATTTTTCTTTTTTTTCCCTTTTCTTTTTTTTTTTGTTCTTTCTTTCTCTTTTCTTTTTTTTTTTTTTTTACATTTTATCTGATGTACATGAAATGCCAAGCACTTGTCAATCTGTTGACCAAAACACTTAAGAAAAACTTTTAAAAAACACATTAAAAACTGTAACAGCTTGGGTGTACAACACTGAAACAGTTTGACTTGAAATAAATGCTAAATTCTAACACATGTTTTGAGTCAAATCTAAGTGAGATATAGAAGGTGAGAAAAACAGATGGATGGACATGGTCTTATCTGGAATATTCCGATCGTCTTGTCTTGAAAAGTCATTCAGAGTTTGTTCAAAGTGACAGGCTGTCCTATAAAAGCCCATCTGTGTGTTGGCTGAGAGAGGAGTGACACCTGCCCAGAAGTCAAGATCATCATGTGGTGATGATAGAGGAGGGTCACGTTACAGCCCTTCACACACGCGCGCGCACACACACACACACACACACACACACACACACTGGCTGCCTATGCTGAACCAAAGACCATGCACACCCACTTTAACTGATTCTGTAGCAGCACGAAATACCTGAGTCTATCATGAAGTCCCGGTGACAAAATTGTCTATCACCTTAAAGTGGTAACCATCACAGATAATGACAATTATCCTTACAAGCCTGTGCGTTACATAGGTTTGACCCATCACAGCATCAGGGGCATTAAATTACAGGCCTTTCTGTCAAGGCACTGCCTACTACTATGGCAAGTCAACCATACATCTAGGCCACACACAAACAGTGTGTTTCCTGAAAAGTACAGCAAGCCCTTTAGTCTCTTTTACGTTTGTCACTCTGGAAAAACAAAGAAACAAACACAAAAACTAAACAAAACAAACAAAAAACCCGAACCCTGTTATGATTACATTGTTTACATCCTGAATACTACCACTACTAAATGATAGAGCGGAAAAGGAGAGAGGTGTTTGGCTTAGTTTGTAAAGTCTCTGTTATTCTGGCTCTCTCTCATGTCTCAATTATAGGGTTTTTACAAAACTGCCTCACGTGAACATATGATTATACAGTAAAAATGAATTATGGTGTATTTGATATATCAAAGCTGGTTCATGTGACATTCTGCTGAAACATCTGAATGTAATGCTTATGGCTCATGGCTTATGGAAAGTGATAAATCACTCTTGTCTTTTCCCGCAACAGTTCTGACGCCTCTCTCTCTCTCTCTCTCTCTCTCTCTCTCTCTCTCTCTCTCTCCCTCTCATTTGTCAGACACTGCAGAAGGTAATGTCAGCATGTGATGTTGTGCATAATAAACTGTCAGTGAATTACTGTTGGAAACATCTTTTTTTAAGTAAAGTTTTTAACTGGACTTGATGTATTCGATTGTCAGTTTGAAAACATTCTCTTTTTTTGCATGAGGCACCCAGTTTGATATTTACATTTTCTTCACTTGTCTGACTTCTTAACACATAGTTTGTATTGTCTGTCTGTCGGGTAATGTTTGATTTGAGTGAACTTTCTCTCTCTTTCCTGTGATATTGCTTAATCAGAGGGTGCAGACTATGGAGCAATCAGTGGAATTCATGTAGGTAAGAAATATTTTATTTCGTTTTTCTCATCTTAACACATATTATTGTACTTTCAGCAGTGCCCTGACTGTGTATACACTGACTGTGTACACAGTCCCCAAATGGCAAGTTGAGAAAGTCCTCTTTTCAAAGAAATCTCACTGCCTTTTACACTAATATTTCTACATCTGTGTTAACATGTTTATGCCTGTGGAAAGTGAGCATCATTAGCTTTACATTGTATGCTGACCTGGTCTGAATATTTCTGAATGGTTTTAATGGCTCCAGACTGAGTGTTTTGTGCTGCTCCATTAGCGATAAAGACCATCATAGAGACCAGAAACACACTCTGTGCTCATTTAGCGGGAAGGCTTAACATATGAGTCTAACAGAAGCTGGTTTCGTTTACTGCCCTTTGGCAACTCAGACATCTGAAACTCAAACAAACATCAGCTTGTCCTTTGCTAATATCCTGGAGAGACCCAATAGCTGCGCATAGATCAATCTATCTTAGATTTCTCAAGCAGCATGGTTAAAACATTACAATGAGGCTCAGTTATGAAGCGCCCATTGAGCAATGCCAGAGTTGAGATTTATCACAGTGTACTGGTCAAAATTCTATGTGATGGAAAACTAGTTGTTTGGACATGGTTATTTTTTTCTGTCAGAATTTTGCAATAAATCTATTAAGTCCTCTTAAATCTAAAAGCGATGTTTTGGTATAAACCAGAAGAAAGCCGAAAAACACAGGGAACTGTGGGACATGAGAGGATCATGGAAAATGGGAGTGGGCTTATATTGAGAAGGGAAACCTGGAAAAGGTATCAGCAAAACCAAATAAGATCCAGACATGGAAAAAAAAACAGGGGACACATTAAAAGCAGGCTCTATTTACAAACCAGATTATTTAATCAGCATGCAGTCCCACAGGCTAACAGGAGCCAAGACGCAAATGCATGGTTGAGACACCAGATCATTTTCCAATTCCTCCAGATCCTTGGATGTTTTTGGTGTCAGGTAGCCCATGGCACGTCTGTAGCCGAAGAGCCCAGTTTTAGGCCAGTAAGAATGCTTCATGAAATGAGACAATGGTTTTACCATGCAAGTCGATGTAACCAACTACCTCAGATAATACAGCGGGCTTTGTCTCCTAGACTGTTTAGCACTGGTGACAGTTTATAATTAACTCACCGATGTTAAGCTCAAGCTCTATTCTCTGAAAAGTAGCATCTGAGCCATGAGATGTTTGATATTAGACTTTGTGTCATCACCCCCTCCTTACATGCTGTCTGGAAACCAGATTCCACAGTGTGTGTGTGTGTGTGTGTGTGTGTGAGCGCGTGTGTGTGATGTGGTTTCTGTAGTTTTTTAGTCTAAATCAGTATCGATGATCTAATGGAAAGCGGATGAGTGGAAGAATACCACACACAAGGGTATGTGAGGGAAGGACAGATAAGATGTTTAGTATTTACCATCTCAGTCTGGGTTTTCCTTCCCTTTCCATAAAGTATCACGACCATCTTCACATCCTCTGTGCATTTGACTCCCTTGAACTTGCAGGGAAGCCATGTGTGACCCATGAAATTTAATTCAGTCTTGCCAGAGAAGAGAAGCTGTGTTGTGGTCAAATGCTCCAAAACGTGACATCTTCCCCTTCCGTGAGGTCTGACTGAGCTGAGCGCGAGTGTGAGTGCATCTTGATTCTGATTTGTGTGGGCTGGCACTTCTCATGTTGCATTTCATTTTTCCAAAACATGCAAAGCTCTGATTCACTTTTTTTTTTTTATTATTGGTATTCACTCCATCACCCCATGTTTTGCATGTACTGTGAACATCCCTTTGGATGCATTTTTCAGAACCCAGTTTTAAAAAAATATGTATATAAATAAATCCTTCTTAGACTATAATGAGAGAGAAGAACTTTTTTTTTTTTTTTTTTTTTAAGATGTTAGGATGATGTCTGTTACAAACAGACACGCAGTAAAGTTTGGGTTGGTTAGGATGCCAGATCACATCCATCTGGTGAGAGCCATGCTTTCATGTCGTCCATGCATGAAAAAACTTGATTACTGGTTCGGCATGCCGGGACAGGCCGTGGGGACGAGTCGCCTGTCAACGGTCGCACGCCTAACATTTGGAAGGCATGGAATGGCTAATCTCTGAACGGAGTCAAGGCCCCACAGCGGGCCTCCGTTAGCCTCATCATCTTCATGTCGGGGTCACCCGCTACCAGATGCTCCTTGGGCTCTGGTTTAGCGAAATTCAATGCATTTCCCACCAGCTTTTCCACTTTCATCAGATAGGGTGGAAACACGCGGCAGCCCTCATATGCTGCTCACAGCTGCAGGTTTAGATTCTGTATGGACGTGTAGAACCGCCACTCGGAAAGATTCTTCGATTGTACCAACCACACAGGCGCTTTGTGGACCAGATAGGTTCGATGTGCATAATAGGTGACCCTACCGATGGTTCTTTTGGCTCACTGTGATTGTTCCTCCTCCACGACAGCTGGAGATTTTGAAGGAAAAAGAGGGAAACTGAACATACTGTATTTTAAGAGGTGGTTAAATGGACGTGCGTTCTTCAGTCTAGGCTTGTTTTACACGTGGCTACGCAAGTAATGCTCACAAATTTGTGATGCGAGTCCATACCTCAAACATAACTGCAAAAATCAAATCCTCTTTTATGAGTAGTATTTAAACAGGGTGAGTTATTTCCTTACATGTTCATCTCTCAACATGCCCATCTAATCACAATGCATGTACATCACTTTTCATCATTAATGTCTCAGAGCGGGATTCTTTCCAAAGCAGTGTGTGTGTGTGTGTGTGTGTGTGTGTGAATATATATGAATATATATGAGATGAGGTCTTGTTTTAATTATCTCTCTGTCGGGACAATCCTAAACCCTGTGTGATTTATTTACACAGAAGCAGTCTGGCCTTGGGGATGGTTATTACTCTCTGTGTGGGACAGAAGAGATATCTGGAAGAGTTTAGGAGGATTTTGTGAGATTTATAGTGGTGGTGGCCAGTCAAAGATCTATTTGTTGTAGAGCTTCTGCTGCAGAGAGTTTGTGACATTTTGAATGATCTGAATAGAAGGCTTACATTACCTGAGTTAAAGGTCTTCCAGAATATCATTTTGGTTCTCTGTTAAGACTTTATGACTGTATAACAACCAAGTAATTACATTGTTTAAATGGCTGTTGACTTTTTGTGCTCTTATTCAGTACCACTGGAAACAGTTATCACCACTAGAAGAGCCTGATCATGAATCATGTCAATTAGTTTGAATAATATAGCAAAATATTTTTGTCAGATCCATTACCTTCCCAACAAAAAGTGAAAGCTGTTATTTGTAACAGAATACCTCAGTTGATTCATAAATTGGTTTTTAGTGCGTCTTACGTCTGTATGTTGTGTTTGTATTGCTGAGTTGGACAGTTATACCGCTTTTATGAGCTGGAAAGAATAAGAAATTGAGATACAGGCCTTTATGCTCTCCCTTATGCAGTGTGCCTGTGGTTTTCTTATGTTGTGGAAAGTATTGAAACTATGTTGTTATTTTTTACCAGTCCAAACTCTCGGTCTCTTCTGAGCACAGACGTGCAGTTTGTAATCATTAATCATTTTGTTAAATGCCAGAAGCAACATTTAAAGTATCTCTGTTTGAGACTGGTGCTTTAAAACTCCCATCTGTCAGTGTTAAGAAGCAGTCATTGTCTATCCTTTCATAAAATCTGTCTTGGGCTGAGGGCTGCCAGCTTAACTGTTACAACTTAGGTGTGTTTTGATATTCCACCCAGTTAATATGGTAATAAATGAGCATTATGGCAAACAGATTGCTTATGAATTGCATCACTGAGAATAAGTTCAATGCTAACATTTAGTTATCACTGAATTTTTAATGGACCGCAGCACTTACAAATAATGTCTGCAATGTTTTGTTGTGTAAACATTTGCGACCATTAAAAATTGAGTCCAACGGTTTACCCCTCATGTGAAATTTCAGACATATAACTCAAAACAAAGTAAACACGTAATAATGAAGTATTAATCAAATAATTCTATAATAATTCAACAAAGAAACTTTATGTATTTCTTGCAGCGGGCCTAAGGAGGAGTTTCCGTCTGAGTAGAAGAGAGGCTCAGGATAGGTGGAGGAAAAGTGATGGTCAGGTTGCTAGCCAGTTCCCAACCTATCAGGAGGTGGTGCCGTACCACAAGGAGCCTGGAGCACAGCACCGCCTGGTGCTTCTGGTCGGTGAGTGTGAGGAAACGTGATATTCCTGAAAAAAAAAACCCCAAAAAACGATTGGATGAATTTTCCATTAAACTCCACTGCAAGCAGCTGTTGTTTGTACAAGACAAAGTGAATATACTGACATATTCAACACAGAACGGTTTGATCCCTCAACCCACAGCAGATTATTCCTGTCGTCAGTGAATGGTCGGCATTCACGCAGATTCCTGTGCTCTACCAACTTCACTATTTATTTGTACTGAATCCATCACAAGAAATGGGAGAAGGTATTTTCCTTTGCTGCTGCATTGTAACCAAAAGCATTGTTAAGTAATTAGCTCTTGGAAGAATGTTCTGGCGTCGAAAGTGCACAACATCTCTGCGCCCCTTTTCTATACATAAGACTGCTGAATATCCGTATATAATTACAATTATTCATGCTAAAAGTTTGCAAATGGTTGAGCTTGTCTGTCCTCCAAACCTGGAAGTCTTCAATTGATATTTAAATAAATACTTTTAAAGGAAGGCTTCTCTTTGTATCTTGATATTTCCTAACAGAATTTATACCTTCAAAAGTACCTCATGGATAGTTTTACAATCGGCGGAGTTACAGTGAGACATTACTCTGCTGCGTGTATCTGCTTTTATTGGTCTGCCAGGAGCTGAGCTCTGGGCCTGCTGTATGTCCTTTCTAATGTCATTTCAAACGGTGGACTCTGTGTGAGCCAAACGAGTGGGCGTGCGCCCGTCCTCCAAACACGCTGGCTATGCCTGGCTCAACTGGTCACCTCCAGTTCAGCTGGAGCAACTCCACTGCACCCGCTGTTGTTGTCTAGTGTCATTTAAGTCCCCACGGTGCCACAGTTCATCAGGTACAAGGACTTTAGAAAACGACCATAGTGAGAAATGGGACTTTATGGCAGACACCCATCCTGAAACCTTACCGTGGAGTTTTTGACGAAATGGAATATTTTGTTTTCTTTAAAATATTTGAAAAAGATAGGTGTTTTTTGGCCAGTAAAGTATTTATTGTTTTAGAGAAAATGATTGTTTTAGAGAAAAGGAAAAACTCCAGTGGCAGCTTGGATCAAAATATTATATATGAACATTCAGTCTCAGAGGGTGTACAACTGCCTGAGATTATTTGTTTTGTTTTTTTTGTTTTTTTTCTGCGACGTTGAAAGAAAAATACGTCTTTCTGGTCTCTTTTAGAAAAGGAATTGCAGGATCTGTCAGGGGCGGTGAGAAGTGTTGGCCAGGAGATGAAAGTGAATGTAAGGCTTATTTCACAAACCAACAGAATTGTACAAGAGCATGATCATCTCGCCTCCAGCCTCCTCCACAGATCCTCCTTAAACTAAACCGAGCCCTAACCTGGACTACATGCCAAAACACTCACAGACCAGAGCTGGATTTACTCCAGAAGGGTTCCAAGCCTGCCATGTCTGTTACCACTACAGAAACTGGCAAACATAAACAACAACTTTACAACCAAAGCAGTGCGCAAGATATTTTCTCTAAGGTTTCTGTCTCTGTTCCTGTGACCAAGTTCAACAATAAAATATACACACAATAAAAGCACAAACACACACACACACCACATACATATATGTATAAAGTTACATGTATGTGGTGTGTGTGTGTGTGTGTGCGCGCATGCGCGCATGTGTGTTATATTGTTATTTCTAATTCTAATTTTTTTTTAAAAGTAGATACAGTACACACAATATCTGTATTTATTTTCGACCTTTCAAGTGAGTTCATACATCCACTTTTAAAGTTTGAACTCGAGAAAATTGCAGTACAGTACAAATGACAGGTTTCTATTTAAAGTGGTACTCGCATATCTTGAATAATAGTATGTGGTGGATCTATTACCAACCCATTAAATGTGTTTGCAAAACTAATTTCAGACAAGGACACAGAGGACCTACCAAGTCCTTCATTCAGTGTTGTCTAATAATGAGTTAGTCAGGTGTGAGAAGTATGCCCATATAAGGCAAAACAGGAAGATTACTTTTTTTTCCATTCCAGTCTCATTTATTTCACTTTTTGTTTTGTTTTCTCCTCTGTAAAAGCCATTTGTAGTGAAAAGCTATGCTGAACTGTATGCTGTTATTGGCTCAGGCCATTTCATGCATGATTAGAATGGTGGGTATTCATGGAATCCTACTTTTCACCAGCAGTCCATTTGTGACTGATGCACACTGTGAGGAAAAATGTGTTGACTTTGATGCTCGAAGATGTTCCCTCAAGAGGTAATCGTGCGCTCCGCAGGTTTTTTGCACAAGCTGATTCTGAATCTCTCAAACAGGTTCTTTGTCTTGCCTCTACTATATTATATCTTTTCCTTCTGGGAGTGTCGTGAGGCCAGTACCAAGACAGGATCTGTGTTTTTAGGAGGAGAGAGAGAGAGAGAGAGAAAGAGAGAGAGAGGCGCAAAATACTGGAGCCGCAGAGTGAAATCAATACAGCATTATTCCATCAGCATTGCACTCACGCCCCTACAAATGGATAACACAGATGCCTACTGGGATAAGGAGCTGCTTCATTCCACAGGCACTTCATAGACAGACAGTGTACAGTACATGTCCCCCATGAATTCTCAGCTTCAAAGATGCTTACAAGCGTGGATCGCACTGGAGCAGTTAATCTCAGTTCTGTTGGTCTGGTCTAGGGTCTTTAAATCCATATCGTAAAACACTTGAAAATTTATGCTGAAGTTATGAAGACAGTGGTCAAATTGTTTTTGGACTGTAAATCTGTATACTGATGAATATATGTGTTTCTAATTTTGATACTGGTTCCATGAACAAGGTCTGTCTTTGTGTTGGATTTGTTCAGTTTTGAAAGCATTCGGAAATTTAAATCAGTGTGTGCTGTGAGCAAAAATAAAGGAAGTGTAAATCTTTGAGATACATATTCTGTACTTGTTGTTGAATGTGGAATGTTTAAAATGAGAGCATAGAGGAGAAAAGATATTTTCAGAACAATATTTTGTTAAATTTGTATGTTAATTGTGTATGTATTTTAATTAAAACTAATGTATTTTTTTGATGATGTTCTCTCTCTCTCTCTCTCTCTCTCTCTCTCTCTCTCTCTCTGTATCTTCTCTTTCCCTTTCCTGCTCCAGGGCCTGCAGGGGTGGGTGTGAGTGAATTAAAAAAGAAATTGCTGATTTCTGACCCTGAACGATTTGATGTAGCTGTGCCACGTGAGTATGCTAATCCACTGTTATCCGACATGTTTGCACTTGTGGCCAGTGTAAATTCCATATAAACACCTTCAACAGCACTAAAAAAAAGCATTACCCTCTCATGCAATGCCTGCCAAATAAGGCTCAGCAAATTCAACATTTGTATAAAAATCAAGCCAACGAGGCCTACACGTTAATCTCAAACTCAAGTGAGAGTTTGGAGAATGATCTAAATGTGAGTCGCTGGGTTTACCACAAGACTTAGTTTAAATCCACACTCGCTCTTGGTAGCTGTTGACTGGACTGTCATCCGTCAAAGAGGAGCCTTCTCTATGGGGGTTTAGTTTAAGCTTCTCTCCTGCCAGTCTGAGAGTGATGGAGAAAAAACAAAGTCATCACAAGTTTTTCGCAGCCGGACTGACAGCGTCGGGTGATGGAGCTGGCAACAGTTTTTCTCTATGCTGGACAGATGCCATGCCTCCTCCTCCTCCTCCTCCTCCTCTCCCTTCAGCTGGCGTTTGGCTCGCCTTTCTCTCCCCTGGATGGCTTAACCAACTGCTCGCCATATTTCTGACCAGGGTCCAAGCACCAGCGCTAACCCTGTTGTATCTAACTGTATCTGACAAATACATTTGTTTGATTTACGTGTTTGAGAGCAGAGTGCTTAGAATTGATCGGCGAGGTGAACCGCGTGATTTAGAGTCGGCACACGCCGTTTAATATACATGACAGTTACGGCTGTGGATTGGAGCTGTTGCACCCCTGAAGACAAATGGTCCTAGTTCCATTGTTGGTTTTTACTTTGTTTGCTGAAGGGTAGCTGGTAGTGGTCCCAATCACTTCTCTTTTTCTATAAATCTTTTTTCCTCAGAGCTAAATCCCCGTTATAAAGATATCTGCTTTATTTGAATTTTTATTTATAATGTAATATTTCTTTTTTTTTTTTAAGGAGGATAACTATAGTTTACTTTATGTGTTGGGTTTTATATCTACAGTCTATATGTACTATGTACCTATTCTGCTCTTTCGCATTCTTAAGGTAGTGGGTTTACTGCCATTGATTTGGGTAGATTAGGTCTCAGAAACTTAGTGAGGATTGTTCAATTTTTTATTTAACCTTCATCCTTTATATCCATATTCTATCCATATCTTTGAGCTCATAGCTCCTCAACAAAAAGTTCATCAGAAGAGAGTAGCAGTGGTTTTGCCAAAGAGGACAGTGACAACCAGGCCCCTGGAAGATCAGTGCTGTGCTGAGTTTGGAGAAGCCTCCAATGGAAACATTAAGGAGGCATGGCTGGCTGCTCAGTGAAGAGGGGCATGAGCTGCAGGGGAAAAGCAGGAATTTGGGGAAGGGAAGGAAAGGGAAGGGAGAGGGTGTTGTGGCAGTGTTCGGGAAACATCTCTGCCCTGTTCCCCAGACTCTGCTGTCCCACTACCGGAAATGACTGCCGCCAGTTGAATGGAGGAAGAGTGCAGAGGCCAGCAGTGGGTCCAGGTCTCTTCCCAGTTCCAGAGCCTGCCGCTGAGTTGCCGCAGGAAGCAGCCACTGCCAGATTCGATTGAAGTGGAAGCGAACACTGCCAGCAACGTAGAGCAAAGGAGAGATACTCAGTGGCTGAGCCGGAGACCCGGGTTTGGATCCCGGCCTGAATGTCCTGAAGCTGGTCACAGTGCCCGCTCCTTCCCTGAGTTGGCAACCAACCCATGGCCTTGGATTGTCTCCAGATCGTCCGGAGCGCCAACATACCTGCATCCCCTTACACTGGTGCCGTTGACGCAGTATCTTTGGCACATGTGTGTGTTGCTGTAACTCAATTTTGTAAAGCTCCCCTTCCAGGACTGAAATGGTTACCTGGCTCACATCATCTTTCCACCCCGTGACAAGAACAAGAAGTTTTTTTTAACATGCATGTAATTATGAGGCCAAACTAAAATGAACATTTTTCGCCTGCTACGGCCAGGAATAAGAAATTTTTTAGATGGAGATATCAGATCTTTGTCTCCTTCCATGGGGAGGTTACATCTGGATTCAACCAGTAGTTACGGCACCATAAAACAGACGGCAGTTGCTATTCTACATGAGTTGACAAAGTATAGAATTCCTCTTTGACCAGTAGCCCATTGGGAGAGCTAAAGGTAACATATAGCTTAAAGCCGATTAGAAAGCATTCATTTTCACCTCTGAAAAACGAGAGGGATCAGATGCTAGTAGGGGCATCCATCTATTAACGTCATCTTCATTCGTCTTCAATGTGTTTGCACAAAAAGTCTTAGCAACTGACGCAGAGGAAGTACTCACCAAGGTATTTAGCTGGAGAGCTAAGTAAGTTACTTCTTGAGTGACAGTCATTTCTGGGAATAAGCAAAGATTTCTTAATTGTAAATCCAGAGACTGCCCCAAAGTTTCCAGAAGGTCAAATTACATGAGGGAGTGAATCAATGTGAAATCGATGTGTCATCTGCATTCTAGGGCACAGATTATGGAAGAGATTCTGTTTTTATTGGTGAAATTAAGCTGCTGTTGTTATGAGGTTAGCAAGCAGCTCAAGTTAAAAGTGGTGAGCAGTGAAATATACAGAGATGATCCGAATGAATGTTGGCCCAAAACTGAATTTTTTCATGGAATGATTATTAAAAGATAAAATTGAGTTAAATTTACGAGGTGAACATAGATGTTAACGGAAGTTCAATAAATCGTCGTATCACCTCTTCATGAACTGTTTTGGCTGCATCTGAAAATGCAGAGTGATGCAATTGTGCCCCCCACCCCCACCACACACACACACACACACACACACACACACACACACACAGGCCTTGTCTTGTGGCCTTTCAGTGGTGATAAAAGGTTTATAGTTTACTTTGGAGCATGTGTGGAACGTGTGGACAATTAGAGAGCGGGTGGGTGGCAGGTATTCTCTGTCCTTGTTAAACTCACCTCTGAGCATGCTTTCAGTGTGACTCAGTCTAGTTAAAACAGGCCTTTATGCTGCTCTCCACACGGTCGATTACACACACGTGTTATATCAGCAAAGCATAACCCCAAACCCTATCTCTGACCCTTAGCCCTTGTGTAACAGACCAAAGCAGTTCCATTGCATGTTTAGATTTCAGCAATCAATATTAAAGGCAATGTAGAAAAGTGATACCTAACTTGACAAAGGACAGAGAACTGCCAGAATAAAGGTGAACATCAGTGTAGCATTGTAATAGGGGATGGAGCCGCCACATGTCACCAGAGGAGCTTCAGTGCTCCTTGTTGGAATGCACTGTGCAAGTATCTAAAACTCTTGTTACGGGGAAGCAACATCATCACTTTGCGTTTTGTGGAGGTTTTACCAGAGGGAAGCAGCTTCATTCCTTCACCAGAAACTCTGTCATTTGGTATTTTGTTGATGGTAGCAGAAAAAGGTGTCTCAGCTACTACTCCAGAATTTCTTATAATTGTCCAGCTGGGTTGAGATCTGGTGACTCAGATGACCATGGCACATAGTTTGCATGCTCATCAAACCAACCGGTGACTCTTGGCCTGTAAATGGGGACACGGTCATCCTGTAGGGGTAGGTACATCTGACCACAGATGAAAACAGCCGATGATGTCTTTCCCTCAGTCTCTCACGCCGACATCACTTTTTCCCGCCGTTTCTCGCGAGATGTCCGTGAGTTGAACAGTCTTCGTCACTAAAGCTCCTTACAAAACATGTCCCAGCAGTCACTTGTCTTTCAGAATCGCAGAAAACTCTTCAAGTCATAGAACCTGAGTAATGGGACTGGGGCATGTCCAGCATTTTTGACTGTAAGCATAACTGAATGTAAATGAACTTAACTCAAGAATCACACTTGTGCGGAAACAGATGCTTCGAATGCACTTTGTATCCCTCATTTACTCTTAAGTGTTTCCTTTGTTTTTTGAGTTACTCGTACGCCACCATACAGAGACCAGTATACTACTCATATTTGTTGAACTACGATCCTTGTGTTGAGTTCAATTTTAAAAATTCTATTTATATTTAGTAAATAGTTGGAAGCAAATGTGGTTGCAGAAGAAATCAGTGGATATTAACGGCCATTTATACTGATGAACTGTTTCTGAACTCTCTCTGATGGAATCCTTCTCTGTGAACTTAAGAACCTGGTAAAAGCAATGAATTTCATTTGCATTTTTAAACACTTAAACAGCCCTTTACTCTCTCTCTCTCTCTCTCTCTCTCTCTCTCTCTCTCTCCCCCCGTCTCCTCCTCCACAGACACTACCCGGGCTCCCAGAAAGCAGGAGAGAGGTGGAGTGGAGTATCACTTTGTCTCCAGACACACATTCGAAAAAAACATACTCGAGCGCAAGTAGGCACAGTATAACTCTCAGACATTTCGAGCTGTAGTTTATGATATTGGTCAGGTGCAATGGGTCCCTATAGGAACGTTAAAATAGTTTGATCATGTGCCCCACTCACAAAGCTCCTTTTGCTTGTCTCCGTTCCATTGTGTCAACATACCTAAAAAAAGAGTTGATATTTCAACTCTGAAAATTCCATTTTTTGTTACTGTAAAACATTTATTTATCCAGTTCATTTGCAGTGTAGGCCAAAAGAACAAGGATAGAAACCATACATAAAACTTTCTTTGACCCCCATCTGGTATACATGTATACAGCACAGCAGCAGTTGCAACTAGAAAATTTTAATTTGAAACTAGTGATTTCTCATGTGGTTATTGGTAATATATGGTTTTTGGCTCCTTTGAAATGAAATGACTGAAGCTGACTATTCTCTCAAAGTCTTCAGAGATGGTCCTGGTACTTACATCATCGACAGTAAGTAATCCATTTATGGTTTCAAGCTGACAATGGCAACCAAAATTGACAGGAAATACCCACTTTCTCTCGTTTTCACTCGAAAGCAACAGGAAATCTGAAAAACATGTGTCCACGCACAGTGTCAGATTATATTGAACAGAGGGAACATTTTAACATTCATCTGTGGTTTGAAATGACTTTTTGTCTTGTTACTCAGAGAGGGAGAGTGAAGTCAGAGAGAGAGGGAGACTGCAATGAGAGTATATCCCAAAGACACTAAACAGCCAGACATGCCAACACAAAAGAGAGGGGGAGACAGACAGACGGAGAGAGAGGGAGAGAGAGAGAGAGAGAGAGAGAGAGAGAGAGAGAGAGAGTGTCTTTGTATCAGTCTGCTGAAGTAGTTGTTACTTGACAATTGTCATTTTGATTGTGCTGGTAGGAAGACCAGTCGTAGGGCACTATATCAAAGATTCAAATGATCAAAACTCGCAAAGGCTGTAAACTGTTTTATTTGTTTTTCATATTCTGTTTATTTATTGAAAACAAATGCAATATAAAATAGCCTGGTAAAGTATTAATGATAAACTTTTATTCAAGATTTTTTGTTTTCCAGGAAGATATAAACACATCATGTAGCAGTCATGGAGTTGATTTTTACATGATAAATAAACATGGTTATACATGACTGCATATGAGATGTGTTTGTTAGCTTTACTATAAATTTTATCATCTCAAATTCAAGATGACTAAATTAAGGGAGTATAAAAAAAATGTGTATTTTGTGAGGATTTTATGGGGAACACTACGTTAGCATGCTATATCTCTGCTATGAGACCTGGATAAAGTTGTTGGCTCTTGTCCCTGAGGGTTTGAAAAAACAGGTGGCTCCAATTGAAAGTGTAACATAGAAGATTAGATAAAGCCTTACAGTGCCAAAACGTCTGGAAGGGTGATCTCCAAAAATATGCTACAACTTACTCTGAATGATCCTTGTGTGAGGAGCCAGAAGTTTTTTTTTTTTTTTTTTTTTGAACCATGTTATTATCACTAATGCTAAAGCAGAACAGGAGATGAGAGAAGTAAGATGGGGCATTTCGATGTTGGTTTGGGCCTCTTCCCATTTTCCTCTCTTGCTGAAGGAACACGTCGCATCCAGGCCAAAACTGCTACCACTCTAATGTGCCACATATACACAGAGCAGAGGGATGTGTGTATGGAAATGACCACAGTTCATTTGGCAAACAACATCGAAGTGTTTCAGGCTCCAGCTTCCCCTATTGCTTAAAAGGCCTGTCAGTCAAACGTGACAGTGGCTCCATTTAACCAACCGAAAGCTGATGTGTAAATCCCCTGCTATTAGTGGTCGTGTCAAATCTGATTATTTATTGGATATCAGTTTCATTTCCTCTGTCCTTCACTAGCCTATTCTTGTGAGGACAAGAGAACTAATCTCTCTCTCTCTCTCTCTCTCTCTCTTTAAGATTCATTGAGTATGGTGAGTATAAAGGGAACTACTATGGAACCAGTGTGAATTCGGTGCACAAGGTCCTAGAGGAGCATAAGGTGTGCCTGCTGGACGTGGAGCCCAGTGTGAGTGACAAGCCCTCAGTGTGTGTGTGTGTGTGTGTGTGTTTGTGTGTGTGTGTGTGTGTGAGTGTGTGGCAGTGTGTGGGAGAGCTTTGTGGTAGACGTTCAGGGAGGCTGGTATAAAACATGCCTTACATAGAAATTCAAATACATCCAGATTATATGACAGGTTGTTACAGACCCACACATTCTCCATAGCCTTCTCCAGCAGAGCATGACACAAACATGTTCGTTCTCGGAACACTTCCATTTATCTGAGAGAGAAAGAGAAGGCCGGAGAGTCCTATATTACATGTCATATTTGTTGACTTTGGAGCTGAAAATCCAGGGGCAAGAATTATGTCATTTTGGATCCGGCGTCTCTGACAGCCTTGCTCCAATTGGTACATTTCCTGTGGTCTGATTATTTTTCGTCAGATTGTAACATTTATAGAAACATTCCCAAACATGCTATCTTGGCACATATTTGAAATTAGCCATTCTCAAGTTAGCAGTGGTTTTTTTGGAGGTTGTAAGATTGCTTTAGTTAAGTGTAGGTGGCATATCATAGCTTGGCTGCTATGGTTCTGGCTCTGAGGGGTTAAAAAGAGCCACAAACTATTGTAATCAAATACCCAGGTCAATAATATCCTTAGGGATTATAACGCTCTCAGAAGAATATTTATCATAACTAGAGCATTGTTGTAATGTTAGGGTAGGCTTCTTTTTATTTGGATGTAACTAAATACAATGGAAAATCAGTATCTGAAGTTCTTTCGTTGCTATTTGTCAGTATGTGTTAAAATACACTCCACAACTGTAATGTGTTCCAGGTAACATGCATGTTTTGAAACACCAGGGTATCTTGTTGTTGATTTGATGACTGATCAATTTAAAAAACGAACCAAACCATTTCTTCTTCCTTTCAACAGACTATTAAGGACATTTACACAGCAGAATTTAAGCCATATGTGATATTTGTGAAGCCACCTCCATTAGAGCAACTGCAGCTGAGTCGGAGAAAAGCAAAAGTCATCTCCAATGAGGATGAAGCCAAGCCCACAAAGACTTTCACAGTAAGTTAGCACCACAACATTTTTCTTATTACCTCATGGGATTTACAACTATTGATGATTAGTTTTTGAGTTCACGCCCCTTGTTGACAGATTTCATATTTAAGTGACCTCAGAAAGCCCTGTGGCGTATGTCTAGAGTCTGAAGATTGGACCGCACAAAGAATCTGTAATGTTTTACAATGTGTACTTTGTCTCTTAGAGTTTGATCAACAGTGGTCACTAGTTAAGTCCTTTCAATCACCTCGTTACACCCTCACTGGGACTACCATTTTTAATCACTACTAGAGTCCCGTGAAGCCTTGAGGTAGACGAGGTCACATGACCCTTTGTCATAACCCTTCTTAAGCTCCTTTTGGCGTTTAATACACTGGAGAGCCAAAGGTCCCTTTTAAAACCACTACAGGGTGGGCTGCAGGTGTGCTCTCCTCCATAAGTGCACCCAGCTCCAGCTCCCCCGACTGCCCTTCATGCCGAGAGTATGTTTTTTGGGGAGCCCAGGGGTCAAGGGGTTTGGTTAAGTTGTTAGTTGGTAACCCCACTCAGTTCCCATCTGGGTCATGCTGTTAGCATGAACACCTTGATCCACCCAGGGGTTTTATAAAAACGATGAGGTCATTTCTCACACACCTGGAACGCTGTTTCACATGCCGGTACATGCTACTGGCGCCCGAGGACAAAAACACGAAACATGTCATTTATTTTATTATTTTATTAGTGGACAGTGACTGTCGGAGTGCATTAAGTAAATGATTTAACAACCTGCATTTGGAAATTGCTTTGTTTGCCCTAATGCTGTATATTTCTGTTTTATTACATTTTACATCTTTTTTTTGACCAGAGTCCAAATCTTATTGGTATGACTCATGAGCGTTGGACGTTTTATTTTTTTTAAATTCGTAAAAAAATGAAATAAAATCGGACATCTTTATGAGCAAGATTCAGTCTTTATGACAGAGAATGTGCACTTTTAAGAATCAGCAAAACGTGCCTCGTACAAAAATGATGAACACTCTGATGGTTGAAGTACTCTGAACTCTCCATTACAGACGCCTCAAGCATAGTGTTCAAGCGTGACTCTGTGTAGAGTTTTCAGGGTGGTTGATATGCATTTGTGCAGCGGTTAAAACAACAAATGTTCAGCCACATCATACTGATCAACTGCGCCAAGACCTCTGTAAAAACAGCTCCTCATTGCTGTCCTGTGGAACTCTTACACCATCCCATTCAACCAATAAGCTGTGTTAGAGATAGCCCAAAACGCAGACGTGCCCTTGAGTGGATTCCCACATGTGGGACCAGAAAAAACCCAGCTCTACAGAAATGTTGTATGGTATGTCAACCACTAGAGATGGGATGCTTACATATCGTCTATAAGAACAGAGAGTACAGAGATGGTACCATCTGCTTCATTAATCTTTAAAATGTAATCAATAATAAGTCTATGAATTGTAAAACGCACAAAAAATGAACTGCTTACACAAATGTTACACTGTTACACAGCTCTTCTGTTTTGGAGCCATTTTATGCCTGCACTGTTTAAGTAAGGTTATCCTCTTCTTATGGATGTATTCCATGTGAATAATTTTTTTTTTTGTGGGTTTTTTTTTCTTAGGAGGAGGACTTTGAGGATATGATTGCCTGTGCCCAGGTCATGGAGAGCGAATATGGCCACTTCTTTGAGAAAATTATCGTTAACGATGACCTTGCTATGGCCTTTAATGAGCTGAGAGCAGAGCAGAGCAGACTTGAAACCGAAACCCAATGGATCCCTAAAACATGGGCTCAGCCATGCAGTGACAGGAACCTTAAATAATATGAAAATAAATGCAAGGTGACGTAGATAAGTTAAAACTAGTTTAAGTCATTCCAGCAATGGCCAAATTATGGAACCATGCTGCCTGTTGTAGCGCTGCAAATGTAATTAAGTGTTCTTATGAATGTTAAAACACACACACACACACACTCACACAAACACACACACAAACACACACACACATACACACACACACAGACACACATTCAATGTATGGAGTTTGTCACCCATTCCTTAATTCTAAAGTTTTGTTTATTTTCCTGTGGATTCGTTGGTATATACTGGCTGTATGTTGTACTTGAATTGATTCTGTTGCCTGCAGTGGCTCATGTTTTGACATTAAACACTAACAGACGCTGACTGTCCTTAACAAGATGTGTTCTCAGTTTTGTTTTAAGTGGGGTGGAGACTGGGGTCACATTTATCCTGCTTAACTTGTGACTACGGGAAATGACCCTGGAATAAGCAAGTGCCCTGAAACGGGTCCAGGTAGTTCTACACACGAAACATTTCCATCGCCACAACAGAAGTAAATAAGGCTCAGATTCATTCCTGACGCTGAACATAACTCTGAGCTCTTTAAATGGGTGTCCGCTGGCTCTGGACCATTGCTTGGAGCCTGTGCTGGAGAGAGATCACGACAGTGTGATCCACAAATCCACATTTCAAAGGTTCAATGCGATGCATATCAGACTATCTCACCATTTTTATAGCCAGACAGCGCCAACACGGTCAGCCATTCCCTAAAGCTCTTCTCCTCCTTTTTTTTTCTTTTATCTGGAGGAGGAGAACTAAGATCGACAGGAAGTGGAGAGGAAGAGTAGTTTTTTGGAAGGTGAAGGTAGCAGCTCCTCCAGGAGTGTGAGTTGATTCCTCCAGCACTCAGTATATTAAAGGGGAATTAATGACTGACAGGAGAGTTTCTGGGGTCACCTTGGCAGATAGTCTGGTCAGACTTAAGAAAGGGAAAGCCCACACATACCTGAGTTTTACTTTCTCATGAAACTGGACTAAAAGAGAGAGAAAGAAAGAAAGAAAGAGAGAGAGAGAGAGAGAGAGAGAGAGAGAGGGGGAGAGAGAGAGCAAAGGGGGAATTACCTCTCCAGTGTCAATTCACTGTATTTATCCGCATTCTGAATGCCACTGGGCTGCAAGGAAAAAGTATTAAGGAAAGGTCCAATTTTTAAAGGACCTTCCAAATTCTACATAGTGTTTATTATGGAGATTGTTCTTCTATTGTGGAAAGTGATATTGGCTATCTGATAAAGAGACACATTAGTTCAATCTGCTTCTAGTATACCAGAGCCAGACCAAAGCCTGCAAAAGTGGTTTGTTTTCTTTAAAAATGCTTGCTCCACCTCACACTGAACTTTTCCTATTCTTTAATGATGAAATTACAGTTTTTTTTTCCTAAGGGCTGCCCAACAAGTTTCCAGGTACCTGCGGATAAAACTCAAATTCATTTATTGGTCTGTCATGGCCCATCCAAACGTCACAACGTCAATCAATCTGTCTATCGTTTTACATCTGGTAATGGGATTTATAATCAACCAAATAATGTGAGAGGCAGAACAAGAGGAGGGAATGAGTTTAAAAGAGAAAGAGACTGTATGTGTCTGTTTTTGCTGAGAGAGAGTGAAGAGAGAAGGTGGACAGTCCATGCTTTGTGATTTTATGAGAGGTTAGGTTCCTTCACAGGGTGATGTAATCCCTATTAAAGAACTACAGTATCTCTACAGCATGCCTGGAGTGTGTTAAAGCAGACCTTGCTTCACTTTCCCTGTCATGGAGTGGCATGAAATATGACCAGCATATACTGCTACACCCGGCAACACCATCTGAACAAAAGCTGTGATCTTGGTCTTGCCTTTGGGTTTTAATGACCGTTTCATTGTGTCATGGAGGATTTCTGATTATTTTTTTCTTGTTTTTAGTAGAAAACTGTCGGTTTTGTGATCCAGTTCTCCTTAATGCATTAATGAGATTATTACTCAGTAGAGTTAGCTTGCCTTGTCTTGATCCTTCGTCTTGATCTTGCATTTCAGTTATTCAAAAGTATGAACTGTTGGACTAAGGTCAGAGTTCTGCTCTAGCCATCATAAGGTTCTTTTCACACTATATGATAAACCATCTTTCCTTTGTGACATAGGTTGTAAAGTCTGAAGACATAAAATTATGTAAGGCCCAGAGAGCTGTCCGGAACATCAGAGGAAAATTAATGGACGTGTCTAGTCTGATCCATGAACAGATTCCATGAGATTCCTGGGATAGTGAGTTGAGGAGTTGTCCCTTTTTCGATGAAGATACTGATTGTGAATGGAGGACAACCCATCGTGAATGGGAGCTCCAATAGTTGGTCTTATTAAAATATTCAGTCATTTTGAGTTCTACAGTCTCTGAAGGATGAACTAAAGAACAAGAGGCAGTTTTGATGGCCTTCAACTATATTTTCCAATCGTAGGCCTTCACACAGAGCAAAACATTAGCATTCTGGCCAAGCTCTGACTATAATCAGCCCGATTTTTCCTCCCAAACTGAATTAGGTAAGACAAGCCAGTGATGTCATCAGTGCACTTCATAAACCAAAAAAACCCCCAAAAACATATTGCTATGATGATGATCATTGTTTGATTAATTTGTCTGATGAATCACTTATGTCTTTCAACCCAGAGAGTTCATATTTAACGCTGCAGAGCTTTAACATCTGTACTGAATTTCTGTTAAAACCCACATTAAAAATACATTCTGCGAATGTGATTTAGAACATTGTTGTTTGATTCTTATTTATTAGAGTTTGCTGTATTATGGTCTCATTTCCTAGGTATCAGCTAAATCAAATCTTTCAATTGATTAAAAAAAATCCCTTTTTAAAAACAAAAAAAGTACTTTTCCACAGAAATAACTGGTGATCCTTAAATTTGGACTCGGTGGTTAGCTTTTCATTGAAAATGTCTCAAGTTTACAAACCAAAATGAACGGTGCAAACATGCCCAATATTTCCAGTTCAGCACAAAGGCTTATTCTTGCTGTGTAACTTAAAGCATAGAATTTGACTATTTTTATGATGCCAGTGAATCAATAACATAATACCATAACACTAAAGAGGGGCGGCTGTGTGCTACAAGCTCACAGTCACCATGCCAAAGACTCTAGACTCTAAAACAGAGTGCTTTTGTACCAGCTAAATGTTTTATTTAGCCCTTTCATAAACTTGTCCCACTATGCTGCATCTGTGTTGGCTCAATGCAAAATGGCTCGGTAATTTCGCATGCTAGAACCAACAGCTCCTATTAGTGCTACATTCTCATATTCCAAATGTGGATTAGCAAAGAAAGAACAGTGCTGTTCACTGCTGAATTAAAATCTTCTGTGCATGTTTTGTTCGCTGGGGTAGACATCAAGGTCATTTTTAACATCAGCTTTCACAACGTCTTGTGAAACTGCTCTTAAGGATTCAAAGCACAGGTGTGTGTGTGTGTGTGTGTGTGTGTCTATCTTTGCAGTCAGTGGATCACCCTTGTTTTCAGTGACGTGATTACACTGGCTGCATGGGTAAAACATTCTCCTAAAATTTGTAGTAAATTACTGTGGCTACACAGACTCCGGTCTCAGGGCGCCAAGCTCCAGTACTTACCCGTGTAATCATTCTGACAGCTGGACGGTTTCAATTAAATGCTATTTATGAACTTCACATTCTGAGAGTTTTATTTTGGAAGAGGCAACCATTTCAACTTGAGTAGCCTGGTTTACAGCAGCTTGAACATAAACGAATGGGATAAAACAGAAATGCGGATTAACAAATCCGGTGACGTCCGTTAGAGACTTGACCTTTAGTAGCCACAAACAGATGCAATGGCTTGTCCAATCGCATCTATCACCTTCCCAGGAAAATATGTACACAAAATTTGGTATCTCTTTTGTCTAGAGATGTTTCTGAGGTTGGTTGACCAGTCTTCGAGAATTTCATTTCATTTTCCAACACATACAGTAAACATTGCTGAACTCTACTGAACTCACAGATTGATAAACTGTTAGTATGAGGCCTCACTGAAAGAGTTTGCCCCCCACTGGCAAATTAAAGAACTTCATACCCTCCAAATGGTTTCCTACCTCAGGCTCTAAAACCAGCAGAAGCAAGCATGACATCAGAGATGAGTTTTCTAGTCCTCTAATTACTACCTTACATTCAGTAAAATCAAGTCTCAGGTTTGATTACGACCAGAGCTGCCAACAACGTCAGCTGTATTCCTCACCAAAGTTCACGTACAGATTCGGAACACTGAATGTTTGGATCCACATTTCATCACATTAATCACCTTTCCAAATTACTTGAACAGATTTTAAAGCAGGATCAATGTTCCAATAAACAGTTTAATTTCACGTTCAACCTCTTCTCCTTATCCAGTGCAAGTACGCTGAAAACATTTGTTTTCCATAGGACATGATTTATGACGATATCCGATCAACTCTTATTAGTGCAGAACCTTTTGGGGTAGCGTGTGACCAGAGCTCAGGGCCTGTGGGCTTAATGGAGTAGAACCAAGGAGAACATAAAGGGCCAAAGAGACCTGCTGTTCACCTCTGACCAAATCATTCACTTGGCTCTCTGTTTTGAGTTTGGGATTACAAAAATGTGTTTTTCCTTACCTATGGTTTCTACACTGTACACCGACTGTATATATTTATAATATATGTGCTTGTTCTGAATGAGTGTATTTGGTGTGTTATAGCAGCAGAGGGATTTAAATGGTGAATGGTATACAGTGCATTCTATTATATGACTGGAACTGCATGTGCTCTTCATCTCTAAAGATGGAATGCAATGTAAGAAGTTATTGCATATTGCAGGATCAATTCAAAAGAAGACAACAGGGGATAGTTGAACAGACTGAAAACGTGCTATAAATTCTCTGACCATGAAACATCAAATAAACATGGGAGGGACCGGGTTATGGGACAAGTCTGGAGGATTTTGAGACAATTTTCATAGGCAGAGACTTTCTGCTCGTTCCTTTTATTAATTGCTATTCTGAGGAAGATGCTCTGCCAGTTCCTATATTAATGGATGCTTCGCAATACTGTCAAGAGGACGTGGTTAAAAGTGGTCTGTTCAACATGAGGAATTTTTGCTTCTCTGAGAGAGTACATCAGACTTACAACAGAGATTTTGGTGGCCTTGATGTTGCCATCAGCTCAGTGACAGTTACCTTTGATGGCTGATGACAAATTTATTTCAGTGTACACCCAGATAAACACTTCATCAGATCGTATGCTTTCAAATTACTAACGATCAAGTCTATTTACAATATCACAGAAATATTTGCAGAAAAACAAAACCACTTTACATTTTATATTATAAACGTAAATGTAATTTCCATGGGTTTAGTGAGCGTGTCTCAGCATTTCAGCGGCATGAGCAACACAGATTCTTGGGTCTAATTTAATAACTACATTCAGCGAGACAGGGCTTTAAAAAACATACAACAAACATTTCCTCGCATTTAACTGGAGCATGACCTTTTAAAGTTTTACCAAGAACCCAAAGTGTCCGTAATGTGGCACAGTAGACTAGAAACAAGCTCCGATTCACGAGGAGCGGCATCAAATACGATTAGCCTCATGGCTAATGTTAGCATGCTCAGGCAGACAGGGCAGTTCTCAGTGGCCTTCAACTCTCTCTCCCTCTCTAATTCTCATTAACATTATGCAGCGACAGGAGATTGTATTTTACTGCTGACCACTTCTCCCAAAATCAGATCAGTCCACCGAGGAAGCAAGACTCCTGCTATGACTTTAGCTTTTTTAGCTGTAGGAACTCCCGGCGTGGTGATTTGGAGATGTTTATTTTCCTGTGCGGTGAGAGGCTGAATAAGAGTCTGTGGCCATCTGGACCGATCCTCACAAGGGCACTAATTCACACCATCCTGTTAACAAAGTGTTACAGCCTATGTTTATTCAGTGAAACGGTGGCCTGGGAACTCCTAAGCTGTGGCAAGTGCAGATCCGGAATGATGTGCTCAAGAAGTATGTAAATTCTTCCTACAAGGAAAACACATTCAAGTTTAAATTGTACCTGACAACTGTTTTATGTGATGTTTGAGGAAAAAAAAATGTAAAGCTGAGGAAAGTATGTGAGGTCTTGTTCCAAGACACTAACTAAAATATGAAACTGTCTGGAATTTTCACTTTGACCTCACAATTGTCTCAAAAAAGACAGTTTTAAGACAGTTCGTCCCTTAGCTTTATGCGCTACATGATACAAAAGAGATGTACTTCAGTCTTTTAATTCACAATATGCGTCCCTTATCAACAGCCCGCTTGCACATACAATAGCGGTCATTTTAGAAAACAAAACAAAAAAAAAAAAGATTTGAACAAAGTTTTTTATGATTACATTTATGTGACTTACAGGTGGGGTTTTTTTTCAGTCTACAAAGGACATTTTTAAAAAGTACTATTGGTAACATCTATTTTCAGATATGTATAGAATGCTTGACTGAACTGTAGGCCTTTCAGTCAACAGAGGCAGAATGTTATGAAACATTTGGGTAGATGGTTGCCCTAGTATGTGGACCTGACTATGAACACTGCTGGGTACATGACAGACCTCCCATGCTTCGCTAATACATATAAAATAAAAAAAAATACACAATGAAAGTAAATAACCTGACATACACTCTTCTGGTTAGTGTCTTAGAGATTAGGTTCACCACATGGCCGTGTACCATGCAGAAGTGCCAGCTGCATTGCACACACTGACCAACAGCAGCCAGATGCAATGAGTCAGTGCTGTACTGATGAGCCACACGTCATCTGCCACCATTGACTCATCATGCACCACATGCCTCATTATCCTCCATTACGGGTCGATCAAAACACAGGCCACACTCCAAATGGGCAGTAATGAATAGCAATAACAATGACAGTAATGAATCCAGTGATTGCAGGCGGATTTTCCTGCGTTAGCCATCCGTGATACATCATTAGTGAACTTCACTGTGCAATATCTACCCTCAGTGAGGCTAATGATGCTGATTAGGGAAGTGAAATAAAGAAAAGATTTTGAAGTTCACCTCTCCTTTAGATTTCACAGTCAATTGAATGTGAAAGGCGTGAAATTGGCAGTCACTTGCAGACGGAAAGCAGCAGGATTCGCAGCGAGAGCACATTAGTGTTCGACAGGGGAATCAGGCTGGCCTGAACTTACGGCCCAACAGAAAACATAAAAAATGTTAGTGTTTAAGGATGTTCTGGAATGAGATGAATACAGTGTGCACTGTTGGGTTAGATTTTAAGTCATCATAACAGAGAAGAGGAGATGCGTAGCGGCAGAAACAGAAATGCTGAAAATTCAGTCACTAGAGAGGTCTTGAAGTAATTAGACACACCTCACAGGAGATAGTCATGTTGAATTATCCAGAACTGCTCATCTGAAAAACACAACCAAAAATATTAGGCACGTGAGACATGGTCTTGACTATGAAATGAACAAATGGCTTGCACCGTTTATGGAAAAACCTGGAATGCCATGTGGCGGGCATACAGTAGGTCGTAAGGAGCGGAGAGTTGAGCAACATATGGATGCTATTTGTTGGGTTAATGATGCATTTGCATGAAAACATGATTGATGGTCAGGTCATAATTATATGATTTAATAATTACAGCATTAAACACCTAGGGACTTTGGAGAACAGACTGCAGAATGCAGAACATTTTTTACCTCAGGTTTTCACTGGAAAGTTAATTTTGTAGGACTTATGTTTCTCTTCTGTATAAGGTTATAATGGCAGGATATTAATGATTAATGCAAAATGCAATAAAGATGTATGAAGAGTGACCTGACCAAAGGTTACAAAGGAAGAGGAGTCTAGAGTTAGTGTCTTGTATATGTTTGGCTCAGCTGACATTGTTGTGTTGACTTTTTGCTCACCCATTATTTATGTTAACAATTCAAAAGAGTAATTTTCATGTTGGTTAACATGTAAAGTAATGATTAAAAGATTGATGTTCAGTGTAATGGAACATGTAAGTCACGAGTTGAAAAGCAAGATGTACTGTGGACTTACCGAGAGAGAGCTATGGTGTTTGCTAAATTGCCAACACTTTGAGCCAATGGTGCTATGCAAAATACATGAGAAATAATGAAATGTTTGGTGTGAATTGTCAAACGATGACATCCAACATTGTTTACTATGAACGCTTGCCTAGTTGAACAGATGTCCACAGATGTCCTTCAGTTCTACTCCATAGTGTTCGTTCACCTTTGCTGTTTGCAGCTCGTGAACAAGTTACACATATTCCATGAAAAGGTTACCTGGTAAAAAATCATTCAGCACTTTATGTGTCTTAGAACCAACAATACAGTTGAGGTGGTATCTTATTGCCCAATGACAGATGATGTAAATCATTGTTTTCTATGAGTACTACCTTACACAGCACTGCCTTGAGAGCATATGGCTGGTGACCAGAATCTTAAGATATTTGAAGACTCCCCACCAATGCTCCAGCTGCCAGAGATCGTGACACCGTTTCCAAACACTGGCCCATAAGCCTAAATTAACAGCAGAGAATGCCTCATCCTTCCAAAAACACAATCCAATGATCTTATCCAAAAGTGAATCTTTCAGCACGGAAATATGCCATATAAAATTATCCAAATTGGTGGATGGTTTTGTTTAGTAAATAAGAACTGTGGTTCTGTGTTTTAAGGATTAACAAATGGTGGACCTGTTTTTCTTTTGTAAAAACTGTCACTCTAAAGGTGAAAATTCACTTTGAGGCCTGTCTTTCAGACCCTGAGGCTATATGTAATTGGTAAATCCACTAACTCAAAACTCATTTTAGACTGAATACAGACAGGGGGCAGCCCCAGAGATTCAAAGGGCACGTGTCCATAAAGAAAGACATACACACCTCAACAGCTTCAGTGTTCAACAAGAAAAAGTACAGGACAAGTCTGAGCAAAGGCATTAAAAGCACATTCTCAGAGAACAAATGACTTGTCTTTATATCATCATATAAAGATCATATTTGTACCATCATTACTGTGTCAAGTGTCTGGGACAAATTTGTTCACATCTTAAAGACAGCCATAATTTGTAGAATTATGTACCATACAAATATTTGTACAACACCCCCCCCCCCCCCTCTCTCTCCCCCCAGCTGTGTTTTAGCAATCAGTGCTCCCCAGTATCCTATTGTTCTGAAATGAAAGTGGTCAGGTATTCTGGTGAAATGAGGTGAGCCCTTTGGAGAAAACCACCAGCTGAACAGTGAACAGAATTAAACCCTGTCCTACTTAGTGTCCTTGCCCTCAATACACCAACCTACTCTAACAGAGGGCCGAAAAAATCTCATCTTGGGAAACACACGAGCCATGTTTACTGAACACGTTAAAGGCACTGTCCGAAATGAAGAAGTGTTCAGGTTCCCAGACCACATATCAAACAGGTGTCTAGTTTGAATAAGACTTTTAGCAAGCAAGAAACCTAAATTTGTTGCTCTTGTCGGAGGAGCAATGATAAATTGAACAACCTCATGCACATATTCTGTTAGACCTCTGTTCAGCTAATGGTCAAAACAGTTTATGTGAATGACATTAACTTTCTGGACCATCAGACTCAATTTATTGGACCCCACGGATATAATTCGTCCACAGATGATTTATAAGCAAAGAGAAAACATATGACGCAGACGGATTCTGATGGGACCGAATGTTTTGTTAGTCATGGGGATGTGCTGATTAGCAGACATGTTTAAGAAATTATGAAAGTAGACAATGTTACATTTGTTGGTCACACACATGGAAATGAAATTACTGACATCAGAAAGTAGTGAAGTATGACACCTTTTGTGCCACAAACAGTTGCCTGGGCATTATAAAACAGTGCAACAATTCAAGGTGAAGAACAATAATAGAGAATAATAGCGTGCTACTTTCCATCAGTTACATGGTCATTCTGCTTCAAAATAGAATGCTAGCTCTTTCCCTGCTTTTGCGATTTCATTCAGTTCAATCACTTAGAACACATCCCCAACTTGTCAGAACATGGTGCTGTGTCATTCTCTTCCTCGAACTCTATTTTGCCATTCCTCGTGATTAATTAAAGTCACTAAGCTATTTTTACCCCCCTTCCTCAGTTTTTTTTTTCTTTTACTTTTTCTTTTTTTTTTTAATGAATCTCTTGCCTAAGTTAAGACCTCTTACACAGTCTTGGTTCTCCACGCTCAATGAATTATTCTCGGTTTTATCTTATGTTCAGCTAAGTGATCTGAATTCATCTGCCAAACTCATTCTCAACACTTAGCTCATAAAAAAAACTTGTCTGAAGACAGGACGTATACTTGAATTCTCTTAATTCCAATGGTAGATATAATGTCCTACATCGATATAGTAAAAAGAGGATGAGGTATCGCCTAATAAAGCTAAGTATAACTTCATTTCCCTTACATGAATGCTACCAATATTTTATGTGTCAGTACCAATTTAACTCACATTTGTATGTCTGACCCAGTGACAAGCTAATCCGTATGTTTGGCTTGCAGCAGGGAGAAATGTGATATATGTTGGCGCGGCGCTTTATTTAGATAAGACATGTGGATTTGATTATGTACGGCATAGACAGTCTGCAATGGAGAAACCAGCACCTAGATGCTCCAAGTCAGTGGCATACATATACACTGAAGCCCCACAGTGTTGACAGCCTATGAGACACAAGGTTGGTATGACAGATACATTTGTGGACCAATCAGACATGTAGCTTCTACACAATCACCAAAGGGACAGTCAGTTAGTTCCAATTTTACGGCCACACTTACCAAAACTCGAACTCATCTAGTTCGTATTCTGTCTCCAGCAACGGCTTATCGTATGTGTAACGTCTCTCACAATGATGACACGATCTGCTACCTAATTAGAGACGAAGCTAGACCACTTCAAAATCGGGCTTGTTGTATTAATTCTCTGACAAATCCTCTGATAAATGAAAGAGCCCAAACCAGATTCATTCCATTGCAAGAATGTACATTTCACTGTTTTTGCTTTTTTCTCTCTCCATAGTTTAATGGATCTTAGTGAATAACCGTTAATGTATTGCATACTTCCAAGAACTTCTAAGAATCCAGTTAAAATAGAAGGTTTGTATCTTACGAAAGTCACATTATGACTATATTTTTTCAGTGTGTCCATTTTAATTTTTATTTTGCTGTTATTTTCAGAAAGTGTTTTGGTTTGAAATCTTTACCAGTTTAGGCTGCGGTGGTGTCTCATGCTTTCCCACTGAGACCAGTGTGTAGTGACTGCAAAGGCAAAAGTACTTTTTTTTAAGTCCCCGAAGTCTGTCTTGCCATATAAGTAAAAATCGCAGCGTGAACAGAAAGTCTCATCTCTACAGACCAGTCTCTTCCCTGTGCAATTCCAACAACCTCTTATAGCTGCACTTATAGTTAAACTCGACTTGGTCAAATTGGTATTATTGGCAAAGTGAAGAAGTAAATAAATAACACCAAAAATTATCCCAGATAATAGAATATTTATAGGAGTGGAGCTCATTTTTAAGTTTGTCCACTTTTTATAGCACCATCTTAACGTTACCTTTGAGTGAATGCGTCCAGCTTTTTCCATGTTTTGCTTAGTAAGTGAGGGACTATATGCTGCTAATATCAACAAATGTAGTAGCGGGTCTGTCGCAAAGGGAAGGAAATTTATGCAGTGAGCAGTCGTGTTATATGCTTGAACTACGACTTTGGAATGCGCTGTCTGAGTTTGAGATGTCATAGGGGGATGCCCCCTGTGCGATCGGAAAAAACGCGCTTAGTTCCACTCTACTTCAGAGAGTGACTCTGGGATGGTATATAGTAATTTAGAGTGTTAAACTCGCGTACGGGACTGGATGAGAAAACCACTCACAAAAGAAGATGCGCCTTTTGATGTAACACCTGCTCTTTACACACTCGCACTAAATTAGACCTACTTAATGAGTTATTAGGGCTGTCAGTGAGTTGAGCTGTACAGAGACAGAATCACAATAAAAGCGTTTTCCATAAATAACTCACCAAGCCTCACTTACTGAGCGCAGAGCGCTCCCCCGAGTTTAGTCCCTGGACGCGTTCCAGCCAGAGAGACACACAGTAGCTGTGCCGAAGAAGCGTCTACGGACGGCTTCACCTGAAGGAACAGACATAGATCATATTCGTGTTAGTTCAGAAGCTACACCTTTCACTTGGAAACACGAGATGGGCACTATATTCAGATTCCGGGGCGCAACACCACCCTGCGCTCTGTGGATAAAGTAGGGAGACTATTCAAGGTCTCGCAGTTGCTCAGTTTAGTGTCCATGACGATGATGAGAAGTAGGAGCCATGGATCAGGTTAGTTATTTATTCGACTTAATTGTGGTAGAATGGCAGTACGACTTTACTGAGGGACTGTGTTGTGATGTTTGATTTCTTATGTTGGCTGTAACACCATAATAATTTTAACGATGCCCCCTTATATGTATTATTTTAAGAAATATGTAGGCTATGTACTGTTTTTCAATTGGTTCCCTTTATACTTTATACATACATTAATTATGAATTGATGTAAACTGTCAGAAATATAAATAATTTTTTTTCTCTGTCCCTTTTCCACTTTTTTTTAGAGTTCTTATGCGGATAGATACTTGGGATGACAGACGTGTGTGAGTAGTGAATAAACTCGGAGCTTCAGCATCACACAAACCCAATAATTTAGGACTGGATAAAGTTGAAGACCAAAATGAGCACAATCGTCTTTAATAAGTTTGATGATCGCGTCTTGTTTGAGGAGAACGCCAAAGATATTGAGAGAGCCAGTATCAACTATTTAGAGGTAATGGATGGACAGCATTCAGATTTACTGTCGAATCACAAGGCGGTGGATGACAGCACAATAAGCAAACACAGGAGGAGCGGGTATGTAGTTTACAATTAAACCATTAAGACTGTCTCAGGCTGATGTAAATGGCTCTGCTACTTAAACCAGCCGCCTCTACTGTAAGGCTCAGCGAAGAAACTGACAGGAGTTTTCTGTGTACAGTGTGTGAGCATTCTCTCACCGTATAGCACAATTTAAATATCAGACAGAAAATAAACAGAACAATGATCATTTATAGTGAATGTGTCTTATGTAGGATTATATACCGCATATAAGTATGATTTGTCAGAGATTCGTTGACCTGCATGATGATCATGGCCATATACACTACTTATTCTTATGATTTGTGTATGGTAGGGGGTGACATTTTTGCTACGTGTTGCATTCCCTATACAATTTAGGCACTCATAAAGCAGTTCCTCAGGTGTCTGAGGCGCGTTAACAATTGGGGAGGGTGTGAGACATACCCTAAAGATACTGGAGACTGCTCCCTGCTGCTCTGGGAGTATCAGCGGGAATGCTAACCCAGCTAGCTGTTTGTGCCAAATTCTGTGCAAATAAATGATCCTTAGAGTGTTCATAGAGATCAGGATTACAAGGTAAATATTGGCTAAACAATAAGCTACGAGAAACCCGGGGGCTGCGCAATATGCTATAGCACTTATTTGCTGTCAGAGAGCAGCGTATGTCACATGGATTTAGCTCCACAGTGACACCTACTGACACTGTAACACTCAAGTACTTTAACAGCTGTGAGTTGTATGTGTTGGATATTAAGCCTGGAGTTGCAGGATTAATATCACAGGTGATTTCAGAATAATTCAATACATTTCTTCTTCACGTGTTTCTTGTGATACATCCTATCTTTTTCTGAATGACTTTTTGTCTTATTTCATTCACACTTCATTTTTAGCTTTCTTTGCACAAACCTTTAATATTTATTTCATGACGTCATGCCGGACCTACCTATTGAAAACACTACTTGTGTAATTATTCACTTTGGCAAAACCATAAGTGTTGTGTATTCAATCAAGCCTCAGGACTTTGGAACAACATTAGAACCTTTTGTACAAAGTGGACAAAGTACATCAGTAAACTGCTGGCTATATGCAGCAGACAGACCTTAAAATAAAGATGTATTTCCAGAATGTTTTCTTAAAACTCTGTTTTGTCTGTGTGTGTGTGTGTGTGTGTGTGTGTGTGTGTGTGTGTGTGCAGCTCTCGGGTGAGTGTTGGGAAGGTGCGGCACAAGCGGCAGGCCCTGCAGGATATGGCGCGTCCACTGAAGCAGTGGCTTTATAAGCATAGGGACAATCCTTACCCCACCAAAACAGAGAAGATACTGCTGGCACTGGGCTCCCACATGACCCTGGTGCAAGTGAGTACAGCTAATGCCTCTCTACTCCACCTCTGTAGTGAGTCACATGCAATTGGATTTAAGTAAATCAATTAATACAACTGGTTTTGATTATAGGTTATGAACGGGTTCAGTGTTATCGAGTTTTATTACATGACAGCAATGGGTTTTTCTTTAATTAAAGCAATTGATCAATAATTATGAACATGTTTTTGCTGTTGTTGGGAAATAATGAATTAGATAACGTTTGAGTTTGATAATGATCTTAAATTGAACAGTAGTTAAATACCATAGATATTATGTTAAATACTAGTTAAATACTATGGACACATCTTTATTTTTCAGTTTTATTAAAATGCTGTATTACATAGGGTTCATAGTTGTCTTATAAATGTTGACATACCATGTTAACATAGATATTTAACAACAGCTCCCAAAAATGTCAGCAACAATTAACATTCAGCATATATTAAACGATGATTTGTTACAGGTGTCAAACTGGTTTGCTAATGCTCGGCGCAGACTGAAGAACACAGTACGACAGCCAGACCTGAGCTGGGCTCTACGCATCAAACTCTACAACAAATATGTCCAGGGCAACGCAGAGAGACTCAGCATCAGCAGTGATGACACCATGTCTGAGGGTACGGATTACAAACCATGTTTTAGGGTAGGGATTACACATCAAGTTTGAGGTGTGTGGATTACACAACATGTCTGAGGGTAGGGATTGTACACCATGTCTAAGGGTAGGGATTATACATGATTTCGCCGATAGGGATTCTACAGCATGTTGAAGGGTAGGGATTACACAACATGTCCAAACATAAGGATTATATTCCATGTTTGAGGGTAGGAATTATATGCCATGTTGGAGGGTAGGATTTACACACAGAGTAGGGATTACACATGTGTGTATGAGTTTATGTGTCTGCTGGCCCGATGTAAGAAGCACAATACAAGATTTATGCTAATATTATGACATTTGTGTACATGCATAGAAACAACATAACTGTAAGTCATAACTCTACCCCTTCTGAACATGTAACACAGATGGTGAGAACGCTCTACGGATGCAAGCCAACGAATCCCAGTTCAGTAGGCCCGCTGACCGAAGTGTCATCCAGCAGGACAGCAGGGACAAAGGCCCAGGGCTGCGGACGGAACACACCCTCTGTGACGATTATGTCTCTCCGCCCAAGTACAAAAGCAGTTTATTAAATCGCTATCTCAACGACTCCCTGCGCCACGTCATGGCCGCTGACAGAGTCACGGACTCTCATAAGAGGAATCACTCAGGATCGTTTAGCTCCAGTGAGTATGACGACGAGCTCCTCTCCCCCTCCTCCTCAGAGGCAGAAGCTAACTTCACCTATCGGGCAGGTAAGAGTCCACAGCACCGTTTCCTCGTGTAACCAGCTCTCCGTACTTGGCTCAGAGATGTACTTGGAGCATTAGGCTGTTTGGCTATGCACTGCTACCCCTTTATGATTTCTTTCCATGAGCTTTTGCCATTTTCATAAATCTGAATAGATTGAGTGAAAGAGCGTGTAATGCCAAAAATGCGACATTTAACATTTTAGTTGAATTTCCTTGGAATTGCTTTGACTTAATTGTTCAGGTTTTAATAATACAGACAAGGAGTCAAGGCAGGGAGCCATGTGTGAGGACCAGGACAAGGACAAGTCAGCTCTTTCCTGAATTATTGTTTCAGGAAGGCCATAATAATTCCAAATGATCAGGGGTACAGTGATCAAGGTCACCACAGAAACATAATCCCTTTTTTGGACACACCCATTTTTGGACACACCTACAGCAGTGCAATGGAGAGGATCTGTCAAGCTTTGAATGTCTGGAGTTCAACATTATAATTGTAGTAGTTGTAAGTGAGATGTATTTTAACATTTAGAGAATGTAAATCTAACAAATATTTGCTTCCTCTTCTATGGGGGGAGGAACTATGAATGGAGGAACTATGAAGGTCACAAACTGACTTCAGTTGTGACCTTAAAAGAGTATGTTAGGGATGAAATATTAATGTGGTAGAGACGTTTCATATGGTTTGACTTTTGAGAGTGGAAAGTTTTTTTTTCTTTACATAAAGCTTCTGTATTCCAGTTTTATACAGAGGGAACGCCCACTGATGTTTTATACAGAGGGAAGGCCCACTGATGTTTTAGAAGAGTTCTTGTTGTGACTCACTTGAATCTAACTCATCATTTGCAAATTTCCACCTTACTCTTATCGAATGGTCTCTTTTTCTGCTGGGTTTATCTTTTTGCCATTGTGGAGCAGCCTTGGTTTGGAATGACTAAAGAATGTCTTAGATTTTGTTTCTTCAAGTGCTGGGCACGTGTGATTTGTCCCAGTTCATTTTATTTATTTAGAATGCTTAAAAAAAAAGAAAAGAAAAGAACAGGCAAGCTGACAAAAGGTTTTTGGGCTAAACTACAAAACATGTCTGAATAGCCAGATTTGTGGTGGGTATACTCTTAGCTCCAGATTTTGATCATAGTTTCCACGTAAATTAGAAGGTATTAGATGATGTGTGTGTCTGGCTGTGTTACGTAGCTTAAAACTATTCAAATGGTCCACTGAGGTGATATGGGTTTCACAATGACACAGCAGATTCTCAACGAGCTTGAGGGACGACTAATTTATTTTTCAGAGAACAAAACTGCAAGGAGACAATAGACATATGAGAATGTAGAAATCCACAGCACCTCTTAACTATTCTCATGAACATAATTGGTTTGCTCTGCACAATTTGTTTTGCATGGCTTTAAAATTCAGGGGAGCGTCTCTAAACTATACAGCCAAACAAACAATATTACATTGCCTGGCGCTGATGAAGAATATTTCAGGATTCAAGATCCTCAGTCAATATCGTGTTTTTCACTCTGCATCCCTCATCCACCACAGAGCTGTAAGAGACATAAAGGTTTAGAAATATGTTAAATGAATACTAGTGTTTGCTAGGCCACAGAGACTCATATGAAACATTATAATTCGAAGGCTGTCTGGCAGTCACTGAAATCAGGGGTAATTTTTTTTTTCTTTCTTAAAAATGGTTGCACTTGGAGTGCTACAGTTTCATCATATGGGAACGAGAATGGAAACATCTAGAATGGAATTAATTCACACAGGGGCTATGAAAAAGTTTCACACTGTTTACTTCTCACTGTTACGCCTCTCCTGGGTTAACACTTGCAAAGGAGTCTTTCCACAAACTGTGTCTGGAGCACCAGATTAGATTAATAGAAAAGTAGCAACTCAGCTGCAAGGTAGTGTCTGGAAAGTGTTGTGTTTGAAAGAAAAAGAAAAAGTGTGGGGCCTTCGGGTGGTGTTTTGCATTATTTTTTCACATGTACAGTAATTTTAAAAGTGGTTGTTGTGATTGTTTTTGTTTACTTTATCCCAACAAGACCATTGTTAAACAGATTAGAAAACAATCTTAAAAGATTTCTGCCTACTCCACCTCATGATAAAAGGTGACAAGTGAGCTGATATGACTTGAGGTGTGTGTGACTTTCTGTGGCCTGGGTGGTTGTGCTGATTGAGAATTTAGCAGGACAGATGTAGAGAAAGTATTTCTGTATTGGCATTGTGTTTCCCAGCATGACTTTGCCTGTGATGTCATTACACATTTTAGAACATATTCTCATTTTCACAAACACATTTTCTGCTTAGACGCATTAAAAACAAACCAAGATTTCCTTCATGATGTTTGTTTAGACGTGCATGCCCACGAAAGATCCTGTTTTGTCTAGTTAATGAATTTTCAGATTTCTAATTTACTTTTATGTTGTTCTGGTTTGTAAAAAAGAAACAAGAGAGACACAGACGTTGGAGTTTGAATTTGTGTTTAAGTGTGTACAGTCCTTGGGTAGGTTTCGTGGTCTTAAAAGAGGGTAAAAAATTTAAGCTGACACTTTTCTATTTTCATTTTGTGCTATCAAGTTTTGTTTTTAGATATGCAAATCTCAGAAAAGCCTTTCGCTTCATTTAGAGTCAAATTAACACCGGCCCAAAAAGTGCTAGTCATTACCCTTTCGAGCCGAAGTCTCAATGCTTCAGTAGAGTTGAAATGCCATTTTACGGCTCTTTGCCAGCTTCACTTTGAAGGAAGGTCATTTTTTCTTTTTTTCTTTCTGTAAAACTGTCTCATAAAGCACTTAAGTCAATATTTTTGCACCGTGTACAATATTCAATTTGTAAAAAAAAAAAAAAAAAAAAAAAAATTCTTGGCCACGCTCTTAGCACTCCCCAGCAACCTAGAGTTGTTGGAATAGCACTATGGGGCCATGACAAACGTTTTCAAGGGACACAAGAGCACATTTGCAACCTGGGGTCCCATTTAGAAGCATTAAATAGGTAACATAAGGAGAGGCAGTAGAATATATGTTGTCTCTACAGCAATATTGTACAGAGCAGTTTTTTTTTTTCATTTAAGTATGAGTGTGAGTGAATCAGGACACATAACTGTGGCTCAGTTACATTCAGTGTGAGTGCAGTGCATGATGGGATTAGATTTTCTTAATTCTGAACCGTCCATCTCTCTCTCTTTTTGAGCTGTGCAAGCGGAACACCAAATTAGAGCACCATTTTTTTTTTTTTTTTTTTGCTATTTTGGGAAGCTTTGAAAATCTAATTGAAATATCTCATGAAATTATGTAAAGAGTACATTTTCAAAGAAAACACTGCACTTCTTCATTTCTTTGTTATTGTTTTGATATCTTGATATAAGAATATGATTTATTATACTTAATGTAGAATTCTCCTTTGCCCAAAGAAAAACCTTTTCCTCGAGTAAAGTCAAGCCAAAGTGTCTCTGGACTACAGAAATTGAGTCGAAAAGATGAGAGACATTCAGTAGCACACAGGAACCCAAGGCCAAAAGATTTATTAATGGTTTGGAGTGTTTTTTGGCACATGTGCTGTTTTAAGAAATCTGAGTTGGAGATGTTTTAGGCAAAGAATATTGAGAATGGTGTTTTGTGTTCGTGAGGCCACCTTCCAATGTTCCTGCTTATAGTTCCCTTAAGGAAGATTTTTCCTCCATGATCTGGACATTCTCAAAAGGAAACAGACATACCTCTCCAGGCCCACCCTTAAAGACCTGCTAGAACTGAGACACATTTTAAGAAAAGGCCTTCATTTATTCACATGAAGATTGTCAAGATGCCCTTTTGTATAATCATACCAGTGATTGGAAAGACTTGGAAAGATTGGTTCTTCTGCCATTTGGTTAGTGTTTTTAGTTAGGATTTTTAAAACTCTGTGAAAAATGACTGTGGTTTTTATAGGTTTCTACCTGCTGCTGTGATTCATGTGTTTGTTTTCCACTTGTTTGTGCATTTACTCATCCTCTGTCATTGGCGTGTCCCATGCTCTCTCTGACACATGCATTATATAATGTGCTATAAATACCTTTTCAAAACACATGAAACATGATCAAGTGCTTGGTAGGTTGTCAAACACATGGAAGTGGCTTTGTTTTGCCAGTGTTTAGTACATGGAAGGCGATAGGACTTTTGTAGAAGTGTTAAGCTCTTAGGTGGATCCTAAGTCCCCACATCAGCATGTAAAGCTGTGTCAGTAAGCCACACATCCCATCTCACAGCTGTCTGCAGGGCCTTGTTGGATTAGAACCATGAGAGGTTCAAAAACAGAGAAAAAAAGTACAAAAAGAGTGTAATAATTTAAAGGATGCAAATGAACTGTAGAGTGGTGGAACAAAATGTCTGTGTTTCTGACACAGAGCAGATATCGTTTTTCCATCTCCAGGGCTCCGGAGGAGAAACATAATTGCATTTGCTTTGGCCGGAGAGCCCAAGCACGGCCAGCCTGGGGCACTGCACTTAAGCCTGTTTGGCTCTGGAGATGCTAGGCACACACGCACATGCACACATACACACACACACACACACACACTTGCAGACATCATCCTCGACATGAAAGTCACAGAGGGAGTGTGAATTGGCTGCATAAACAATGTGTTCCGTTTGGACTTTTTTTTTTTTTTTTTTTACTTCTCCTTCAAATGCTCTTTCAAAACATCTGTGGTTTTCATCTTCTGAACTTTCCAGATATTTTCTCATTTTAAGGACTTGCATGTTTAATCCGACTAGTCGCTTAATTACAGCGATATTGTTTAGTTCGGTCGACTGTGCAAGTGATGTAATGAAATAGCTTTATCAGAAACCCGACAGGTCTGGATGACTGGATTAAGAATTCCTGCTCTGAGATACTGCAGGAAAAAAGGAAATGTTGTATCTCACAATCTGTATGAGGAGAAGCACTTTACACGACATCTTCTTATCTTTTCTCAGAGGCATTCATGGATTCTGGTTCCAGTAAATGTGGCAGGTGAGAGCACACTCCACTTTTTCTACCTATATCGTCACACTTGCAATTTGACCGATGTCCTCTCTAGATATCTCGTCCATATCTCAGTCTGCTCTCTCTGTTTCCATGGCAGCGGCATCAGTAAAGAGAGCGGGCAGGGTAAAGATGAGACGTACTGGCGAGAGATCCACGCTGCCATGGCTTTGACCAACCTTGCCCAGGGCGAAGAGAGCGCCAAAGCGGGAGCCACAACAGGCACCACCAGCTGCATCATACAGAAATCCTCACACATAGCCGAGATTAAGACTGTTAAAGTGCCCTTAACTCCACGGCACTAGGCGCATCGTCAGAACTCATCAGAAGACTTCATCTAAAAGAGCCAAGACGGAACTTTACATCACACAAACTGATTCATATCAGGACTTCGTTTTTTTTTTTTTTTTTTGAATACTTGATTCTGCCAACAAACTTAGATTCAGTAATAAAATCATCCCATTACTGTATTTTGGTTTGACATGCATCACATCACCGGTGTGCCTTTTTTTTTTAGGCCAAAGAAGATTATGGAAGACTGTTTTATGGAGATTTGTGGATTTTCAATGCAATCATGAAAAAGACTTTTGTAATTATTTGATTTTGACTCAAATGTGCAGTCATTGTTCCTTATCATTGAACGTTCCACCAGTGGTAGAAATATAATATATTTACCTGTTACATTTACCTTTTTTCTAAGTTATGCAAATAGATATGAGTGTATATAATATGCAGACGCTGGACTATTGTCCTGTGACTAAATTCATTATCCGCAACAAAGACTCCTGTGTTTTTTTTTTGTTTTGATTTTTTTTTGTCTTGGTTATTTAAATGGGGGAAGAGCATTGTTTTCTGTCCAAACAGTCTGCCTTGTCAATTTTTTATTTCTTGGAAATTTTATTAACTGTATTGGGCCACATCTGGATCAGAGGACTTGATAACTACAGCTAATTGATTTACTTTAGAAAAGTAAAGGAATAACAAGGGAAAAGTGCTCTGTCACTCTTCGCAGTGTGACCAATGTGTTCCAGCAGAGATATTTTAAGTGATAGGGTCAATAACCATTCAATGAAGAATAGAGTTTGAATGAATTCTAATGTCCTCAGTACGTTTAGTCACTTTTTCCACTGAAACCAAAGAGCCAAATTCCTATCTGTTGTCTTTTCTGGGTGAGAATATCGGTGACCCATCAAGACACCTTAGTGGAGAGTCCCCAATATATTCACAAGTCCAGTGTTAGCACACTCACAGTGGAGTGCTCACAGCGGAGAGCAGCCAACAGTTTGGATAGGCGATTCAATAACGCCAATAAGTATTCCAAAATCAGATTTAAAAAAGTTAAGTGCTACATTTTCTTTTCTTTTATTTAGATGGAATCTCACAGGCACCCTGCAAAGTACTTTTCACCCCTGCTCTGTTTTTCCAACCGAAGGGTTTTCTGTTCGTTGTAACCTTCTGAAAAGAATAAAAGAGAAAGACTATCAGCAGCTTGGGGCTTTTCAGCTTTCCAACTCTTAGTGTGGCGTTAGCGTCAGTCTTGACCATGCTGTGGTATGCTGCGCCCTCTATATCAACACAACAGAACAGTGATTCCCACCAGGCCCAAAGATCTCAGGACACAAAGCCACCATCAAAAGCAATTAGCACGACCAATGCCATTCAAAATAAATTGGACAATACTTTTAAATGTGACAATATATGTAATATAATGTATAGAACGTAATCATATGAAGATATCACATTCTACATTCTGTTTTAGACCAAGCTGCTGAATGCAATAATCGAGTGACTGAATTTTTTTTTTTTTTGTAGTTGTGGAACTAAGATGGCAGCCTTGTGGAATCTGTTTCAAAAGGGTGGAGCCCAGTGTGAAGTAAATAATGAGTGTAAGAACAGGCCCCCAAAAGAAAAATAACCTCTGTGGCTGTAACAGGAGGGACAGTTTGGTCCGCTGAAATATTACACATTTTTCTTCTCAACTGTCAACAATCATAGGTCTATTACCATTTCCAAAATAATCTGCAAATAGGCAATTACCCTTCAGAAAAAAAGCAAGTTTAACTGGGACCTCCAGCCTTGACTTTGATGAGATTTAATGACGGACAATTTCTCTTTCTCTTTTGACAAGCGGAGCAGTATGAAACCAGAGCTCATCTTTTGATGGGAGGGTCTGGTAAGGCCAGGGGCTGAAGATTTTGGGTTGAATGTGGACAGAGGTTTACCACATGCCTTTACAAAAACACCGCTGATCAGAGACACATGAACGGGCCTTACTCATCTTTAGGTTTATTGTCATAAGACGCCTATGTTCGGGGTCCAGTCCGTGCTTGTTGCCACAGTAAAATGATATTGACTTAAGAGATCGATTTTCTGTCCCTCCACAATTTCTTATGAATGAATGAATAACTCTCTTCATGAATAGAACTAAACCAACGTGAGACTACAGTCACATGAAGTGCACTTTCTGACCTAGACATTTGACAGATAGTGTAATGAACATATTTAATACAACGACTGCATTCATAAAAGAAAATAAATATACAAAAACAAATTTGCATGACTGAGCAGAAGTGTTAGGCATAGGTCTGACAGGGTTTCTGTGAGAGACACTGAGTCTGCAACACAACAGTACAGGGGAAGTTCTACAGAAAAAATTCCTTGAAATAGGACCAATAGCTGTTTTGGCTGTGAGAAAGTTTTACTGAGGACACTAACAGCCTCCCGCCCACCCCCCAAAAAACACAATTTTTCTTCCCTGTTTATACTTAACAGGATCAGACAAAAAAGAAATTAAACAACCGACTAAACATTTGGGCTAATCCAACAGCACTGTCCACCGCAGTTACGTTCACTGAGAGAAGACATTATCTCAGTGTGGGAAAATGACTGGCAAAAAGCGTATTTCAGAGAACGCTTAATCCTGATATGAATATTACCTGTCTGCATACTACTGATAATCTAATTAAGCACATTCCTCATTTGCTCCTGAAAAGTGATGGTCTTTAGCTGGATGGTGTGATCTGCTAGCACATAGTTTGCTAAATCAAAGCATTATTACAAAACAATGACATATTAAAAGAAAAAAATTAACATTTTATGGGTGAGAGATTTTTTATTGCAAAAGAAAAATAATATTGATGCTCTCCAAGATACATATGCAGTCCAGATGACTGACTGCAGAAGTGGAACGTTTATTGAGTTCCTCTAAACGATCCAGTCGTGCAGAATGTTCCAGAAACCAGCAGGGATCACAGTGAGTGTATACTGTGTGTTAGAGAAAACAGCACAAACAAATAAGTCTCTCTCTCTGAAACAAAAGAACTCAACTGGGAAAACACCTGTCAAGAAATTAAAGTCACACAGTTTCTCTCATTTGACTAGTGTTTAACTAATTAACCCACTACTTAATCCTTTACCACAGTAATGCCATTATCATTAGACATAACAAGACACAGAGATTCAGACTGGTTCAGTGTGAAATAGTACCAAGAGCAGAGGGTGTCACTTAGTACGGTGGACGGCTGTGTTCATAAAGAATATTAAGGCATAACTGAATCATTAATGGGCCAATTCTGGATGGATCAACGAGTCACTGAACAGAACACTGCTCTGTACACCAAAAGACTTCAATCACCAGGCCATAGACATGCAAGTAAACATTTCCAGTCTCAGACCAGTAGGGAGTCAGTGTCGGTGATTTCACCACCTGGAGGAGAGTTCCTTTTTTAAATGTCCATTAGGGTCTTAAAGAAGGAATGGCAGGCGAGTGGATATGGTAATACAGTTTATAGACAGAGTAAAAGCCTGGAAGTTTCACTGATTCAGTGTTCTTACAAAAACATGCTAAAAGCAAAGAAGATTAAAAGAACTAAGGATATATAGCACCACACCTTCAGTGGTGAGTGGTACTGCAGCTATACAACAGCATTTCATACAGATAAAATATGAAAAGCTTCAGTAAAGACAACATAAGACGGCTGATAAAAGAAGAATGCTAAATGCAGTTCTTTAAGCAGTGCCATTCTCTTACAGAAAAAAACCCCCACATATTTCTAGTCAGGCAATAAAGGCAAGTGCATGCTAAAAGCAACATGTTTTTTTTTTGTTTTTTTTTTAAAGGCCCATGACTCCAAAGGAACATTTAACAGTGCGCTTGCCTAGATGAAAGAAATCTTGTGAGCACTGGTTAAAAACACACAGTTTACAGAGACCACAGGGTGCAGAGGTGTCTTTTTGTCTGTTTTTTTTTGTTTTTTTTTAGCGGAACGAATCCTCACAAAATACATACATACAACAGAGTCAAAGGTCAGGCTTACGTCTACGGTGAGTTTTTCTAACCAATGCATTTTATCCAACACCTCTGCTTTCATCTCAATGGCCCCTGCTCTCCATGTTAAAGACACCACTACCAATGAGGACACAGCAAGTGAACCTCTTACTGGAGGGAAGAATTGGTATCCAAGCCTGTTTTTTTTTTTTAATACCTCTGATGATCTTTGATTTTTTTCATTTAGATAAGTTATACTAAGCATGATAATTATTTATATTATGTACTGGAAAAGTAGCTATACAATACATTAACATAAGTTACACGAGTTGGAACGCAGCTCGGACTGTGAGGGTAAAAGAGTAACACAGGGATAAGAGTGTGTGTGTGTGTGTGTGTGTGTGTGTGTGTGTGTGTGTGTGTGCAAACAGCAAAAGTCCCTTTGCTTTACATGCTCTGAGGAAGCCAACCTATTCCCAACCTCAGAGGGCCTCTCGTCAAAAACGGAAGAAAAACCAGCGCTTTTCCATCTCAGTTAGTGTTTGTGAAGGGGCTTGGAGGAGGAGGGGGAGGTGGGGAATTCAGAGGAGAGAACAGTATCCTCCACACGCTCCCTGGCCAGACTGCTGCTGGTCAGACAGCTGAACGCCCTGGCCCTGCAGGCTGCTCTCCCACAGCCCGGGCGTCTGCAGGATCTTCTCCACCAGCTCCTCAAAGGCACACTGAACGCCGTCTCGTGTCTTGGCACTGGCCTCTGCAACACAGGAGCCAGACAGGAGAGTCTGAGAGAGGGGGCGTGATGAAGCCCCTTCCCCAAGTACCTTTTGAGCACACGTTAAAACAACTGGACACGCATAAGCAATTTAGTACTGAAGAGTCTTCTAATCTTCTAAATGTAATAATGTAGTAATGAGGTGTCTAATCTGTTATATGGGGTAAAGGATAAGAGAAAAATGAATGAGATTATAGGGTAATAAGGTGTACAGGTATTCTTCGTAAAGGCAGATTAAAGAGTCTGTGGTGCTAAATCTCATACCAGTGTCTAAATACTGTATGTCCGTGCTCCTGAATACAGTCTTATCTCTAGGTTCTCACTGATTTGTTGCATGAAGTTCAGAGTTTAGAACGCAGTGGCAGTGCTGATGCTGTACAATGACATCAGAGTTAACGAGGCGGGCTTGTAAATACGATATCAGAGTTCAAAGGTGGTACATAAGGATGACATCAGAGAATAGGACGTGTGACTAAGGGACTGGGGTGGGGGGGGGGGGCATCGGGCAACAAGTGTTCAGGTGATGTAATAGTGGGACGTAGTTAACTTGGTTACACAAGAGGGCAAACATTTCAAAAAGCTGGTGTCATTTGATGGCTTACAACATTTACATAGAATGCCTGAGTTTGACTTTGTCTAGCCACTGAAAATTAAGGGGCTGTAAATAGTTAAGCGGTAAGAGAAGCATCACAAATAGCCCTCCTTTTTCCCTCCGACTAGTTTGTTCGACACAGATTCCAAACTTTTGTTTAAGAGACACTGTGACATCATTTTGGTGAAATGCAAGATGGAAAATATGAATCTGGTTTTAACATGAGTTGGCAGTCTGGTCTGGAAAATATTTAACTGATCCACAATTTCTGAAGGCCGAGATTAGGGATAAGCAATGACAAAATAAAAAAAAAAAAAAAACAGAATTAGTGCTCTGAACCATGAGCTGACCACAATAAATCCGTTAAGAGGTTTCGTCTACGCAAATATTCACAGTAATGAGTTCATTTAAAAAAAAAACAAAAACGACTAATCTACTTACCAATAAAAAGCATAGAATGTTTCCGTGCAAATTTTAAACCTTCATTTCTGTCAACTTCACGGTTGTCCTACAACAACAACAACAACAACAACAACAAAAACCAGCCTAGTGATTAGCAGATACAGTCAAAATTCATTACACACACTCAAGGACAAAGACGAAAAACAGTACTGAGCTCAACTCATTGAATTAAATTTATGACAACATACAGTAAAAAGTTCTCTCTGATCAAAGAAAAAAATGTAAAATCTCCACTGAAACAAGCTAACCCTGCATTCTTTAGGTCTTTGACCACTGGAGGGATGAACAGTATTCACTCATCCACAAAAACACCAACCTTGTCTATTTTGTTTCCAACCAGCATTTTGACAAGGTCATTGCGTGTGCAGTACGTCTCCAGTTCGTTCAACCAGTTCTCCAGCTTTGAAAACGAATCCCGCTTTGTGACATCATAGACTACAGGAGATGTGAAAGAGAAAAAAAAATGATGCTGAAGACATCACAAAACCACACAGCTTAAGACCTCAGTACAAAGCTTCTGCAATGTGAAACTCATAAGAAATACTACTGATAGCGTTTATTAGAATAATCAGAGAATTATTCCTCTGACCAGAGCCATGACTGTGTTGTACTTCAGAGCTCTACTCACCCAATATGACTCCCTGTGCCCCTCTGTAATAACTAGGTGTTAGGGTCCTGAACCTCTCCTGTCCTGCTGTGTCCTACAAACAACAGACAAATCAATGTGAAGCTGGAGCACACTCTTGTAGGTGTGAAGTATCAAACAACTGCCTGTCGAATGCTTCCATAACTGTGTGACAATGCCACCTTGTGGACAAAAACAGAATCTGCATGAAATCTCAAGGAGCATGATTTGGCAAATTACTCCAAAGGATCACTAGAGAGCCTTGTACATCCACACTGACTTTACAGATACTGTAACTGATTGTCTCTACTCATGTTGTCACATAAGGACATACATATTCTGAAACAGGAAATCCTAAATTAATCAGTCTTAGGCTGAATTTGTAATATTGGCATTAGCACTGCAACTCCAATAACTGGGGATCATGGATCTGTCACAGCTATTAGAGAGCAGGAGTACTTACCCAGATAGCAAGCTTTGCTCGGTTCCCATCTACTGCTATGGTTTTTACTTTGAAGTCTACACCTGTGTCAGAGAACAGAGCTGCTGATTTTAGCTGCGTTTCCTATTCATCACACTCTTGTCATTTCCTACACTAATTCAGTTAATAACCATTAACTGGATTAGTTAATAACTCCAGCTTGATACCCATAAGAAGTTGCACATGACATGGATATCAGATTCCAACCACTTATATGTGTGGTGTAATTCCAAATAGCTCAGCACCATCGTTTCATTGCTGATGGTCTTTATGAAACCACAACTGCTTAAAGTACATTTAATCAAGAATCCACTCTCTGTGTTGATATCATTCCGATCACATAAACCCAGAAAATATTCCATGGCTATTAAGTTAATGTGATCAGATGAATACTCACCAATTGTTGCTGCTAATTCTGGGTCAAATGTATCATCTGTAAACCTGAGGAGTAGACTGTAAGGAGACAAAGGAAGAGAGGATAGAGCAGGTGAGTCAACAGGAAGTCCCACATGTTGTAGGAGCTTTGGAAACACGTTTTGCTCTTTAAGACATTATAAAAGTCAAAGATCACCTTTAAAATCAAGTGTTGTTTCAAAGTTCGGTAAGTGTTTGACAATCTAAAACAATGCACCATAAACATGAAACAACAGTTAAAGAGCCAGTGCAGGAACACCAAAACTGATAAATTTATATATCGAACTCATATCGTTTCGGTTATTCGTGATGAGATTAACGCTTTTATTCTACCGAACGAAAACAGTCAAGTAAGATCACAAACTGTAGGTTCCTATAATGTTAATTCAAGCAAGATGGAAGTCTTTTTATTAAGTTATTTTATGTTACACAGCACACTGTAGGCCTTATTGCCATGCCATCCTGTGGCACATATCCCTAGCTAGCCATTAAACAGCACTTCTGGTACAGCTGCGGGCTAGCCAAAAAACTGAATATACCTTCTGAAATTGTATTAGAAGTGTCTTATACTGTTATACGACAAATTATCTTAACTTAGCCAATATGCCACACCTAACTAAACCAGTTGACACCCATATATTTCCAGTGATTTGTCCTTTTACATAACTGTTTTATGTGCATCGTTACGGGCCAGCTACAAAGATGTTCAGCTAGCTTTTCAGACAGTCTTTTCTTTGAGAGTTAGCTAGCCTCAGTAACATTTACTTGTGTCGCTCATCCACAAGCAACAGTGATGTTTAGCTAAATTGTTAGGGTCCACTGACAATGGAATTTAGTGGCAACTAGCTTAGCTACATGTTTGTGACATGTTGGAGGCAAGAGACACCTTGATTCTGCAAAAAGTTAAGTCTGATAGGTTACCTAAATTATTTAACTAGTCCGTTCACTTGTGTGGTTGTTAAGACAGCAGAGGTAGGGTTAAACATCGAACGAGCTTGTCATTTGCTAACAAGCTAACGAGTAACCTACCAGACAGTAGTTTAGCCAAGCTTTTTAAATATTTATTGTTAAATACTAACACAGCCAGCGACTTATTGGAGCTTTACCTGGATTTTCCGACACCACTCTCTCCAATAATCAATATTTTCAAAGTCGTTAACACGTCGTCGTCCATCGCCTTTCCTCTGTCCACTGCTAGCTAAGTTAGCTGGGTGCTTTGACGTTGCTACTTTGGAAGCCCACAAGAGTGTTGAAACTTCCGACTGGCTGTGTGACGTGTAAGGAGAGGAGTCAGAGTATTGCATAAGAGTGTCCACTTGTGTCCTACACTAGGAGGGTACCATTTAGTGATCACACTGCGCATGGAAATCAGAATTAGACTTAAGATTCTCATTAATAATGCTGAAAAATGGCGTTGACCGCTGTTGAAATATTAAGTTTGACACAGAAGAGAAAACAGGTAACAGATAAGGATTTAAGCATCTTTGGGCTCATTAAGAAGTTAGTTATCAGTTTGTTTGTTTATCAGTTTGTTTGTTTATCAGTTTGTTTATTTAGTATTTTATCGTATTTTTTTAACACAGCACACTATTTTTTGACAAATAATTTTAGGACAATATGTGGTGTATGAATTTTATGTTAATATATTAATTGTACTCACAAACATGCAAATTGTTTGAACACATTTTGGAAGCACCGTGGATTATCCCTTCTCTGTGATGGCCTATTTTTAAATGGAATTAAATAAAAACATACACTGTTTTTCTTTTTTCAGTTCCTGACATCTCTCATTTGTACATTAAGAGAAGAGAAGAAAAGTGAATCCTCAGATATTAGAGAGACCACTGACAATAAATCACAAACTGATTAGTTGGTTCACCCTTAACACTAACTTCAACAGTCTAAATCTCAAACTGTACATTTTTAGGTCCATATAAGTACCACAGCATGGCACTCTATAGATTCAGGGGCTGTACTTTACACATGGGACCTTAAATACATTGCAATATGTAATTTCATTATGTGGTGACAGTTAGTAGCATGTCTTACTATAGCTGAGGTGAATGATAGCAATGGAATCCTGAAAATCATTGAATTTACTTAGACTCTTAGCTACAAATCTGTGCCTTCAAAAGGTAAAAGAAAAAAAAAAGATGTAACTGGCTGATTTACTTATATGTTGCTTCATCAATGGCAAGACATTTATGTGGTCCTGAGGAGTCTGTGAGGTACACATTTTCTGTCAGCAAGTTGTTTCCTGATCTGACTCTATGTGTCCCGTGAGAAAAATACCTGGATGGGTGCTTTAGAAAATTGCAGCTCTTAAGAGGAAACTCTATCTTTTGATTGTGTACCTCTAATGAGGAAATGTGGTGCAGTGAATCTCACCATTGTTCAACAAAAACGACAGCCCCCATTTCTGAGGAGATCTACTGTTGGCCCTTTTCTACGAAACTAATAACCTTTAAATTATCTGTAATTTGAAGACAGTTAATTTATAATAAATATATCTTTGCCTGTGTACTGTCTTGTTTTTTGTTGCTTTTTTCTGACTATTCATTTTTAACTTCCTCAAGATTTTACATAGTGCAGTAATAGTTAACAGTACTACTGAGTGGTGAGTGTAGACTCTGTCTGCAGTTAAATGTCCCTTTAATAAAGATGGATTATAAAGAATCAGGTCTTCAAATTAAGTCAAAATTCTATTGATAGTTTACAACAATGGGTCCCTGTTCAATTCCTCTCAAAGAATAGTATTTAAAATTGAACCCCCCCAGCCCCTTCAAAACAGGAGGTGGAGTTAAGTAATTATGCAAATATGTCCATGATTATGTGGTCGTAAATTTGATGCATACAGCAAACTCAGTGTTTGGCAAACAGCGTTCTCCAAACCTAATCAACGATGGTGACTTGTACTACAGACTGTATTGAAAAACCTATTCGTATTTGTTTCGAGCGACTTGGAAAGTTCATTGGACTTCATCCATGGTGGTTTTTCATTATTCCTGTTGTGCTGTCCGTGGTGCTAGGAGGGGGATTCTGCTTTCTAAACGAGAACAATGATATTGAAGAACAATTCACTCCAATGGACGGGGCCGCTAAGCAGGAAAGGCAATTTTTTTTGGACACTTTCAGACAAAACAGTTCCATGTTTACCGGTATGCGGGTTATTACGAACGGCGTGTATGCAAGTTTGATATTCAGAGACACGAAAAATATACTCACAGTTCCAGCGTTCGAGGAAATCTTACGCATAGACAACAAAATTAGGAATATTACAGTTCAGAAAGGGGCAGAACAGTTTAATTTTTCCGATATTTGCGCCAGAGTAGGACAGCGCTGCTGGTCCAACGTAATACTTGATATTTTTAACTATAATGCGAGTAAAGTTAATGTAACTAACATAACATTTCCTATACACGCTCTCAATTCCGGTGAGAATGTTAGCCTGGAACTCTCACTGGGTGGTGAAGAGGTGAACAATAACAGCTTTGTTCAGAGTGCAAAGGCATTGCGACTTATGTACTTTCTTAGAGAAGATCATGAAGATAAGAATAAAACGGATGAGTGGCTGACCAAATTTATACAACTGCTCCGCAGTGAGTCAGAGAGCGCAGAGAGGACTGCGCACATTAAGGTGAGAACTCCGCACAAATTTCGGTATTTTTTTTTTTTTTTTTTGCGTCTCATCACGTTATAAAAGCAGATTTACCACAGGCTTTATCTCAGTTACTTCCTTTAGGAGTATTTAGGAATAGCAGCGTTTATTTACACTTAAGAAAAATCGTAGGCTATAAGCTACAGGTTTACTCAGTTGTCACACATCATCAGAACAGGTCAGACATCAAATACCAGGAAAGGGGTCTCATTTGTTAGTAATAATAAGTACCCTTGGTAGTAATAATCACATTTGTTTGGTGTGAGTGTATTATATATTTTTTGCCATTTGAAATGTCTTGTCTCTCAGCAGGTGTCCTATTACACGTCATTGTCCATGCAGCAGGAATTTGAGAAAAGTTCAGAGTCTGTGATCAAGCTTTTCTCCATCACCTACTTTCTCGCCATTTCATTTTCAATACTGTCGTGCTTGAGGTGTGGATAGCATGTACAACGAAAGCCCTGAAAAAAATCTAAGATTAATAATAGATGTGCATACTTTTCCTGTAGTTCGTGCTATTGGATAAAATCTGCAGGCCTAGCTTTTTGCTACTCAGTTAATTGAGAGTATAACTGGTATTATATTTTTTCATACTAAAATATACAAACAGAAAAAGTATTGGTGAGATGATAGATAAATTCTCATAGATCGATTTGGCTTTTCAGGTTTGATAATGTCAGGAATAAAGTTTGGGTGGCAACAGTTGGAGTATTCTCAGCCGGGCTGGCTGTGGTATCGAGCATGGGACTGATGCTTATCTTTCGAGTCCCATTTGTCATAACCGTGGCGTTATCTCCTTTCCTTGTACTAGGTAAGAAATTACATCATGGGTGCGTACACGTAAGGGGAGGTGGGGGGAGTAAAATACCCACGGGGCTGCAATGACCATGCCGCGCTGCTGTGGAGAATATTTCTGAGCAATTTTTTTTACGCACACTGCTTTTCCTAGGGATCGGCATCGATGACATGTTTATCATGATCTCCAGCTGGCAGCAGACCAACGTCCACGACGAGGTGTCGAATCGCATGGCGGACACCTACAGGGATGCAGCCATCTCCATCACTGTCACCACCTTGACAGATATTCTTGCCCTCTTCCTGAGCTACAGCAATCCCTTTGGCTCAGTGCAATCTTTCTGCCTCTATGCTGGCACCGCCATCTTGTTCTGTTACCTCTATAACATCACTTTCTTTGGTGCATTTTTGGCCTTGAATGGCATAAGGGAAAAGGAGAACAGACACTGGTTCACCTGCATGAAGATTCCTGAAGAGTGCCCACTGGTCAGTACAAAAGCCTATTTAGTCTGCTGTGTGGGAGGAGCCTATGATCATGACACCGGGACTGAGGAAGAACAGCCAATCAGAAGGTTTATCAGGAAATACTATGGTCCATTTTTAGCCACAAGCTGGGTAAAGGTGGTTGTAGTTGTTCTCTATATTGGGTACCTTTCTTTAAGTATCTATGGATGCCATATTGTAAATCAGGGCATCGACCTAAGACATCTGGCAAAAGATAAATCATATGTTGTCAGCTACTACGATGATCACGAAACGTATTTTCGTAGATATGGTCCCACTGTCATGCTGGCTGTGAATGGAACATTTCGATATTGGAATGTAACGGAACGTGAAGAACTCGAGAATTGTATTACAAACTTTAAAAACTTGATTTCCGTCAAGAGTGTGTCCACATCTTGGCTCCATTCATTTGAAGATTATGCAGACAGGAGTGATATCAACATAAGCTCTGAGACTCCGTTTGAGAAGCATCTGCAGTCTTTTCTCGATCGTTATGAAATATTCAGACAGGACGTCAAAATCACGCATCAACATAAGGTACACGCATCTCGACTCTTTCTTCAAACAGTTAACTTTAACAACTCTGCCGCTAAGACCATATTAGAATCACTGAGAAAAACTGCAAAGGACTGCAGTCAGCCCCTGGTGGTCTATCACCCATCATTTATTTTCTATGACCAGTATGCAGTGATTGAGGATATTACCATTCAGACTGTTTGCGTGGCCACTGTTGCAATGCTGTTCATCTCTTTCTTGTTGATTCCAAGCCCCTTCTGTGCTCTCTGGGTGACTTTTGCCATTGGCTCAGTTATTGTGGGGGTGATAGGATTCATGGCACTGATTAACATCAGCCTGGACTCCATTTCAATGATAAACCTCATCATCTCCATCGGTTTCTCTGTGGACTTCTCTGCTCATATCTCCTACAGCTTTGTTTCCAGCACTAAGGCCGGCGCGAATGAGAGGATGGTCGACGCTCTCTCTCACCTGGGCTATCCCATACTGCAGGGAGCCCTGTCCACAATACTCGGAGTGGTGGTGCTCTCTGCCTCTGAGAGCTACATCTTCAGGACCTTTTGTAAGATCACGTCATTAGTCATTGTTTTTGGCCTACTTCATGGTATCGCCTTCATCCCAGTATTTCTGACATTTTTAGGAATTTGTATCAAGTGATGTTCATTTAGACTACTACAAATTGAATACTACTGATATAAGTGAAATCAAATGTAAAATATAAATGAATTTTATTTCAGGACTTTACTGGCGGATAAAGCTGACTAACTTTAAGGGCACGTATATTTTCGCGCATCTTTTGTTTATATTTTACAATTATGGTCCTTCTTTACTTTGATGACCTAATACGAGAAGTCTATTTTAGAGGAATATGTGGATCTGTTAGACTGAAAGGTAAATAAATAGCTTATTTGTTTATTTGTAAACATTATTTTTGTTTAAATGTAGAACATGAACATTGTGCATGAATCGGTTAGTGTTTTACCTGTTTTCTAAACTTTCAATAAAAAGATAACAGACTTCCCATTCCTCTTTCCATTCCTAATTATATTCAGTCATCAAATAACCAGGGAAAAAAAAAAGTGGAGAGGAAGATTTTGATATATTTTTATTTATTTCACCATATTTCAATCCATTTGCTGTCTTCACCTTCTGAAGCATATCTGACAATCCAAATTAAAAACCAAGCATATATCAACCTAAAATAGTTCTATACATCTATGTACAATGTTCCCTTTTAATGTTATTTTTTATGTACAACTTAATTTAGCTGGGCTAAAAGGCGTGTCTACGAGTCAGCTGTGGAGATGCAATAATCTTGAAGAGAAAGGATAAATAAGTTAACAGAAAAACAGTGTTTACTCTAAAAGCAAGACTGTATGATTAAACTAACTAGATCAGACTTCAGTTGAGGGGGTTCTAACTCATGTTTAAGAGGGACTTTTTTATGGCTTTTACATAAAGTTTCTGTGTGAAAACAGTTATCTTCAGATATCTTCAGCTGATTCCTCTTATTCAAGTTTTATGAAAACTATGAAGATAAATAGATTTATCCAGATTATCTTTCAGTGGTCAGGTACATTTTTAGAAAGTGATTTAAGCCAGTGATTTATTCCCTGACTGCTTTTTCTTCACATTCCAGGTTATCTAAAAATTCTACTCAATTACTACTCAACATAACTGCAGTGACATGAGTAATGTGACTTACAGGTGACATAGTGAGTCCCTGTATTTTATCAAAACAAGCTGTGATCTAAATGGGAAAAAAAAAGCTGACCAACAAAAATGGACTAACGCCCCTGCAATGATTCAAACAATTCAAAGCGAATGATGATGATATCTTAAAGCAGTGTTTCCCATAAGCAGGTAAAAATGAAGATTTACTTATTCATGTATGTATTTCTCTTACCAAAGTGCTGTGGAGACATTTGTCTATGCCTCAGTGAAATATGCATTTCTTTACATCTTCTGAAAGGCCACGACCAAAGAGTAACAACAACAACAACAACCCCTGAATGTGGCTCAGACAGACAAGGTGAATAACAACTGCACACCAGTGAACCAAAGTCAAATAAATGATGGATTGCCTGTCTCACTAAACGTGAGACACAGATTTGATCTCCTTGGCTCTCATGAAGCAGCAGACACTGGTCAGAGTAACAGATGGTGAAATCAATGTTTAAGACCATTGTCAGAACCAGAAATAACATAGGGGTAGATACATATACCTAGTGCCCAGCAGTACGTGTGAATGTGACAGGTCTGTTCAGTGGTCCTCAGAGAATTCAGGGGGGCACTGAACAGGCAAGTACACTGGACTAGGTGGGGGAGTGTGTGTGTGTGTGTATGAATGAATGATTGGGCAAGACCGTAGGATCATTTTACCAAGCTCTCTTATGCATACAGACATTCATACTTTCCACTTCCACCAAAGCCTATCACATTCCGCAAAACCTTTCCCAGTTCCCTGACGCTCCTACACAGGTCTCATCTAGCGTCTAAGGTCTTCCCCTCCAGGACCAGCTGAATCTCTTTGGCATCCAGTGTTTCGTATCGCAGCAACGCTTCTGCCAAGTTCTTGTGCTCTTTGGCGTGCGACTTCAGAAGTGTTTTGGCTCGCTCGTAAGAATCCTGACAGACAAGGTAAAAATAAGGCTTATGAGCACAACTACCAAATGGCAGCCAATGGCATTTACTTGCTGGAGGAAGAAGTGAGGTTGAAGCCTTATTACAGATGCAAGAAGAGAAAATATCACAGTTTACCCTCAAAAGTGTCCTGATTTCATTCTCAATGGCTGCCTGTGTCTCTGGACTCTGCTTATTAAAGTCAGAGTATGTCATGACTCCCAGCTAGAGAAAGAAAGAAAGAAAGAAAGAAGGAAAGAAAGAAAGGAACAAATAAGATTTTGAAAAAAAGCCTTTGATCAGACCACTAGATTTGAATACGTTTTTAAATTGATAAAAGATATTACAGTAAATTAAAGAACTGACTGAAAGTTATTATTGTCAAAAATGGGTTGAGCTATACTTGCCCTATAGAACAACAACAGGGTTTTGTTAAGAGCTTAGCCTTTCCCATTACCCATTGACATATGGAAATATGTCACTGGAAACATGGAAATGACAAAATAATAAATTTTTACAATACACCGTTTTATGGATATGGTCTCAGACAAGACTTCAACAAAGCATCTGAACGCCTAGTACAAACCTTCTCACTCATCCCAAACCTGGTCACCATCATTTTAGCTATTTTCGTGGCGCTGTCAAAATCACTTGATGCTCCTACAAGAGACAGACAGACCAGCTTAGACATAGACAGTCTGGAGAGTCAAAGGTCAACCTTACTGAGATTACTGGTTCATACAGAACATTTGCTCTGCTTCGTCCCCGTGAACACATTTGCATGACTAGGGAGCTGACTAAATTAAATGTAACAGCCGCATTATTTTCATACATCTTCCTTATAGCACATACTCAGATAAAAACCCTTTAATGTATTTCCAGGGAAACGATATACGGCATTAGTTTACTGAATTACGTCGGCTCCACAAAGCTTTGAACCCGCACACAACCAATGCTAACTGTCTATGTACTTACTGAGGACCAGTCCTACTGTTCAAACAGTTTAAACTACAACACGTCAACCCCAACCCAGATGAAGATCCTTCCGGATTAAAATGCTGATTCCTGTGTTAACACTACTGCTGATTACGGGAGCGCCATAACAGCACGCAAACTCTGCTCCTTTATCTAACTGACTGTTCGCTGGTTCGCCGCTGAAAAACGTGGATGTGCATTGCGTTTGTCTTGGATTCTACTTTAAAGGCAGCCCGTGGCTTTGGTAGCTCTAAGGGAAAAATACCAGTGGTAATGTTCTCGTTCCCAAAGATGAGTTCCTCTGCCACTCTGCCACCCATACTGACGTCCATCTGGGCCAACAGCTGGGAGCGCGTCTCACTCCAGCGGTCGTTCTCCGGCAGCATGGATACCTGAGGAAGAGGAAAAAGAGGAAGAGGAGGAGGAGGAGATGTGACAATGATTATGTTCACTTGAGTGGCCTCATCAGACATCTGAGCTTCTCACTGAAAACTTTGATCTAACACGCAGACAAAGCCAGTTTAGCTCAAGTTTCACAGGAAAGTAACTGTTTAAATTCTTAAAGTGACCAAAGAACAACCCAGGCATGACTGCAGGGGAAAATATTTGTGATATTTATGCCCACTTCATCATCGTCAGGGCCTGAAGACAACTATTTACTCAGTCAGTGAACTAGCCGTGTCAAATGACTTAGCAACAAAATACACACGGGAATATGGGCCATACACTGTGTTACTCGAAGAAAACACACATCACTAAAGGCAAGAATTTAAACCCAAACATCAGGTGGCACTTTTAACTGAAAGCTAATCTGTGATCCAGGTCCTCAGCTAGTGGGAAGACGGCTGTCACTAATACTCACATGGCCCAGGGAGGGGCCTCTCGGCATGATGGTGGCTTTGTTGATGGGCATGGCATCTTTGGTGTAGTATGCAATAATGGCATGGCCAGACTCATGGTATGCTGTGATTAGCTTGTTCTTCTTGTCTATCTCTGCACTCCTCCGCTCTGGACCTGCACACACAGATGGGCAACGTGGGTAAGGAGAGGTAGTTTCTGTTGCAGGGACCATAAATTACTGCCATAGTTCAGTTTTTCTCCCTTATGAGCACAGCTCTCACAATGCAACAGTTTTTATTTGCATTTGTTATTAAGAACTATTATGTGTGAAGATCAATATTAATCCACTTGCACGTCTGCAACCCGTTGCATCAGTATCACTGGGATTTGTAAAATGAGAAAGAGAAACAAACGCTACCTGCAACAATGTGTAATGACTGTTCACTGCCTATTACGCTACTCTGTTACCACAAAACATGAGTGCCCTAATGAGAGCGTGTTGCCAAACATGCATCATCAAGGACATGGTGAAAACATGTGAGGTAGTCCGGTTGTAAGACAGCTAGCGATAGGCAGGGTAAAAAAAAAAGAAATAACAGTGAAAAGAAAGGCCTTTTTCTCGGCTGTGAATAACACTACCTTAGAAAGCCGACAAGTTGTCGCTTTGTCCAGGAAAGAAAAAAAAAAGGCTTGCTTAAGATGAGTCCCCCTCGTCATCAGCTCTTATACTGTAGCATTCAAGCATCACTCTCTCATCTGACAGTTAAACCTGTCGCTTTAACCCACAGTGCCTACAAGATTTCCCTTGGCTTGTTCTCTATGTACTGTCACGTGGCAGGTGAAATGCTGGCAAGGAAGAACACGTACATAGCAAGCAATCCTGCTTTTAAATGGGACAGTCTTTCTAAGAACTGCGTGTCAAATAGACATTTGCATGTGTCTCTCTGCCCACCCACACTGGCACTGTCCCTGCTGCTGTGAACAAACAAGTAGGATGAACGAGGATGTTCTCAGATAGATTAAAAAAAAACAAAAAACTGAACATTGTGTTCTGTCTGCTAATTACCCAGCACTGAATTCAGTTCACTCATATTGCCCATGTAAACACTATGACAGTCGTGTTGGCTGTACTGAACTGATCGGCCAGAGAGCAGATAAAACGAAAGTTACTACTAGTATTTGTACGCAGCCACTCATCTGTGATGCACACATTTTTAATATGTTGCATTTTTCACCACATATCCCTACCAATGGGATGTTTATACTGGTCCACCACACAGAATTATCCAGCCCAAAGCAAAACTGTGGTAAAAAAAAAACTGCTGATGAGATGACAGCTGACATAAACTGTGTATGGTAACAAATGAGCCATAGTTTCTCACTTAACGCCAACAACGTTTAGGCCTACTTTTGAGGTGGACGTTTCTAGTGAAGTTGCATGTGTCTCGACAGATGCATGATTCATAACAATGAGGAATGCATCTGGTCAAAATTAGACAACTCACACAAGGGTGCGTTAAAAAGCAAGGTTATTTAGTTTTGAATAATAAAACATGATCAACTGCACTACTTTGTGTGCTACTAAATTTTACTTTGTGCTACTGGATTTTTCAGCCAGATCCAACTCTGCCACACCTGCTAATATTTATCTGGTCTTTTTGAAAGCAAGTAATACTGAAAACAAAGCAGCAAACAGCAAAAGAAAGAAAGAAAGAAAGAACAAAAGAAAGAAAGAATCAGCATAGCTTTAAGTGTTTCAGCCTCTCAAGCACCATCTTGTGTCCATATCAAGAAACTCAACTGAGATAAGGATTTTTCCAATCCTTCCCTGGTTAGATTTGAAAAGCAGAAGGAAACCGTCATTTTGTTCTCAGCTCACCCATCAGAATCTTGTCCTTGGCAAACTCCAGCTCCTTCATAGTCACCATGTCTTTCCCATCCACTGCAGCCTTCAGTGCTGCCTGGTTCACCAAGTTCTCTAGTTCAGCACCAGAGAAGCCCACTGTTCCTCTGGCAATAATCTCTGCTTTTACAGCTAGAAAAAGAGCAAATACACAGACAAATGCTGTTTAAAGTGCTTCTGTTTTTAGCATCATGACACTGTCAGTACTCACAAAGAGAGCTTAACGAAGCACAGTGTGACAGTAAGAGGGCTCAGAACAATAAATAAATGTACCTGGGTCAACTTTGATTTTCTTCAGGTACCACATGAGGATCTCAGTACGGCCCTTCACGTCTGGTCTGGGCACAGTCACCTGCATGTCAAACCTGCCTGGTCGAATCAGAGCACTGAGAGAGAAAGAGGAAGAGAGAGAGAGAGAGAGAGATTTTCTCAAATCTGGCAACAGATTCTAGAGACTGCAGCATATCAGAACAATACATTTCTCACACAATGTTGCTTTTGCTTTCAGTTTTCATGGAAGATTGGTAAATTCTGCCTGGCAGAACACAGAATATTTTTTTCAGTCATATAACTGTTCATGTCTATGGTGCAAAGTCACCTTGACTAGGCATTTTAAGGAAAAAAAAACAAAAAAACAACAACGAAAAAACATACTTATCCAGTGCTTCAGGGAAGTTCGTAGCACCGATGATAATGACACCTTCATTTGGTTTAAACCTATAAACAAATGAGTGTAGTAAGTCAAGTCATTTTCCACAAACAGAAAACTCATAACACATACAAACATAAATCTGCTGTGAACTTTGGCATTCTGTGAAACATCAGAATTGATACATCTGTCACCGGATGCAAGGGTAAATAAGGCCTTGAGAAGTGAGAGTTTTCAAGGGTAACATGTTGCAGGTGGAGTAAGATGTTCCTCTAAGATGGAGAATGCTTTAGAGGTGTTACTAACCCATCCATTTCAGCAAGCAGCTGGTTAATGGTCTGCCTGGAGTAAGGGTGCATGGGAGACTCGATTCTCTTCCCCCCGACACTGTCCAGCTCGTCGATAAAGATCACACATGGAGCATTGGCTTTTGCCTCCCCTGCAAACGCAAAAGGAAAGAAAATAAAATTGCCTCCACGTTAGGGAATTTTCTTTTAGAGTGTTTCTGAAACACTCCAAATCTTTTTGGTCTAGTTTAAAGTTAGACGGTTATGTTCTTAGGGAGGCCTGTAGAGGACTGACCAAAAAACATCGTTAGCAGACTGGTTATAAGTGGAGGAACTCACTGAAAAGGTTACGGATACGACTGGCTCCAACCCCAACAAACATTTCATCAAACTCTGATCCAGAAGCATAGTAGAAAGGGACGTCAGCCTCTCCAGCCACTGCCCTGGCCAGCAGAGTCTTGCCTGTGCCAGGTGGACCGACCAGTAAGACTCCTGTGGGGAGCACATGAGGACAACACGCATTCAGTTCTCCACACGTCATCTGTACTGTCCCTAAAACCTTAGGCGCACCTCTAAAGAGAATCTGAGAATAACAGTCCTTTGGCAACGCGTTAAATCCCCATAATCCACCCCCTGCAGGCAGAGCGAGAGCATGCAAAACAGGCTCACCTTTGGGCAGCTTTCCCCCGAGAACGGTGAACTTCTGAGGGTTCCTGAGGAACTCCACCACCTCCTGCAGCTCGTTCTTGGCTTCCTCAACCCCTTTGACGTGCTCGAAGGTGACGTTCTTCATCTGGACAGGATCCACCGACGAGTCCAGTCCTGATGTGGTTCGGAATCTCACTGTCCGGAATTGGTTGGATTACAGTTGACACTCAAAAGGGCATTCCACACGGCAAATCACACAGCATGCTATCATGCCAACGGGAATTACAGCCAAACTACACCCATGCAAAGAGGAGGAAGCTGTCCCAATGAAAGGTTTCTGCTTTGCCTTCTCTTAATATTTGCTGATTACAGTTTAATTCAGGGACATTCAAAGAAAATGCAACAGTCACTTTTAAGAGCTTGTGTGAATGATTATGTTGCCAAGACAAGTAGCATGTATAAGTGAGCAAAGTTAGGCCCGCAGAGGAAAACCAAACTGAGGCTAGTCCCATTACTGATGGCTGAAAGAGCTGATACCTGATAAGAAGGGTGTTTTGGAGAGTCCATACAGACCCACCAGCAGGAGGACCAACAGGATCAGCCGTGTCCTCCTCAGAGCCTCTGTAACAGAACAATGCCCATTTTCATCAGTCAGTATGAGGAAAGTAAAGAGAGACATGGAAAGACAGAAAGAAAGAAAGAAAGAAAGAAAGAGAGAAAGAAAGATCTGCTTTAAATTGCACACGACAAGCTATGTTTAATAAATTCCTGTCAGAAAGGCTGTACACAATGTATATTATCAAAACGCACATAACAGAATTTTTTGGTCGGGGGGGGGGCCTTACCTTGTGTTCTCTGGGTTAGCGCTTGAGCTTTGAGGAAACCCTCAGCAAAACCAGTCTTAAAAGCCTCTTGTTGTCCATCAGGAATGTTTCTAGTTTTGAGAAGCTTGTCTAAGGTTTCAACCTCCTGCCATTTGTCCCGTGTGAGCAAGCCCTATGAGAAAAATATAAATATCAACATCACTCACAGAACACGTCAGTACAGAAAGCTTAAAACAGCCTCATTCACCTTTAGAGGGCTTCATTCATACAGTGAACAGATTTTGACAAATATATATTGCCACTGTTTAAAATTTCTAGAATCCTTCAGATTCTCTCTAGATTCTTGAACCTTCATGAACGAAGGGGTGAACCCATCTGGTTCTACGGTGCGTTCCAAGCCGCCCTGCAGACGTCTGGTCTTTGACTTCATGGTCTTAAAGCCTCTATTTGGGATCCATACTGCAAAGCAGAGCATATACACATTACAAATGCTAAAATAGCTTCTCAGAGCAACATTACTGTTTATCAATCGTTGATCTCTGATGTCATCAACATGTGGTTCCTGCACAGTGAGTTAGAGGCTCGCTTTTGATGGTGGTTTCCATGGGAATTTGATAAGCGCAGGCCTCATCCCTTACAAGGGGTAAAAAATAAGATATCAGGAGACAATGTGATCATCACAGGTTTTGCAAACTGAAGTGTAAGCTACATGATAGCTTACACCCTTTCTGAACAGGAACCAGGCTGCTCACTGTGGAGAGAATTTTGAAATGGCTCACGTGTGGTAGGCACACACCGATAACATCCAAGGGTAACAACTGCTTAAAAATGTAATCTACATGATAGCTAACACCCTCTCTGAAAATGAACCAGGGTGCTCACTGAGGAGAGAATTATGAAATGGCTCACATGTGGTAGGCACACACTGATAACATCTGAGGGCAGCAACTGCTTAATAGACAGTACTGCTCAAAGAACAATTAAACGACTGTCGATGCAGGAACACGCTCCACATCACAGTTCACAAAACAGTTCTTCCAGAGAGAGAGACTGAAGTTTATTTTCTGCCTTTAAAATGAAATACTTGGCTGTCTGAGTTGCATTGAAGGCAGTGAGTCATGCCTTCCTTTTTACCTGGCCAAAACTGGAGATCTGCACACACTGTGTGTAGAGGAGAATGCCTGTGCCTGCACAAAGCTGGGGAGACACCACCAATCCCACTGACTGAGAATCCTGCAGAGAGAACAGACAGCATGTGACAAATGAACTAAGGCTGTTTCATCTTCATAGAGTGACATTATACCTGCAGAAAATTACACATTATATCAAATAAACATACCTCAAGCCATATAAACACAAATAAGACCCCAGGCACGCACGTTAGCCTAATGTAAATGAAGACTTTATGAATTAGTTACTGTGATGATTTGGGTATACAGTTGACAAAGTATGACTAACCATGTTTATTATGGAAGAAGGAGTCTGTGGAGAGGTGAGAGGTTCTCCAGATGTTCTGTCCTGTTTTGGGGAGTGGGAGCAGCTCCTGTTGGCTGATATAGGGCAACAACCTATTCACCAGCTCACCCATCTGACCCACCCGCAGATCTGTCAAACCCAGGTCCCGCAAGCTCCATGTGGGCTACAAACAAGAATACACACAACAGTGCAGGTGCACATGTGCGCGCGTGTACACACACACACACACACACACACACCATGAGAGTGAGACTCACATGTATGTGTCAAATGTATATACTGTAGTCAGAGAATGAGAAGATGTTGTCACCTCTGTATTCAGCAGGTCTTGTTCTGTCACATGTTCTTTGGGCTGTGGTTTGACAGAGGGGTTACTGCTTACTGATCCCCTCAAAGAGTGCAGGGCATTAATGAGGTGACTCAGAGGGACTGTAACCTGCGGACAAAAGCAATGAAAGATAGCCACCCGTATAATAAGAGCAGAAGAAACATAACATTTATTCAGCTTGCTATATATCATTTCTGTACATAATGTACACAAATTTGTGACTTCGCCTCAGAGCACGGTGTGGCCGTTTAAAACTGTAAATAATGATTTCACCCTCTCCATTGTCTGAACAAAGCTATCACACATATAATGACTGATATTACGCAAGTCGTCTTGCCAGGATCGTAAACTGTGCCCTTCAAATTGACATGCCATCAATGCTGTGGGGGCGCAGCGTAGCATTGTAATACGACAAAAATAGTTATGGTTTGCCATTAGGTTTGCAATTCCAGTGGTCCATCGCCACCTTGCAAGACAACTAACATGTGAATCCGCAGCCGTCCGAAATCATGTGTATTCTGTCCTAAACACAGCTAACTAGGTTCACAGACCAATTAAACCTAATAGTCAACAACGCTGTTGAAAACTGGCATGGTTAACTAATCCAGCTAACTTAATAGTCAAGTGCTTAACAAGGTCTCTGGCACACACATACGGAAAACTACTGTTCAAACAAACCGTATGCTCCGCATGGTGTAATAATAAATGGACAGCGTCTCTCTCCGCCAGCTGCCAAAGCGGCCTAAAAAACTTAGCGACCTAGCTAGCAATAGCTAGCATAAGACTGTGCACTAGCATTGCTACTCAACTCTCCAAATTTTGTTGATAACTCATATTAACCACTGTTTTAACTCTTTCAAGTAGCCTTGTCATACAAACATTTACCTGAAATAAGTTACCTACTGCTTCTGAACAGCCTAAACAGATTCTCTCTTGGAGTACTAGCTAACTGGCAGCATGTTAGCTAACCCAGTAACTATGCGCAGCCAATAGATGGCTACAGGACCTAACTGGCAAAAGTAAACAAGTTACGAACACAAATTTGGTACGTGGATTAAATTCAAGGGTGAATTACCTGTGGCTGCACTGTTGTCGAGAGAGAAAACATCCCGACAAATCGGTAATGAGCCCTACCGATCTCAGTTCTTGTTTTGAATACAAACTACGTGCCCTCCAATTGCGTCCTTTTCAAACATCCAGACTGGTTCCAGTTCTCTACGGCTCACAACACGAAGCCGGTGGGTTATAGCTTGACCGAAATTTTTACTTACGCAAAATGCGTAAATGGATGGTACGGCGCTCGGGAGGTGACATTCTTTTTTTCTTCTTTTAATCGCGCGCATGATTCATTAAAACGCGTTTTGAGCGCATGTTTGCATCGGCTTCACACCGTGTTTAAATTTCAAAATGGCATAATTTATTATGTCATCCGTGGTGACAGATTTCACTTATTTGCAACGTGTGAAAGCATATTTGCAAAGTAACCCTAACACAACGCTACACCTCTGCTAATCATGAAGATCGTTTCGTTGACAAACTGGATGAAATTCTGAGTTAGCCACAGGTGGTAACTCTGTTCTGACGTGTAACCAGTCGTCTTACCAGTATATGTCAAAAGCTGTAAACATCATGAAGTGAAGACAGCTGAATGAAGAGCAGGACAAAAGGGCTGTCTTAGTTTTCTCATTGCAACTGTAACATGAAAAATTAAACAATAACTACCGAGTTATAAAATATGAAACAATAATAATAATAATAATAATGATAACAATAATAGTAATGATAATAATAATGATGATGATGATAATCATCATCATCATCATCTTTATTATTATAAGTATCCTTAATATTATTATTTTTGCTGCTGTTGTTGTTATCATCATCATCATCATCATCATAATGTAACTGCCTGATGGGAACAGAAACCCATTATTGTCAAAGCAGACCATCCCAGCTTACCGCCACATCACCTAGCGCAGCTGTCACATTCGTACTCGCCTCTTTCTGCTGCTGGGACCGTCACGTCATCTGGGACATAATGCTCTTTTCGACTGAAACTGTTCGTATTATATTTGTGTTGACAGTTTCCAGACTTGCATTTATATTTGGACTTCAAGACCTGGAGCCGGTTCGTCCTGAGTCACCTCTTCTAAAGCCAAAATTAATGATAGCCATAATCGCGCGCAACGCGGAGCACAGCTTGCCTTACCACCTAGGGTGCATCGACGCACTTGATTATCCCAAGGATCGCATCGCCATCTGGTAAAAGTCCTGAATTTCTGGTTTGTGAGCGACTAAAGTTAGTGATACTTCTACAACAGAAATATTTAATTAAACTGCTTTTATACGTACTTTATTTGAAATTAAGAAAATAACCACATGTTCTTTGTACAGGACTTCAGCATGTCCTGTTTTAAGTAGAGTGGTACTCTTTTCAGTTTTTCCACTTTTTTGTGTGTGTTGAAAACAGAGCCCTCAGGAGTCAAGTCTTGAAAGCTCTCACATATTGTGTTAAAGTGAGCAGTCAGACAGTAGACATGGTGAATCTGGTTCCCTGCATGACATCTGAAAGCAGACTGAAACAAGCACAAGAAGAAAGGTGTAGACATGAATATCCTCATCCAAACCAAGATGCAAAGTTGTTTGTTTAATTTGTCTAGAACTTTCCCTAGGGACCGGGAAGCATCTACACCCACTCCTAAAATATTCTGCGCAGTTAGAAAAGTAAATAGCGGTGCAGAGTGGAAGAGTTTTGTGAGGAGTCACAGCATAGTGAAGGAATGCAGCGGCAGATGATCTGAAGGAGAGAGAGAGAACAGTGGGAGCTGAACTCATGGGTACTGATCATTTCCCTGGTCACGTAATTCTGGGACAGAGTGGTTAATAAACAGCTGATCTGAGAGCATTGCATGCAAATTTTCAAGCTGGAGGTTGACAAAATGACCTCATCTGTCTGTCTAGTTAAAAATTATTCCTTTCTTCAACCAAGAATCAAGACTAACAAATATTTTCTGAGAGGAGAATCTACACTTAAAATACTATTTCATTTCAGTTTAATCTTAATCCCGGTTGTATAGGAAAGCAGTGCACGTGGCTCAAGCTGTTTATATATCCAAATAAAATCTGTTCATTTAAATGAGTTTGATATTTACAGAGTCTCAGTTGCAGAGTCTGAGAAATCTTTGACTCAGACACTGTGTTCTTAAAATGTTTCCAACCTTTTACACCATGACAGCTTTCCAAAACATATGAAACTACCAGTTTTAGTTACAAAATTAACTCTCAAATTGTACGCCCAGATAAAGGGGCAAGGACATAAGTTGGTGTTGGACAGCAGGGGAGAGCTTGTTGTCCAGATTCCATACCACTGCATTGATGTGGAGGAGTTTTTTTTCTCAGGGCTGCCACCGATCACAATGCAGACAACACCACGGCAATGCTACAGGAGTGGCTCAGGAGGGTGGAGAACTTGTTCCACTCTGTGGAGCTGAGGACCGTGGAGGAGGAAATAAGGTGAATGCAGCACACATCACTAAACCCTTCTGTTGCATAGTTTCTGGATGCTTTTCCCTCCATTTTCCCCATCTTTTTCCCGTGACGCTACACCGACACATCTAATTCAGTTGATCAAGATCTTGAGAAGTCTCTGGAATAGAAGAATCATGGGATTGAACTAAATCCTACAGAACTGCTGCTCTCAAGGATCAGAGTGGATCATCTCACCTTCATTAAATTTTAAGATTCTCACCTTCATCGAAAGTTTTTGGTCTTTGTCTCTTTCTCCCTCCCTTCTAGTGCCTACGTAGATGAGCGAGGCCCAAAGCACTGGCCTGACTCCAGGTTCACCCAGGTGATGAAGCTGAGACAGGCAGCACTGGTGGCAGCCAGGGTACAGTGGGCAGACTACATATTGGTGAGATAATTTCTGCCTCATTGTATACTACAGCCATTGCAACAGATGGAGTCTAGGCCACTGGGATATCATATACTGTTGTTCCCTTAGACTGTGCAAAGTGTAATACAGTTAGACTGTTTTCAATCTCTGTTCTGCAGACCAATGAAATATTGTACTTTTAAATGTTTTTAAATGTTGAAATGATATCATTTCAGTCTTGAGGGAGACACTGTTGCATGTACCAATCACTAAATTCAAAATTAAGCGCAGAGGAATGTTGTCAAATGCATCCAAATGGCAGCAAAATACCACCGAATGTCCTGTAATTAATAATTAGAGCAAAAAGTCTATGTATCTGTGTAAGCCTTTTCTCTTGAGTAATTTAAAAACTCATGATGTTTCTACATTTGCCTTGATTCCTTTTTTTTTAACTACATCTCGCATGCCTCTGTGTGTCTCTTTTTGTGTATACTACATGTCTGTATTCATATCTAAAGATGTTGTTGTGTCTAACAGTTTGTGGACAGTGACAACTTGCTGACAAACGAACAGACACTGACTCAGCTGATGGCGGAGAACCTGACCCTGGTGTCACCCATGCTGGAGTCTCGAACACTGTATTCCAACTTCTGGTGTGGCATAACCCCACAGGTACTGTGTCTTATGGTGTAAACATACACGTAATGTCATTCCATCAGAACCGGTTTCATGTATTCAGTGTTGTACCCTCATTTATAGTTTAAAACTTTAGACGAAAAAGAGGGAAATGTGACTGTTGGAGTCCTGGGATAAGGAAACTGTATCATAAATGTCCCTTTGATCTGTGCTTTACAAGATGTCTCTTTCTTACTCTTTTTCTCTCTGTCTCTCTCTCTCTCTCTCTCTCTCTCTCTCATGCATTATTTGCACTTTGTGAACATTTCAGAGAGTGATTTCAGAAAGCCTTAGATGCCATTCTCTCTCCTCCTCCTCAGGGTTATTACAAGCGGACGCCGGAGTACATCCCTATTCGTAACTGGCAGCGGACAGGTTGCCACGCCGTTCCCATGATTCACTCCACCATGCTGCTGGACCTGCGGCGGAGTGCCAGCAAAGCCCTGGCATTCTACCCCCTCCACCGGCACTATCTCTGGGATCTGGACGACATAATGGCCTTTTCCTTCTCTGCTCGCCAGGCAGGTCAGACTGGCAACATCTCAACCAAGTGAACAAAGGCAAATGAACATGTTAAAGGAGCACTTAGAATGCTTTGTACTGCATTAATAAACAGTATCACTGACAGAAGTTACCAGTTATTCATGGCACCGTTGTGTATGACAGGAACAGGAACATAGAGAGGATCAGAGGGAATGTTCAACCCAATGAGCATCAATTTATTCCTGTCTCTTCACTTCACACTCATGTAACAGCTCATTTGAACTGTCTAAGTCCATGTAAGATCAGCTAGATACAGTCGATCTCCAATGTCAAATGGGTGTCCTGTCACCCACCGACATCATGCCACAGAAATGTCATCTGTAACAGTGATGATATTTAAAGTACACATAGTATAGTGTATATGCAATAGTACTTTCATGTTTAAAGAGTCTTGTTTCTATTTTTATGGTGTTTGCAAAGACCAATTTTGATTTTGCTGGAGTTGTCTTAAGACTTTAAAAACAAACGAGTTTGGCATTTTAATCACAAACATTTGCAGGCTGTTTGCCTGTACGGCAGTCTTACACTGTGTTTGTGAGCAGGGATACAGATGTTTGTGTGCAACAAAGAGCATTATGGGTATCTGCCCCTACCACTGAAGTCACATCAGACTCTGGAGGAGGAGGTGGAGAGCTTTAGTCACACAGTCTCAGAGGCCCTGAGTGAGTACTGGGAAACCACATCAATCTCTCATTAAATATATTACTTTCACTGTCTGATTAGTGTGCGGATGATAAAAAAAAAAAAAGGAATTTTTCTTTTTTTCACTTGATGACTTTGTCATTGGATGAGGTCTTGTGAATCTTTCTGAGATTTTATGGTTTTATTATAAAAGAAACACCTTTCTCTGTTTTTTATTTGTTTGAGTAAAGCAAATGTTTAGAAGAATAGGTGTGGTATTTTTTTATTGAGTTGGTGTTAGTTGCCTTTTGATTGACAAGGAACCCAAAGTTATGTTAATCTCTCTACACTACAAAGGAAGGCTTGAGGAGTGTGAAGGTGATCTGAGTTTTCCTCACTTCTCTTTTATTACCGTCACTCTTTTACCTCTCTGTCTCTCCCTCATACAGACAAACCTCCCACTGTATGATCACGCGTTCACACTTTCTACAGGAGAGAGAATTTTCACTCTACTGTGATCTCTCTCTCTCTCTCTCTCTCACACACACACACACACACAGACACATACACATATGTACTCTGTTTCCATGCTCTAGCATAGCTCCTCCAAGGACGAAAACTTTCCTTCACACTGTTTGTTTATTTCTTCTTTCATTTTCGGTTGTTTTCTCATTTATCAAATCATTCAGTTTTCAACTTTCTGAATTTTCTTAAAATGTCCTGATTCTTATCATTTCCTCACCAGTTGAATACAACCTGAAGACCTCAAGCTACCTCCGCACACCACCGAAACCTGCAGACAGAATGACTTTTGATCAGGTACAGCAAAAAATAAACAAACAAACAAAAAACCCCATTAATGTTCTAATGTCTGTTCAGTGATTGCTTTGGTATTATGTGAAACACCTCTGTGCAAATTGCAGTTGGATGTTTGATTTTTTGTTGTTGATGATTATTTTTTTGTCTTATGGTTGATGGTAAGCAATTTCATGTGCTATATCACAGCCATTAGTTACCTCAAACATCTTAATAGAAAGACCTAGAGTGCATGTTGTCTGTATGAATGTTTTTTTTTTTTTTCTGGTTTGTTCTGTCAGATTTACCTGATTAATCTGAAGCGACGGCTGGATCGTAGAGAGCGTATGCTACATACTCTGGAGGTGATGGGAATCGAGGTCACGCTGACTGATGCGGTGGATGGCAAGTACGATACTGAGATTCTACTTCTCCCTATCCAGCACAATGAATCCAACATATCTCTTCTTCTTTTTCTTCTTCTTCTTCTTTTTCTTCTTCCTCTTCTTCTTCTTCTTCTCTCTCACTTTTCACATTTCAGTGACCATTTGAACACTTTGTGTCTCTCCTCTCTCAGAGCCCTGAACACCTCTTATCTGAGGGCACTGGGTATAGACATGTTGCCTGGTTACAAAGACCCTTACTCAGAGCGCGTGTTAACCCGAGGAGAGATCGGCTGCTTTCTTAGTCATTATAATATTTGGGCACAGGTAAACCTTCCTGTTATATTTTTCAGGTTTAAAAGATATTTTTACAACCAAACTGACAACTTTAACTGTACTCTACATTTTTTTTATATACAAATATGACTTTTGAATTCGGGCCTTAATTTGAGATTTGTCTGAAGAAAAGTCTAGTCTTTCTGGTTTATCACCCTCAGGTGGAAGAACAACAACAAAGACAAGTGCTTGTACTAGAGGATGACGTAAGGTTTGAGTCGTTTTTCAAGAGCCGACTCAACACCATCATGGAGGATGTGAAGCAAGCAGGCCTGGGCTGGGACCTCATGTTGGTGTTGTCTCCATTCTTACAAACACAGTCAGAGAGATGCTTTACCTAGATATACTTTATTCTCATAATAAAGTATTTAAAAAAGTATAAAGTGTAAAAAAGTAATTTTTGAAAGAAAACTATGAAAAGATTTGTGAATACAAACAGTCCATGTGGTTGTAGATATAATGCTGTTATGGATGGTACATCCTGCTCAGCAACACAAGAACTCCGTCATCTAGTGGAGCTATGCTGGTTCTGATCCAAACCCCGCTCTCTGTCCTAGATACGTGGGTCGTAAGCGCCTACAGCTGAAACACCCAGAGCGCTGGGTAAAAGGAGTGAAGAACCTGGTGCACCCTGATTACTCCTACTGGACCCTGGGATATGCTTTATCATTGCAGGGAGCGAGAAAACTCCTGCAGGCGCAGCCGTTCAGCAAAATGCTTCCTGTGGATGAGTTTCTCCCAGTTATGTTCAACAAACATCCACAGTGAGTGAATCATGAGCGGACAAACCACTGGATCAGAACATTCATAGTATCTCAGCCAAACCACCACCACACACGGAGGTTATATTGTCTTAGATACCTTATGTGTAATAAAGCTCATGTCTTGCAGTGTACGGTTCCCAGCTTTTGACCTGGGATAGATACATGGCTAATATAATTTTACAGAGAGTAACTGTTATCAGTATATCATAATTTAATGCAGAATGATAGGATTTTTAAATGCCAGGTGCTTTGTGGAACTGTTCAAATATAACCCTCTAACATGACAGTTAAATGCGAGGCAATTACTTTGTGGAACTGTTCAAATACAACCCTCTAACATGATTGCACAAACAACTTTCCTGTGTACAGCAGGATGGGATTAATGTTACAGTACAACCAATTCAATTTGACAAAGATCTCACAGAACTCTGTCAAAGACGTATTTTAAAAGTTAGAAAATAAGTTGTTGGTTCTGTTAATTTGAAATTATGTACTGAGGATTTGAATTGTGCAGCTATAGAAAAATGTTTCATTTTAATTGCAAATATATTTGCATTACATCCCAGTTTTGTTTAAGAGTAAGTCGGTATTTAATTTGAATTGGTTACCACTACTGGTAGAGTAAGTTATTGTATGTGTGCGGTCTATGGTTTGAAACGGTCTAATGTGGAGTGATTCTCTGTGTTCAGAGAGGAGTACTTGACTTACTTTGAAAGGAGAGACCTTCGAGCATTCTCTGTGGAGCCTCTTCTCCTCTTTCCCACACACTACACGGGTGAACCAGGCTATTTCAGCGACACGGAGACCTCCACCATCTGGGACGACGAGAACGTAGTAACCGACTGGGACCGTCAACACGTCCGCAGAAACCGGAATCGAGGAGACGCGGCCTCGTTACCAAACGCAGCGAGTGGTGACAGAGATGAACTCTGAGCGAATAGCGTACGGTTACCTCAAATGCACTGCGGTGCTCAGGTCCATAGACGCACACAGAGAACTGGATGTTCACACTGAAGCTAAATCATGTATGTTGGAGCTGTTTTATTTATTGTCTGCATCACTGGGTCACCTCAGTCCTCAATCAGGATTCTGAGTCTTATGGAATTCATGTCTTAAAACAACTTCTTATATCCTAACACAGATCAAAATCAACATAGGAAAATTTTCATGGTGAATGTTTATTTTATTGTCACTGGCATATCCTGTCTTTTGTACTTATCAGGGCTAAATGTAAAATACACTGGACAGCGAGAAGGCCAGAAGCAACCTTACATGTAAGACAAATAAAAAAGGATGCATTTTGTTCATTCTCTGTAGAGTTAAATCAATGGGAGAATGGTGCAGTGAGTAGATTTTGTTTGAGCGCCGTGTGTTCTTTTGATGTGAATGGAATGACTGACGTCCAGTTCTCATTCATCTATCAGGTTTTCATCCACTGTTTATAAATAGACCAAATAAAGGAAAGAACGTTTACAGAATATAGCTTTGTGTAAAAGTAGGGTAAAGACTCCCTTTTTTGTGAGTTTATCAATCTTATGACAGCAAAAGTATGACATTATCCAAACTGGGCAGGATGCAGTGTGTAGTAAGGCTTAAGGCTTTCAGTGTTTTGAGGAAATTACCTCAGAAAAACGAACCAAATACTCAGAAATCCTTTCAGAGACACTTCTTGTGAAAATCATTGCCTCCTGCTTATTACCTCTCTTCTGCACATATTACAAAAGGCAGTAGAAATAAGTCATTCAGACAACGTTTACCTTAATCATTTTATTGATTATTTAAAAAGCACTGGCAGTTTTTCTTTGAGGCAAACAATGAAATCAATTATTAGTACTGTTTTATGCCACAAAAAAAAAAAGATATGAAAAAATGAAATATTTAAATCACACACAAATAATATGATGTAATAAATAAACATCAGCAGAATAATACAAGGAAATAAAAATACGCTTAGAGATGCTGCATGTGAGGAATGGAGGTTTTCAGCGTTTTTTTTTTTAAACACCTGAGGAGATGCACGAAAGCATGTGTCCCTGTAGTCCACAATACTCCAAAAAAAAAAAAAAGGAAAAAAAAAAAAAGAAAAAGAAAAGCATAGGGGGAAAAAAAAAAAAGACACGCCGCTGGAGATAAAGACCCCAACAGGATCTTAAAGGATAAATTAGTGTCTTTGCAAACCTGAACCAGAATTTAAACAATGAACAATCTACTGTGCTGTACAAACATGGATTTGTACAAAACTGTCCAAACTCATTCCGGGTCTGTGAGTGCATACAGATTTTCAGTCGGTTAACTGTTCGAAGTTATGAGACTTAAAACTGACAGATGTCACATGGAATCACTTAGGAACAACTATAGAGTTGTTATCCTACAAAAAAAACCCTGCAGAAACACAAGCCCTTCAAGAACAGTGTTAGACAACTATGGAATAGTGTGTAAATTAGGATTAGGATTAGGATGGACTAGGACAGGGCCAAGATTGAATACCAAGCACAAGGCAGCTCTGAGGGTTTTGTTGTCCTACCACTAATTCTCACAAATCCATCAATGTAGATTAAAATTAATCACACACACATACACTCAGGGGTGTCAAATTTGATAAGCAAGATTTTCTTCCTTATACTTTGATGGATGCTTTTAACATTTTAAATGATGCAGCATTGATTCTCATTACCTGAAGAACGCAAATGTTCAGATGTATAATCATATAATCAAAGTTTGGTCTGTTCTATAAAAGCTAGAACAAGGTCACATCTGTACACTTCTAGCAGTGAAATCTCACACAAAACTAGTGGACAGAACTCTAACACTGCTGTTCAAGGCAGCATCCTGTACCAATCACAGGGTATCATCTTTCCACTCTTACTGAGTGCTAATCTATGCCCTCCTGTCTAGGTGCCATCCTAAATCACCTACAGGGCACTAATTAACTATTACTCATACAATTTATGTAAGTCACTGATCTAAAGCATTAGCTGCGATGTAATTTCCCTGTATAAAATAATAATAATAATGATAATAATACAGTAAGAAATCTACACAAACAATAAAAACAGGAAATAAAGACAAAAAGAAAAAAAGAGATAGTCATCCCTATGGTTTCTGTGATGGCATTTTGCTGGTTATAGAGTACTGACTGCTGATTTGTTTGTGAGGTTGGTATCGGATGAAAAATGGGATTCAAACCACTTAAAGGAAGCATTGTAATCTGAATTTTACTGACAGTTGACTGGCGGTTAAACTTCATCCAGTAACGGATACAAGTCCACAATGCCCGCAGTGTGCTATTGATGCCAGACTGCATGCTCACACATTGCACCACAACAGACCCCCAAAGAACATGAGTCTGACTCAACACTGTAGGAAAAAAAAAGTACAAAAGGAAACTAAAAAGAAGAAAAGAAAAGAAAACTGACATTAGCTTTCAAAGTGATTTTTTTTTTTTTTTATGAAATACATTTTTATATATATATATATTTATAGACACTCAGTGTGAGAACAAGCTTTGTTTAAAAAAAACAAAAACACAGCACTTTGGGAATACAGTTTGGAACTCATTGAAAAAATTAAATTAAAGACGAGGAAAACTTGAATCAAATTAAACACACTTTTCTGTTTGGTTTGCTGTTTGTTTCTGGGTAGCATGAGCCACTGCAGCCTAGACAACTGCCAGCAGTCATCTGTAGCAGCTCTCAGATTGACAGATTAGGAATAGGAATGGGAGCAGTGTGGACTGAAATTACGCCCCATGTTTAAGATGTAATAATCACACAGTACGCGTTACAAAGTTTCCAATAAAACTTCTGCTGCTGCTGAGAATTAAGTAATGAAAGCATTGGTAAGGTTGGGCTTTTATGCCATCTAGAGGTATCAGTGAATAATGTTTAAAAAAAAAAGTTTGAAAAGCAAAGCTTCTGTACCCTATATAAGCATAAGTTTGTTCAAACGTGAGGAATGACTTTATATAAAAATCGGACAGAAGACCTGATATACTACACAAATACAAAACAAATAAAACCAAAACCAACGACAACAACAACAACAAAAAACCCCAGATAATTCCTAAAACAAATTAAGTCCATTTTCTTTGTCCTCTCTCGCACTTGTTCAAGCACTTGGACAAAGGTGCATGTTGAGTCTATGCATGGATTTTTATTGTGACAGGTCTTATCTGTATTCCACAGTGTTCATTTTGCTGAAGCACATTTATACAGTGTTGCCTATCACACTAGCAGACGAATGACGATCATCGAAAACAACCATTAAGAAAAGTGCAATATTGCATATGTGTTACATCTGAAGTTGTAAAATGCCACAAGGCAATGTATGTATACCTGTAGAAAATGTAAAACTGTAAAGAATGGTGCAAAAACATGTTTCTGACATAGTTTAAGGCTTTGAGTTTCCTGAAGTGTTTGTTCTCTGAGATAGATTGATAGATTGATCAATGAAAGAGAGGTGCATAGACAAGACAGTGTGGAGAAAGTGAAGTGTTTCTCCATTCTCTTTCGAGCACGTGAGTGGACACACACACACACAAACATGATGCATACACACACACACACACACACACACACACACACATTAAAAAGCAGCTCTATCCTATCCAAGCATTTATCTGCCACCAATAATATAAGGTCTGTAACTCAACAAGCATTACTCCTAGAAGCTCTTATTATAGTTTATCTACTGTAGAAGCTTTAAGCATAGACATGTATATACGTACACATTTGCATCACTGTTAGACACAGCGGCAGACACGCCAAAGTATCAGCATTTAATGAATTGATGATAAACTGAAGAGTCGCTCTATACAAAAAAAAAAAGTGATAAACCTTCAAAGAATGTTTTGGATCCTTTCGGGTTCAAAAGTATTTCATAATTGACAGAAAGTTCAAAATTTAATGTGGTACAAAAAACAACTGGGAAAAAAAGAGTTTTAGGACTAAAAATAGAACTAAAACTTTGGACCTCACACACAATGTGACTCAGCGATCCCCAAAGTTGTATAGAGCTAAAAAAAAAAATGAGTCAACTCAAATTAGATTCTCCTCATAAATTTTTCCAACATTTCTTTTTCTTTCTTGCTGCTTGGCAGTGCATGGGCATAACAACTGACGACACAACGAACTTGATCGTACTATTTAAAGCTGGTTTGTTCAAGAATAAACTAAATGACTTAAAAAAAAAACCCAACAACTACTTGGATGTACATCTACTTTAAGACACACCATCAGTGACTTTGTGAGGCCCAAGTATTACACACTCTGTGATTCTCTATAATATATACTGGCCATCATTCTGGACAGGCGATGGAATTTGGTGAAACTGCGGGTCTGATCTGTCCATATCGTTACCAAGCCATCAAAACAGGTCTGAGGCCAACAGTAAAAGAGGTCTGCAAGATCATCTAACGGTAAAGAGGGAAAGAGTACAGAGACTGGGCTCCAGTCAACACTTTTTTCTAATTTTTCTAATTATGAACATTTCTATTCATGAGGGCAGGAGGGTCAGGAATCTTTCATGAATCCCTTCAACTATGCACTTGTCCTACCATTACAGCTTAAGGTGATGGAACATTTTGGCTATCAACTAAATGCAACTAAACTATACAGCTAGTGATGAGTACAAATGAATACGGAAAACTAACTGCGTGAGGATTGTGCTGCATTTCTGTTTTTTTTTTTTCTCTAAAGGTGACTGTTTTTTTAATTCACTTCTCATGCCAAAGAGAAACTGTCTTTGTGTCTTAGAGGAGGTAGCTGTTGTGTTCTTGTAAGCTGTTGTATCAACCTAGAATGCCGAATCGCATTACAACAATTGGAAAAACAAAATGCCCTAGACGAGAATACTTCTACTACAACCTGACTAAATCATCTGTCAATCATGCTCAGTCATACAATCTCAAATACTAAAGGGAGGGATGTGCATGGGTGAACGGTTGTCATAGGAACAATACTCTATTAGTTAGCATAGACTGGTCGGACAAATTCACCGGAAGACAGAAAACCAGCCCTCTTTTGAAACGCAAGAGGAAACATCAGCTTTTTTGACTCATGTGAACACACATGACCAAAGGACGTGAGCAGCCCTACCGATGTGCTGGAGCCAAAGTGAGAAAAATGACGTTGTGTTGCATCTGAAGGAGAGTGGCCGTACTGCAAAGTAAACATGAATTAGGTCCAGTAGATAAGCAGTCTAGTACAGTGGGTCTGACTTGTGGTGCAGGAGAAAGAGAGACTGACCACTCCCCTTTGCAAGGCCCACTAAGGCTCGGTCGACACCCCCGAGGGACGCTGGGCTGAACCCTGGGCCGTGCCCTTGCGGCTGATCATGGATGGCTGGAAGTCGGGATGCCGGCGAGCGTGCTTGATCAGGTGGTCGCTCCGCATAAAGCGTTTGTCGCAAAGAGGGCACAAGAATCGTTTTTCACCAGTGTGAGTTCGGGTGTGGCGTGCCAACTCATCAGAGCGGGCGAACTTCTTCTCACAATCTGGCCAGGTGCAGGGAAAAGGCCTCTCACCTGGGGGAAATAGAAAGTGTGTTGTAATGAGTATCATTTTGAGCAAATGTGATAATCTGTGTAAATCTGTGGTCTGTAACAATGGTCACTGGGTCAGCCAATACAAGGAGCACGTTTATGGTGCATAATTTAATACTTGTAAAATTGTAAAAATGCTCTCCATCTGAAATTAAGTTCTATCTCACTTCAGAATCTTTAAATGCTGTCCTGCAAAACAGGGGAATGTCGTTCCCTATCTATTTTATCACGCGCTATCGTGCTTTGCCTCACTTAACGCCTTGCACTCTCTCTCAAACAAACATTACAAACTCACAGTCGATCAAACATAGGTATTCTGCTAAACTTGCTAAGAATGAGCATCAACAAACTGAGCTATTGGTCTAAAGGGGCGGGGGCGCTATAACCATACTGAAGATGGCGATATAATGAGTTCTTGCAGAACGTGAAAGTTCCATCTTAAGTTTTTATCTAATGTCCAAAACATCGTATCATATTTATTTTGAGTTAATTTCTACACCAATTTCGAAGTGGAGCAGATGCTACACCTAGAATGTGGGTTTTAGGGGCAACTGCGACGAATTTAAGCGTTTGAATTCGAAGCTGATGCGGCTATAGCCTAACGATATGAAACATTTTATAGGGTACTGAACCTGCGTTGCCTAACGAGCACCACCAAGCGCATGGTTTTGCACTGGAACTCTCTTCATATGCAAATACAAAAGCCAGGCACAGTGCTTTTGGTCCTCCCTCGTTCGTTCCTTCCTTTGTTCATAAACTTCTTTGTTCACGGGCCGCAGTTGGGAGTTTTTACCATCTTTTGTTCGCATTACTGCTGTGATAACTAACCCCAGGAGGACCCCCTTTCAACAAATTCACTTTTTTACCCCATTTGGATGTAAAAAAAAATTAATTGCCATTATGAGGGAAGGAGAAGTTGTTGGTAGAAATGTAAAACGAAGTGATAACAAAATAAAAAGTTAACCTATTTTCTAATAATCGGACCATACAGTAGGTGGAAAACATATTAGCAAATAAATTATAAGTAGACATGGCAAGGTACGTGAGAAATATTACGTCAGATAAAGGCAATTAACAAATTAAATAATGTTAATAGGGTAAGCTACACCGATTCGTTGTATATCCCCTGACAGTGTCTACAGCTTTTCTTTACGTGAATACGTTTTTACAGAGGAGTCGAATTACCTGTGTGCGTTCTGATGTGCGCTTTAAGGTGAGATGATTTCCCATACACTCTGTCACAACCGTCGAAAGTACAAGGGTGACGCTTGGTGGGGGACCGGGGTGCCCCTCCTCCCCAGATCTGTTGAGGGGCATTGTTGTACTGTCCTGGAACAGGGGTGGCAGATGGAGTCATAGTCGGAGTAGGGGTAGTTGAGTCAGACAACGTGGTGTAGCCACTCTCCCCACACGACGAATTACTGCTCTCAGAGTAGGCCGACATAGGACGAAACTTGCCTTGTAGTTCCGTCAGAATTTCTCCCTCTAGTTTCAGGGTCTCTCGTACCTCCCTGTCCTCGTTCGACCCATCTGGCTCCCCGGGAGGAAGGCCCTGAGGAGGGGCCTGGGCAGCCGCAGCAACCGGGGTGGGTCGATGGAGGACAGGACCGGTGGATATCGACACCAAGCATTCGGCAGCGAAGTAGTCCGAGTATGCAAACATCGACATAATTACTTTCTAGCAGATGTTGTAAATAATGTTAGCAAAAAAAAATTCACCACGTTTCCCTAGCCCTACGGATCTTCTCAAAGATTTAAACTCGTTGATCAATAGCTTTGTCTAACTCATCAACGACGGCTCTTATTTAAGTTCAACAAATACGATCGTACATCCGAAAAATAAAGACCAAACGGTCAAAATAAAGGTAAAATACGCTATCGAGCGTGTTTAAGGTCTAAGCCCCAACGTGGTGTCCTATATTGACCCTCGTTTCATTGTGTCTGTGTGAATGCCGGTGGAACCTACGCCCCCAGTAGAGGGAAACACGCAGTGAATGACGTTGCATATTGACGCGCGCTACGGGCGTGGAGCAAAGCGAAACCGCAAAACACTTATTTCTTGCTGTAATGAAAACTCTAAAGGAAGCAGGAGTGTCTGATAGAGTTAAATGTAGTATAGTTCAGATACATATGACTGATCGGTGTACAGGAAAAATATTGTCGATGGTACATTAGTTTCCGAACCAACACATGATTAGAGAAAATAAAGAACAATCGACTCGACCTCCACCTTGTGTTCAGACAGGCCACACCAGAAACCTACTAGCCTACATCGTATAGGAATTTTTCTTTAATTTAACATAGATCTGTATAGAAAATTACCATGCCAGTATGTTTAACAATAATATATTAGAAATTACATGTAATCCATTCGAGCACAGCTGATACTGTTCTAAAGCCTATGTTTTGCAGAATATGCGTAATGGGGGGCGTGGGTCACAGCGTGTCCCACTTTTTCTTGTCACGTATTGTAAAAGGGCGTGACGAGTCTCGGACTCGATGCCTTTCCCTTCATAATTGTATCTCATTTCTTCCTCTCTCTTTCGAGGGATGACTGTTGGAAATAGCATATTTGTAGCGTATTTGCAGAAATATTTTATGCGTGGAGATTTTGTACACCTACATTCCACTGATTCTTTTATTCCCTACAAATAAGCGTTTCGTGCTTATTTACTTATTAACTGAAACTATCGATACAGGACGAAATATTTCAGTTACGTTCCAATTTCTCAAATTATTCCAACTCGCAGTCTTAAATCTTCATCACCAGACTCGCAACACCATAAAGAAGACACAAGAGGCCACTCTTTCCCTGCGTGTCAAGAGGTCCTTGCTCCTCTGCATTTATCATTCATGCAAGAGTTAATCAGATATTTTGGCTCTCATTTGAGATTTAGTATGAATGCATCATCTGTGGGTGTTTTTGAAGAACACATGTGCAGTGTAAAGTTACTGCCTTTCCAAGTTCGTTACCGAACATAACGAATGTGAGTAGGAAACTGGTGATTACTTAAGAGGACTGTTCTCTTTTTCGGAACACGGCCTTTTTCATTGTGGTCACATATCGTCATCCACTACCTGTTGCACTTATTTTGCATATCCGTTCTATGGCACTTCTTAACTATGAGAATTGTGTGGTTTCCCCGTTTGAGCTTTGCGGTTTTTTGATTGGATGCAGACAGTTCTGAGGATCAGTGGGGCAGGACCAGAGGTTTAACCAGACAGAGTGACTCAAACTCGACGGTAGACTTACCTCTGTTCATTTACGTGCGTTAAGTGCTCTCATGTAGTATAACGCCATAAGGCACTGCGTTTTCCCCTAAATAGCCTATTTCCATAGTCATGTCTTCAGCTTCCTTGCTATTTCTCCTAGAGCTCTTGATCATTATTTGGTTTTGCAGTTTGCATTGTAAGTATGCTTTTTTCATTCATTATTTTTTGTTATTTGCACAGTTACTGGCTATTTCAGTAACCGACTCATTACTAGTTTTAAGCTCTAACTTGCAATTTATCGTTTGTGGATCTTTCTTTCTTTATTTTGCACTAAACATTCATAATTGATTTGTGCTGTTGGTGTATGTAAGATACATATTTCAATAACACGTGAAAACAGTAGCATGAATTCAAAAAGGAAAAACAGCAACCTAATATATTGCAAAATCTACGTGAAAGTAAATGTCAGTGGATTTGGAGAAGACATGTGTAGGCCTATTTCTATTATGATACATGTTTATGCTGTTCTGTTTTTCTTAAGGCTGCTCTCAAAAATTGGAGAATGATCAGTTTTGCAATACTGCTTGTTCTGGTGAGATTATGTTCTACTCTATTTTATTATCATTTATTAAAAATTGCAGATATCTAATAACAGCATATCCTCAAGCCGTGAATACCATTAAAATAAAATTAGATTGTTTGCATAACAAATTTATTCATATTTGGCAGTGGACTCACTTCTTTGCTCACATGAATGTCTGTTAATCCCAATAAAGAGTAATGCTGTAATTTGATTATAGGTGTAATTATGCACGTTGTTTGTGATTAAAGTGTCTTCAAATGTGGAGAGAGGGGCAAGGCACACATACAGATACAGCACAGTAATAAGTACCACTTCCAGAGGTTCCTCATCCAGTGGCAGTCAGCTGGCATTCGACTGTGTGGTGGACATCGATGTCATTCCAGGATGCCAACTGAGGGTGATGAAGGTTAGATTGAACCTCTAGGCTCATTTTACATGTCTGGTCTGATTGTGAAGAAGTTTTAAAGCTGTATTTCACATTAGCAGTGTTGGACATGATGCATATGTATACATATTTTATTCGTTAATGACACATATTTTGTAGTTAAACTGGAACTCTGATATTATTATTATTATTATTATTATTATTATTATTCCTGTACTGGACAGAGTTGGGCCAACACCAACGTGGGTAAGTTATAACAGTGACATTATCTCGAGTCAAAAGTCAACATGTCTTATGTTTCCTTCACACAGCTCAGGAACCCTCAAATTAAACAGAGTTCTTCAAAGAGAGACAACGCTGCTCAACGTTTTAAGAGTATCAGGTATTTCTGTAACTGTGCATGACAATGTCACCTTAATGTAAAGTGTTCATGAGAAGGATGTAGAGTGTAGTCCATATTATCTGCAGTGACGCCACCCTACAGCAGGCAGGCCACAGATTCTGATTCTGTCCTGTTGGATATGTGTTGAAAGACTGAGACTGAAGGATGGCCCATCTGGTATTTTGATTTCCCAGAGAGGCACTGGAGAGGCATCCCCTGCGGTTCTCACTTCTCAGAGGAAAGGTCACGGCACTTTGCCCGCAGGAGGCCGAGCAGGTGTGGACCTTAAACATCAAGAGAGCTCTACTGAGCATGTTCCAGACCTCCTACTCCGAAGGGGTCCGAGAGATCGTGAAAGAGGTGAGGGCTAGAGGTCACATGTCTCAATGATCCACAGGCTGTCTGCTGTATGAACATGTGTAATGCTTCTTTAATGCAAACTTAGTGAAAGTGCTACAACCATTGTTTTTATGAGCATAACTGACATTTTTGCCATTTTTTGTGGATACATTACCATTACAAGTATAAAAATAGAGTTGCAGGATGTAACTGTCAGTGCAACACTGAAGCAGTTCTATAAGTCCAAGTCTCAAAACTGCTTAGCAAATGATATAATTTGGTATTGAACATGGTATAGAATGAGTCTCATTGGATTTTAAACTGTCCCTGTATCTCCTTGCTCTTCTCCAGAGTGATGTTTATGGGACCTGCATGACCATCTATGAGAGGAAAGGGCCCATGCTGATCAAGACACGAAAACTTAATCAGTGCTTCAGACAGAGAATCAGTGACTTTTCGCCAAATTCTGTCCCCTTTAAAGAGGACACAGTGAGTCCCTCACTCTTAACAATAATACACCACACTAACTTACCAGCCCATCTAAAGTCTCTTAACCTTGCAAAAGTCAAGCCAATGCTGCCGACTAGCAAAAGCTGGATATTCTTTGAGTCTGATGTTTAGTCCTTTCTGATCAGGTGGTGAGTCCCCACCTCCAGTGCACACAAATCCAGGGAACAACGCTGATGGAGAAAGTGAACTGTACAGAGACCATGGCACTTGTGCCGCTTCCAGGATTCATGGATGTAACACAGACCAAAACCATTTCAACCCTCACCCTTCTCAGGAGCCTGAAGGATGTACCTATGGAATCAGGTAAGGCTCAACCCCTTTGCTCGTATCACGTTAAACAAGCAAGGATTTATCTACTGTAATATATGTGTATGACATCTATGATATTGTGAATGACCATCTGTGGGGTTATCACAGCATGAAATATATTAGGAACTGAGCTTTTTGCTCTGTTTCTGACAGTCTTACAAGGAAAAAGATACCTGACTGATCTGAGGTATGAGGTGGAACCTCCAAAGTCAGTGAGAGGACAGCCATCCAGTCAGGAAGTCATCATCAACACTGTGAGAATGCTGTGTGCCCAGCTGCCTGACCAACAAAAGGTCAGTCCCCAGTCAGAAATCTAACAGCCCTGTTCTTTTTGTTTGTGCTTACCTCTCCTCTGCTAATCCATATCTCACCTGCCATTTTCCTACAGCAGTCTGAACTCTTTATGAGTCTGGTCCTCCATTTGAGAACTATGTCCCTCCCACACTTGAGGGATGTCTGGCGGGAGGCTTCGTTCAAATGTCGAGATGACTGGTAAATGTCTGACAAGTGCCCTTCCTCAAGTGTTCACTAGTTTATGTTTGTACTTATCGTGGCATAAGCAATGAGTTTTTAATGAGAAAGTATTCATTTTAACTTCAAACTTCTTTATTTGTGAAATTCTGTATAAATTGTCCATTGTCTATCTGCAACCAAAACTGTAATAGTGGCATTTGTGCACTGTAACATGGCATATTTTGTCTAGACTTACAACTAAAGTGATGTCTTTTGATGACACTGCTATGTTGTCATTACAGGCAGCCCCTGTTAGAAGCATTACCAACCTGTGGCACAGAAGAATGTATCCTTCTCACCACAGATCTCTTCCTAAACAACAGCATCGAGCAAGATCACTTTAGGTCCCTCCTCAACTCCCTCTCTTTTGTTCCCAAGCCAACTCCATCTATGATCAGCCGTATCAGCGTGAGTGTTGAGAGCACATTTACATGTTTACTGAACAGGTCCTTGTTGAGCTGTGGAAATTCTCTCCTTCTTCTTTAATGTCATCATGAATACAAATCCAATCCATATAAGAGATTAACTGGCTGATACACAAACATAATTACACAGTTTCATGTAGTAACAAGGCGAGTTATGAATCCTGAAAATAAGTCCTCATAATTTGCCCATTGGTGTCTGTAATAGGTCTTACTTCAGACTCCTGACATCCGTCCAAAGGTACTGCTGACTGTGTCCTCACTGGTTCATCGCCTATGTCAGAGGGACAAGTCTTCATGTCATCAGATCCCTGAAGTCCAGCAGTTCATCAGCTTTCTAACAGAAAGTCTAGGAAAAGACTGTGGACCGCAGGGGCCAGCAAAGATCACAGAGGTGCAAATATAATGATGATAATGTATAAAGTATGATAATGTATGAAGTAATGGTAATTGCTTACTCATCATGAAGATGACTAGCAACAGTCTCCATAAAAATGCATTGGAAAGACTGTTGGAAGCTTAACTGGTTAAGAAAAGTATGATATTATGAGTCCTGTTGAACCTTATGGTAACGCTCCATGGGACTCTTCTGTATATTAGGTATAACAGCAATAGTAACGTACAATGTTCTCCTTTTATCACCATAGTTGCTTCATCTACTGAAAGCAGTGGGGAATGCAGGCTTGGCCGCTTCATCACTGGTCCCTAAACTGAACCGCTGTATTAAGGACCAATCTGCACCTTTGGAACTGCGGCTAGCTGCTGTCCAGGCTTTCAAACACATCCCCTGCCATGCTGATGTCAGTAACATCAAAAGAAGTTTACACTGTAGTTTGTGTAATATTAAACCTGTCTTTGATGCAAATGAGAGTTTTTTAATGCACATTTGTTTGTTTTGTTTTTGTATCAGAGAAGACTCAGTATCTGTATTGTGAGCACAAATCTATTGCTGATATTTTGTTTCTCCTCAGAGAAGAACACTTATCTGGGCATACCAGGCACCTCAAGAGAATGTGGAGGTCAGGATTGCAGCCTACCTGCAGTTAATGTGCTGTCCTAACCAGGAGGTGTTCAAGGTTGTGAAGACCACATTAAGTAACGAGAAGTCCAGTCAAGGTGTGAGTCATGAGTAGTCAAAGCTCAGAGAAGATAAGCTGAGGATACCATTGGAGACAGACAAGTTCTGTTTAATAAGTAACATTCCCCTAAGGAGCTTCTATCCATGTATTAAGGACAGTTTCCCAAGGTCATTCTGTGGAATCCAAAAACATATAGTTATTTTGTAATGTACAGGTATCATAGATAGAAACATATATCTCCATATGAACAAAAATAAAAGACTGGCTTTGTTTCTTTTTCACTCAGTTGGTTCCTTTGTTTGGAGCCACCTCTCAAACATACTGAAAACAGAAGACCCTTTCAAGAAAGAGCTTATGGAGTCACTGCCTGATGACATCATCAGTAAAGACTTTGAAGCAGAATCATGGAAGTATTCTTCATACTTTGACCTCAACATGGACACAGGTATCATTTGTGGGACCATCTAAGCATTCATCTGTACGTTGTCTCAGCAATTTGGTTAAACTGTTTCATTAACCAGTTGTAATACTGTACAAGGTTTGCTGGAATGTTCTTTGGTCTAATGTTTTTTTGTATATCTGCCAGGTTTTGGTGCTGCTAATGTGGAGGGAATGTTAGTTTTCTCCCCCGAGTCTTTTCTACCACGCTCTGCTATGGCTAATTTGACTCTTCAGGTCATGGGAAGAGCTTTCAACTTGTTGGAGGTGACAGAGAAATACAACAGCTGTATTTTTCCTAATTCATTATGGTGACTAATTGGTGTAGAGCTCCAATATTTGATTCCAGAATTGTGAGGCAGTTGCGTATAGGCTGAGTTGTTCTAACCTGTCTTCAATATGAATAATTATGCTTTAGAATCATGAAATTGTTATTTTCAGATTGATTTTCGAATGGAAAATGCAGAACCTCTGCTAAAGAACATATTTGAAGGTCATTCTGCATCGGCTCCTCAAAGACATGGTCCACAGGATGAAGCAGACCCTAAGGAATTTGAGAACAGGAAGAGAAGGAATGGGAAGATGTGGGAAGCCAAGACTCAACAGAGAGAGAGTCAGAATGAGAACTGTAAATCAAATATTTTTAGTCACCTCAAAAACCTCAAGACCAAGGTGAGGCTCCTAAGAGGTTCAGATTTATTAACTACCTTCGCATAACTATGCATCTGCAATCACCAACTACTATATGTAAGTTTACAGGACAAAGGGTCAAAGACAGTGGACCACGGTGTTGGATTGGTGTCAAGATGTTTGGTATTGACTTAACCTTCATGACATGTGATGACATCTTTGCTTATTCAAGGGAGCTCTCGCTTAATGCAGCTGAAGTGGCTGTGAAGCTACTGAAGGTCAGATATTTTTTGCTGGACAATTCCTTGATCCACTATTTCTCTTCTTTACTCTGAACTACTTTACTATTCCTAACCCTCTCACAACTTGGGGCAATTTGATGTTTAATGTTTTTCTTGTGGCACTGATGTGAATTAGCCCTTGAAATTTCTCTCTCAATATTTGTTTTCCAGGGCCAGGAAGTTAAGCTCAATCACAGGGCTGTTGTGTGGGCAGAAGAGCTGATCTTGCCATCTCTGTCAGGGTTACCCATAAAATTTGGCACCAACATGTCCTCTCTCTTTTCCCTTCGACTGAAGGGCAGTGCCAACCATCGAGACTGGTCTCACTTCTCATTGTCTGGTTACATCAAACCACAGTAAGTTCCTGTTGTTCTTCTTCAATGCAGAAAGTTCTCAAAGCTCTCATTTCTGATGAGATATCTCCTCCTATATGTATTTGTCCTCTTGACTAGTGCTCTTGTGAGTATCTCAGTGAGAATTGCTGTAGATGGAGCTTTTGGACGGGCTGGTTTGGATTGGGTCACACAGTTCAGGACGGCAACCAGTTTGGACGGAAGTGTACAAATGCAGCATGGTCAAAGCATAAGGGTGGTCCTCAACACACCAGAGGATACTATGGATATTGTGTCTCTCAGGTTTGAAAAAAAAAGGTTTATATAAGAGAATTTATGGGAGTGACAGTCTGTTCTTAAGTCTCAACAAATGACAAAATTTACTTTTCTCAAACAGCTCAAGGATGTATTGTGTGAATGGAGATAGCAGAGAAGAGTTTGTGGGTACAAGGAACCGCATGGAGAAGACCACCTGTACTCCAAAGACATGTGAGTTAACCTCGGAAGGGTAATGGTTTAACAATTTCATAGTATTTATGTCGGAGTTTCTGTTGCATCAAGATAAAAAAAAAAACACTGTTACCAACTAATGTAAATTTACAGTGAAATTCTTGCAGTAATCTACTGTATTCTTTAAATACAGTAGATTATGGAAAAAAATGCTTAATTCTGGATAGTCAAGATAAATCTCTTTGTCAAAGTAGTCAAAATGTTTGTTTTTACGGTAATTAGCTGTTATTTTCAAAGCATATCAAGGAATCTAACCGGAAATTACTAACCATGCAAGCATCAAGAAATACCATGGTGCGATGGTAAAGACACTAGTGCACAACTATAGAGAGACCTGGGTTCACATCCCAGTAGTGTGCTGTTGCAAGATTAGAGGTGAACAGTCCAGGGACAAATAGCATGAAGCGGTGCACACATTATGACTTCCCAGAAAAGGGCTCAGATATGGTCGATGGCTCCACATATATCAGAAGAGACATGCTGAGTCACCGACTACATGTGGTAATTTGTAAGTTCACCATCTGTAATGTAGGTTGTTTAAGTGATGGGGTAAATTGAAACGAGAGACTTAACCGGAGGGCAAAAAAGATGTAACTTAAACTGTAATGTTGAAATAATACATTAAAAATATACTTATGAGCATTAAGAAATACAAGGGGCTAGTTAAAAACTGTACAAGATTAGTACTTTTTTTATCCATCCACCAGGGTCTAAGATGGTCGGTTGGCAGCTGTGCTCTGACATGTCCTACCCTCTCTCATTGATGGGAAAAGGTTTTCCACCACCAGGCCCAGTGTTGTTTTCTCTCAGGCTTCTGAAACTTGACAGAGGACTCCACCAGTACCTCTTGGAAGCTGCCTATGCTTTTGTTCCTCAGGTAATCCAGGTCAACTTCACATCTGCACCATAGTCAAAGGACTTTTGCTTTGCTTAAAACATACTAGTGACCAAGATAAAGAGTTAATGCTTATTTAAATTATAACTCGATCTCTTGTCTTTAAGAAATAAGTTCATATTACGATCTGTCAACACGTTCTCATTCCCAACTTGTCAAATACGGCAGCTTGGTCAGTGGCCCTACATTTCAAACTGTGACACTCCCTAGGTACCCCTCTAGTATCAGTTTTGCTATTGCACAAAAACTTGATGCATTGGCCGGGAATCGAACCCGGGCCTCCCGCGTGGCAGGCGAGAATTCTACCACTGAACCACCAATGCAACTTAAAAGTTGACTCAGGCCCAGTGGACTCCAAAATCAGGGAAGGGTCTGACCTAAAAGCTGCCATCTTTGACGAGTTGGGAATGAGAATGTGTTGGATTTGTATCCAGTTCTTCTCCCTGATGTGTATCTCAGAGGAATTCTTGGATACCCCTTGAGGCCACTCTGCTCCTGTTCCTTGGCACACCTCAGTCCACCATTCCCCGTGATGTGTCCATAGACTTCAGCTTCAGTCCTCAGAGGCTCCTCCTGAAATTGACTCATCCACTGAAAACCATTCTCATCCAAGGTCTTATTTCTGGTTATAGGACATGTAATACACGTTTTGGTTGCCAGTCCAAAGATAGTAATGAGGAAATTTCAGTTTGTGACATTGCAGAGCTGAACTATACTGAAGCCTTTTGGCTGGCCAAGCTCTACTGACAATGTTCATGGTGTTGTTTTCACAGGACAGCTTGAGCAACTAAAGGGCTTGTACTCAGGGAGACTTCAACTTCTGATAGACAATATTCACCACTATTATCTCAAGGTAGCTACCTCTTGGCTGAAAACAGAATTTCACAAAGACTGAAAAAAAATACAAGCTATTTATATTTCTTAAAAATTTTCACTGATATATTTCCCATTGTGCCTCAGGGACTGATGGAAACACTAAATCTTCCGACAGAGAAGAGAGTGCAGTTTCACTTAGAGGGTAAAGTAGCACTGAATGGGCATCCCATCATCCTCTCTGTTAATGTCACCCATGGGCTCAGCAGGAAGATCGGCATTTCTGCAATGCTCCAAAATGTTTTCAACAAACCTGCTTCCTTCTCAGGTATTAACTTAAAAGGCACCATTTGCCACCATATACTGAGCAATAGCAGAGCTGTTTTCTCTTGTGATTGTGTATAATGATTAAAGCACTACATAGTAAGACAGAACAGACAGATTTGTAGTTTGGGTCTATCTTTGGAAACTATACATCACTGTAGAAGAAAATGAACTGCGAAAGTGAGGCTTAAACTGTGAGGTCTGCCCATTGATACTCAGTACAGCTAGAGCGGAGGCAAGATGATGGCCAGAGACAGTACTCTGTGGATGCAGGATTTCTGCTACCTGGTTTACTACGTGGCAAGATCCTTGGTCTGCTGGATCATAGGGGCCCAGAGTGGAGCTCCGCCTTCAGGCTTAGATACAGCATGACAGGTAAAACATTCTGTCATGGGTAAAAAGGGCCTCTGAGAGCATTACACGGGATACAATGACAGTTCTGTGTTTTTTTCAGAGGAGACACAGCGCATGCAAGAGTGTCACATGTCTCAGAGCCTGAGGACTGAAATGAAGCCAGTTCAGACATACCACATGAGAGCTCAGCATGAGCTTCACTGTTCTCAGATCAGTTCCCTCAACCACAAGGTACAATAGGCACTGTGCTATTCAGAAGAATCTAAAGATTCGTACCATGAATGGTTACTCTTAGCTACTTCTTCTCAGACATAACTGAAGTCTTAAACTTGACTGATATTGAAAACTGATGTTGGTTTTCATCCTTTTTACTACAGATTCAGCTTAGGCATGAGAAAAGTCCCGTTCATGTCCAGTCCTCACTTGACTTGAGTTATGGAAAGCACTGGGACCAAGGCAGCAATAACCACAAGATCCTCCTGAGTCAGTCAATAAGAAACCAGTCCAGGCAAAACCTCACCAGTTACACCCTGGAGGTGAAACCCTTATCACAGATTTTGTAATCAATTAGCAAAAATATGCAATCCCTGTAAAAAGAGGAACATTTCAGATCTGCTTGCTCAAAAGTAACGTTCATTCACACTTATCAGGACTTTGAAGCCTGTATGTGACCAATTAGTAGAAATTCTACTCCTACTAGAATCGCAGTATGCTTGGAGAAGCAGATATTGCTTTTTTAGGTACTCAGTACTAGGATTCATTTTTTCACAGTCTTTGATTTAGAACCATTATGAGTAAACTTGCATCAAATCATGTCAAAGAATGAAGTGTCCACTCCCATCTTATTGTGTGGACAGCATCAAATGGATCGAAAAAGGATTAATTCCTCTTTTCCCTGTTTACGTTAGATTACCCTTCAAGTCCCAGAAAAGGGGCTGAACTATAGGACTCAGCTTCTACACTCTCATGTGAGAGGAATTAAAGCAGAGAGCAGCACCCATCTGAAGGTCAACTATAATGACCAGATGCCTTTGGTGGCTGGACTCCACTGGAGAGATCTGTCCTCAAAATCCTCACTGAAAAAATGGGAAGGTGCCTCATGAACGAAAGATTTTGTTTAATTCACAGAATAAAATACCTTTAAGAGACATGTAGTAATTTGTTTTATAAAGCTGATGTAGGTTGGTACATACATATATGCAGATTTCTACAAACAAATAGATGTAGATATGGATATACGTATAGATAAAGATAGATATAAATTTGCCAAATCAGTATCTCTTTCACTGTGCTCCTAGTCACATTCAACATGGACACCCCCTGGCTGTATATCTACTTGGTCCATAAGCTAAGCCAACCCCAGCATGGAATAACTCATTTCACCTCTGAACTAACCACCCGCAAATGGGTGACAATACGGAGCCTGGTCCTAGAGACCCTCTACAGAGAAAGAAGCAGAATCAGGGAAGGCCACTTACACATCTTCACACCAACAGTCACTTATTTAAAGGTATCATTTTACTGATCTCTCGTAGAGTCTTAAAGTTATGAAATGATGTTGAACTGTAATGCAAGTCTACGTGCTGCCTGAATGCAACAGTGCTTCTCAATTATGCCCAAGAACAGGTAAAATGACCTGCTCTGCTTTGGTTTTAGGTTCATTGCCTCTGTAGGTTCACAGATGTCTGTTTCTTGGCTTATTGTTGTCAGCGCTGTGATGTCACAGTGGTAGTAAAGTGGTAGCATTACTGCTGAAAAAACTGAAAGCGTGACGTACTTTGGTTTACTGTAGTTGTGATGTCTCTGTTCCAGGTTGGTAGTCGGGGCATGTTGGGGAAACGGAGCATAAAAGCCTCCTATTCTCTCAGCACAGCGTGGACCCCTGGGCTGCTAGGCGAGATCCTTGTAGTCAGTGGCAGGGAACTGAAGTCCCTGGTGCTGACCACCAGTTACGGCAAACAGAACCTCAACATCTCTGCTAATTTTACCACTCTGGATAAGGTTAAAATTGATAAACGCATTCAACATATGAGCCCTTGTTATTTTACCCAAGGTGTTTATTATTTTGTGAGCGCATCACTATGTCCTATAGTTTGGACTATAGTTTTCAAAGGTTCATGTCTCATCTTGTGTTCAGAAGCTGAAGAAGAGGCTAGTAATGATGAGGATGGTGCTGTCAGAACAGAGGAGTCATTATGTAGAGCTCGAGATGGAAGGTGGAGTGGAGGAACAAAAGAAGGACAGGAGGACATATAAAAAACGATGGATGCTGCGCTTCAGGTCTTTTGATGTTCACATCATTATCTAAGCATTAGTGTTTGAGTACCATATGGACAATAACAGGACAATATCCACATCATGCGGTTCCTATTAAACAATGGGACCATGAGTAAAAAAACGGCTTTAACATGAATAATGGTGACAGTTGGGGTGATACTCTTTCCTGCAGACAGCCATTCCATTTCCTCCCTCAGAGTCTGCTTCTCCAGGAGACGTTTACTGTAGATCTCCACCAAGGAGTCTACATCCTTGAGTCCAGAGCTTTGCTGCATGGAAACAAAAAAGTCCTTCACACCCTCACCTTGGGCAATCGGCAACCTTTTGTGAGCTCAGATAAGAATTTCTCAGGGCTCACTCTTATGCTAATCATACTAACACCAGCTTGAGTGAGATTTTTGCATGATGGCCTTTATAAGCAAGAAACCCATTAAATATACATATTACCGGTTATTTTGAATATGTATGTGGGCTGTTATGTGTCTGCATATGCTACACAGGTCTGTTCCTCCCTGACCCATGCATTTAGCTCTGAGATTATTCCCCAGGACTCAGAGATGTGTGTCACTATCCACAGCAGCCAGGTAAGCACGTTAAAGCTGACATAATCATTTTTCAAAATATTGAAAATGTTCATCAAAGATGTTTTAATTTTTGAGATAAACACATTAGCAATACATTGTTGAATTTCCTTTTACCACAGAAACTCAAAGAACTGCAGGGAAAGCTGAGGATTGGTAAAAAAGAAAAACTGGTTATGCTAGGGCAGGTGAACTTTCATGGTCCAGCTTCACCTCTGCAGGGTATCACAATTAAAGCCAACATAACTCAGCTACTGCAGGTAAAGCAATGGTATTTACAGAAGTTTCCTCTGGAATACTAAGAGTTATTTCACTTTTTCAGTTTATACATAACAGTTTATATATAATCTGTTTTCCTCCAGAATAGGATAATAAGTTATAGGATAATCTGTTTTTCGGAGGTCATTGACGATCTTGGCTGTTTGTCATCCTTGCTTTGTTTTTCCTGCTGGCTGGCTGCTAACCTGCTCGCTAAAACATTAGCTTCTCCACCCTAACCTGAAGCGGTTTACTGTTTTTTTTGTTTTGTTTTGTTTTTGTGGCCTAGCTGCAGCTCCCCATCTCTATCAGCCTCGAGGGGAATGTATCCTGGAGTCACAGTGGCAAAAGGGAAACGGAATACCTCATTAAAACAAAAGCCACAGTTAACCTCAAAGAATTTCAAGTAATCAGCTAAACATGCTCTCCCATCTACACACCTTCCACCAATTTTCACAGTGTTTTCTCACTATTTGTAATTTTTGTAAAGTAGTGTTCTTTCTCCTTTTAGTTTTTAGTTCATCTGAATACATCCTCAAATGGAATCAGTCTTCATTCATTGCTTAGCCATCCATATAACTCCACAGTCCCTAAAAAATTACAGGTTAGTTATCACCAGATTTCCCTTTTTTTCCCAAAATGAAAACCATGAATGTTTTGCATGCTAAAAATAATGATGACTTTAGTTTTCAACATAACATGTTTCAGAGTGTTTTTGTTTTGTTGTTATGTCCCTCCAAAGACAAATGCAACACTGAAGCTGCATCCTGCTGGTAGCGTGATTGGTTCTCTCTGTTGGACAGCTGATGAACTGGAAAAGGCTAAGCTGAATGCGTTGTTAGCAATCACTCAGCACAAGGGTGTTCATGCAGTGAGCATCCATATCGGCTTACATCAGACCATGTTACCTGCTGTAACTTCAGATGCTAATCTACAGCTATCTGCTAATTCTTCCTCAGACAGGTACGTGAACGTGAGCATAGAACGTGTGACTACTATTGACTTTTGAGACACTAAAGGAAATTTAAGAACTGACAAGATGAAGACAAGCTTTTTTTTTTTTTTTTTTCTCAGCGATGCTCCTCCTCTGTCTATCTTTCTTTCTTTGTTTATTTCTCTCTTGTCTCTTTGCAGTGTCTCTGTTCTGTGTGCTCTAGAGCTGGACAGAGAGACTTTTAGGGCAGAGTTAACTGGGTCTTTGGAGCACAGTTTTGGACTCAGGGCATCTCTGACAGGGAACCTGAGAAATTCATTGGCTGCTCTCAGAGTCTTACCTGAGTCATCCAGCCTGGACGGGATTCTGACTCAGACAGGAGGACTCACAGAGGGTAAAGCGTTGCCTTAACTATCTAATAAGCAAGTGTGCTTAATTACACATTTACAACTTTAAAATTACATGTCAAAATTAGCTTCTGTTGTGAGCGAGTAATGTACAAGCCAGCGAGTGGGTGACTTCAACAGTCACTGAAATTTCTTAACTCATGAGCTGACCTATATCATATCAGGTCAATAATACAGAACATTTAAGTACATTTGAATGTGTGGATACAGAATACATCAGGACAGGAGAATACATCATGTGCAATGCACTGCAGAAAAAATGTTGAGAAAAAACGTTGAAATAAATGCTCAACTGACCTTTTTTCATGAAAAAAGGTCAGATGCAAACAATGGCTCAGAACACATGGCTTTGCAACAAAGAAACGTTCCATTTTTTTGTGGATATTTCACACTGCTTTCAACTCTGCACACTGAGTGGGCTTAAACACGATTGTTCTTAATGAAACACTTAGTGTCTCTTCACACCTATAGGTATTTGTGATCTTGGCATTCAGTCTATTTTTTTTAGACACTATCTTTTAATAGAACCTGACATATATTTCGCTGTGAAATGTCATGTGGTCCAGGTGAACTGACAGTGATGGTGGATAATGCTGTGTATGGTGTGGAGCTGAGCCATCAGATGGTGGAGGAGGGTGTCATGAATGGAGAAGCTCTGAATGGTACTCATACTTGGATCTGTGTGCTGGCTGTGGAGCAGTCACTCTGTGTGAACATTAGCAGCACATTAACATGTCAGGGTCAGGGAGGTGCCCGTGCCCAGCTTTCTCATTCTGTCCCACGGTTTCTGTCATCAGGTACTCTCACACCATCTGTCCTTTGAGATATCCTTCTTTTCCGTTTCTCCTTGGTTTCTCTGATTTCTTTGTTTTCTTAAGCAAAATCCCTCTCTCCACTGAGGCGATATAAGCCTCACATCTCAGGCCTTTCCCTCTCATCCTTTACCTCTGGTCATCTTTTGATCATTTAATGATATTACATGTATCACATAAGAGCAATAAGCTGGAAGGGTTTTATACACCAAAGCGAATTCCTGTGTATTTCAGTTCGGTCAGGACAGCCGTTCAGTAGCAGTGTTGATGTGCACTGGTGTTTGAGTGAAGGAAACCTATCTACAGGGGTCAAGCTACAGACAGGAACACAAAACCTGAGAAACACAGAGGAAAAAGGAATCCCTGGTGCCATGGAAACCACTGGACATTTTAAGGTTAGTGGTACAATCAGCTCCATGTGAATTCTCTAGCAGGACTGGATGTGCCACAACCTCTTTAAGTGGATAAATGTCATATTTTACCCCTTTTCACTTATGAAACCTCTCAGTACTTCTGTTATTCTGATTTTGTTGTTCTCATTTTATCTTTAGATTTTGTAGGCTTTATATAAGAGCCTCTCACACAATAATTATAATCATGTAATCATTAGATTAAGAAGCTTTTAGAACCAGTAGATATTATTATTTATATGCCATTATTTATGATATGCAGTTATATGTTTCTTAGGTTTTGCTTTGCAGTGTAGGCATTATGACAGCACAAATCAAGCACATACAATAATCACTTTCAGAGAAATAAACAGACATCAAAGTTGTATTCCTTTGGTTGTCCAGGAGACCCTTGGACTCACCAGGTCAAGTGAAATGTTATTAGAGGGAAATGCCTCTGATTCCACATTTTTCTCCTGCTTGGAAAATAAACTGACGGGATGTGGTCTTGTTTTGACAGGTGAATTGCACCGAGGAAAGTGAGATGGACCACCTCCTGTGCCACTGCTCTGGACACACGCTGGACCCGACCCACAAGGTTCTGGGGATTTTGACTGGTCAGGGGTTAATAGAAAAGAGGAGTATGGAAGATATGTTGTTTATCAAATCTAAAAGATATTTTGGTCAGTAGATATCCATTTTCATTACACTGCAATTAACAGGAAGATCAAAACGGTTTAGAAGGTAAAAAATGTTAAGTTGTTGTGTTTGTGTATGAAGATGGAGGTCTGGACCAATCTGACTAACTCAAGCAACATCACGTCGGTTAACCCTGAGTCGAGCTCATATCTGTCTTTTGTTCTTCGGGGGCACCGTCAGTCCTCCAGGTACACTGACTACAATTTTTTGGTAATTATGTGTGGATGTAGTGGTCATGTCCTAACATGTTTTATCTTCCATCTGTAGTGTGTGTTTGATGGTCCATGTTAGCCACAACATCTCTTTGTTACAACCATACCTGCCCTCCCAGTTTTACTCCAAAACCCAGGTATTGTCAAACCTGTGTATGTGTATGTGTACGTGTGTGTGTCTGTGTGTGTCTGTGTGTGCCTGCATGTGAGAGAAAATTGCTTTATTGGGCCTTTTCTCACTTTACGACTATGCAGTTGACTTACGCGGGCTCTGCAGTGGAGGGAGTGGTAGATTTGGAGGTAGACAGGAAGAAGCTGCACTGTCAGGGAGAGTTTGCTACTTCAGAGACAGGCTACAAGCAAGTGCTGGAGTTAAACCACTCTTTCCCCCAGGTAACCTCAGTACAACAGACAGAAGTCAAACACACACAGTACCTAAATGGTCACTTACACAACAGCTGTTATTTATTATCATTATATGTTGCTGTTTCTTTGTCATAGCTGTGGTCAGTTCCAAGCAATATTTTGGTGAGATCAGTATATAGTGGGCAGAACGGATCACACATGCTAGAACACAGAGCTCAGTGGATCAGGCAGCAAACAGTTCTTCTAAACAGGAGCACTGACCATCCAGAGAAACACCTGGAAGACTCAAAACCAGAAGGTAGGAATTACAGTACATGCACGCTGTAGATCTTAATATTTAGTCAAAGAACTGAAATAGAAAAGATGTAGAAAATGCAATAAACATCTTTATAATGTAATCATGCACTAATGCAACAAGGAATAACACAAGCAGATTAATGTTTGCCTATTGACTAAAAATTAAACAATCCATCTCTTACATGTCGTCTTGGAACACTTTTAATATTTAGTATCAAAGGAGGAATTACCCCAGGGAGCAAGAACAATGAAATCTCAACCGGTTTTCTTGGCTTAGTTTGTGATTCTTTGTCTGAAGGTTGGGGCTTGGAGATGAAGCTGATCAGAGATGCTCACAAGAGACTAGGGAATGTTCTGGTAGACTGGACATTGCGTGGAATGCACAAGGAGGTACGGCAGGACTCGGCACAGATTAAATATCTGCAGTCATTTCAATCCACTAATCACTTTTCAGAACATGAATGATAAATATATCATACACTCACGGTAACAGTGCCGACAAACAAATACAGAATTGACTGTTATCATGGTGTTATAATTGACTGTTATCATTGTGTTATGATTGACTGCTATCATTGTGTTATCACAGTGTTTGAGGGGTAAGAGAGTCACATGTTTACCATTATCATGACCCTTAATTGCTTCGGCTCTGTGCCTGCCCCAGCCATGTAATGTCTATAGCGAGGGTGCCCCGGTTACTTTGACTGGGAGCCATAAATTGAAGTTATCTTGTGGGCTGCAAGTTGGACCCCCTTGGCCCATAGCATTTGCATGATTTGGTCAAGTAAATTTTAACTCCCCCTCATCAAATGGTTGAAGAATATTCCATGTTTCCTCAGGTCAGAGGTCTTGGTTCTTGGAGTATTGAGGACAAAGACACTGAGGCCACCATAGAACTGATACAGCCCTTCACTTCCACTGTCTCCCACCTGCATCTACACACACTTTCACACATTCATTCTCAGGGACATGGGAGAAGCAACCAGGTACAGAGAAATAAACACCCTGTCACAGATATTCACACAACATTGCTCCTTTTTTATCCATTCATCACAGCCTCTTCTTTAGTAGATAATTGAGGGTGTATTTTCCCTGTAAGCCATTAGATATGTTTTTAAACAAGAGCTCGCTGCGAGCAGGATTCGAACCTGCGCGGGGAAACCCCATTGGATTTCGAGTCCAACGCCTTAACCACTCGGCCATCGCAGCTGTGTGAATGGTTGATGCTGTGTAGATATGACAGAACAAAAAGAACAAACAAAAAGAAGGAAACATAATTCAAATTGTGAATGGAAATGTGGATTCATTCACAACATGGATTTTGAGTTGTTTGTCATTAGTTCCAGTTTTCATGGGACCATGGAAGGCCTGTGAATGTATCCCTTACAATAAGCAAACAAGGGCAGACTAATTCCACTAGGGGGCAGGCGTGTGTCCACCTCTCACCTGGCCAGGTACTGCACTCTCACTCTCTTACGGTACAGCTTGAGTCTTGGGTCTTCAGGGGTCTGGCTGGTTAAGAGAAACTCAAGCTCATAGATGCCTGGAAAATTAGTCAACATACCTGCAAGTTACATACAATACAGATCATCATGGTTATTCTGTGTTACAATTTAAAGTGCAAGACTTCACTATGCTTAACCTCATTTGCTACTTCCCATCTTCTTACAGATTATATCATAATCAACATTTACTGGTTTAACACTGCTCTATCTTTTAATTTCAAAGGACTATACCATTATGAGTTCTGGATTATATCTGAAGTCTAGTATAAATCAAGGGTGAATTTTGGATAATGAATAAATCATCTCTCAGATGCAGGCCATGCTCCCCCTGCTGGTCGACATGGAGGGCTGCATCTCTGCAGCACAGGAGGGAAATTCATACTCACAAAATGCTGAGCTGAAGTGGAGTGACAAGAGGCTCACACAGAACATGAAATACCAGGTATGCTTTAGCCTGACTCTGTCCTGACTATGAAACTGGCATTAAGTTGTATCTGTGGGTGGGGGTTACATAGATGATTGATAAAGAATATGAGGAAAATAAAAAATGTTTAAAAGATGTCATTGATTTACCCCTTGCCTGTTTATGACAGGGTGCTGCAATATTAGATAATGACCAGTTTAGAGTCATACTCACTTACAATTCAACCCCTGCTTTGATGGACATGATTTACTGTTGCATAGAGGAACTCATCACAGATGCAACTTATCTGGTACATATCTGAGCATTTTCTCCTTTGTCCCACTATTTGCTGTTCACAGTATCACTGATGATAGAATATTTGTGCTTAGCAGTCTCTCATGTGATATAATAAACTCGCTGTGAGCAGGATTCGAACCTGCGAGGGGAAACCCCATTGGATTTCAAGTCCAACGCCTTAACCACTCGGCCATCACAGCTGATGAATCATACAGGGATGGACAATAATCCGTTGGCAATCAAACATATTTGTTAACAATTCAAGCTCTATGTTGTCCAAGCTCTATTTCGGGTCTTTTCTCTACTGCAAGACGGTCTTGCAGACCTTATTAATGTTACCAACTGACCATCAGTCCACTGAGGAAGCTATTTTAAGGCAATTCTGTTTACGTTATCCTGTGTTTATGTCTTTGTGTTTCACAGAGAGGTACGCGGGGCATGCACACCCTTCAGGTAGAGGTGGGAGCGCACAATGTTTCCCCCTCTCCTTGTCCCTCTCACACACTCCTGGCCCAGATACACACCAACTGCCGGAACAGCCTGGAGCACCACATACTGTTGGGTGTTTGTCCTCCACATCCAGTGAGTTCACACTGTTGCCTCAGGTTTCTCCCTCTGTCTGTCTGTCTGTCTGTCTCTCTCTTTCTTTCTTTCTCTCTTTTGTAACAACCTTGCTTGCCTGGGAATAATGCATTAGAGATGTCATATGATCTGTTTTAGGTATGGAGTGGTAATTTGTCTGAGGGTTTCGTTGATTGAATCTATGCCTTACTTTATCGTCCATGAGGCAATTATGACATGACATCCCAGGGCTTTCTAACAACTCGTCTCTTTTCCCCATCAATCACATATTGTTTTTGTAATTATGCCTGTATTTTTGTGTGTGTGTGTGTGTGTGTGTTTGTCATAGGCTCTAGTTTGGTCTGGCCACCACAGAGTCAGCTCAGGGAAAGAGTTATTTTACAGTCAGACTGGGGTGTCAGTCTCTGGACAGGCACGGATCAGCACCTTCACCCTGGCTCTAACCAACACCTCCACAAGTCAGCGAACTAACTACTCAATTGTCACTGAGGTAACGGCTCAAAATGAAAAATGAGGTCTGATGTGAAGTGAACTAGTTTAAACAGGGAAATCTTGAGTGTATACCTGAGACTTAAGTTTAGAACTAGTTATAGACGTACCCATAAATATAAGACATAGTGGAATAATAATTTAATATAAACAGATAATCAAGTGAACATATACATCAGATGATGAGTGCAGACTTGATTTTAGGGAAAAGAAAAAAGTTGCATGGTGCTAGATCAGGTGAATAGGGAGGGCGGTCAAGTACTGCGATGCGTTTCTCTGCCAAAAACTGCTTCACTGAGTATGCTAGCATGTTGTCCTGATGAAGGGTGAAGCCATTTTCCAACAGCTGTGGCCTCTTTCTTCTGATCCTTTCTCACAACGTTTCTAGAACCCATAAGCCCATAAGCCATAAGCCATAAGCCACAAAATACATATCATGGAAGAGATTTTGTTTTGGGGTTGGGGTGTGTGTTTATGTGTGTGTGTGTATGTGTGTCCGCACATAATGTAGTGGCAGGTGGGGAACTGGACTGTGGAGCTGGGGGGAAGAGCAGTCTCATCTAGCCGTGGCCCTGGGCTGCTGCTGCAGGCCAAACTGGACCGCAGTGATCGTGTCTGGCTGCAGGGGGCGCTGACAAGACGCTGTCTGCAGGCTACAGTTGGTTATGATAATGGTCGGTTGGTTGCGTTATTATCTGTGTCATGTCCTCATGCATAAAGTTTGTAGTTGGCATAGGGGTTACTTTTCATCAGTGCAACAGCCTATATTAAAGCAAATCCACACCTGATTTGATGAGATCCTTTTATTGACGTTAGTCTGTCAATGTGAATTCCCTTTTGAAGAATCTCTGTGCGGCCACATTTTTGCAGGACTTGAAACAACTGATGACATCACCGTGGCGGCTTGCTTAGAGGGGCACCATCAATTCGTTTTGGAAGCAATAAGACAAGGAAATGGAATTCAAAATGAGACAGTCTTTTTGGTCTCTATGAATGTAGCCAATCAGAGCTTGCTATTTAAAGCAAAGGGATGTCAAGAGTGCTTGTGGGCTACAGAGGTGAGACACACCAAATGTAATGTCATGAACAAATGGGAAATGTTATTTGATCTGTCAGGTGGCACAAACTACCAAACATGATTCTCAATATATGATAAACTAAATTAAAATTAAATTAAATTATTATAAACTAGATTCTGATTCTGATTCTGATTCCGATTCATTCATACTCACTCTTGCTGGGATTTCTCTTTAGGCTCGCGTAGAGCAGTTAGGATCTCGGCTTAGGAACAAGGCGTTGGAAAGAGTCCAGAAGTTACAGCATCTGCTAATGGAATTCAAACGACAGGTTAGATCTAAATATCCAGATATATGAATTGAATGAATTATATTGTAAGATTCTGTGCTTTTGCTTAAGGACGATATAAAGAGTCAATAAAACACAGGTATATCAGACACATAGTCCAATCCAAGGGTCAAATCAAGAATCAAGTTTTGTTTTAAGCTTTGCCAGTGCATAAGACCCATATCTGCATGATTTCTTCGTGAGTTTTGGGGTACACATAAGGATGAGGCAAAAGTATAGTGTGTCCATAAGTTTTAACTCTACTTTTTTCAGTCCTTGGACAGCGTATTCCTACAGGAGCTGACTGCAGGACCACTCAGCCTGACCCAGAGAGCTCAAGTCCTGCTGCTCCAGAGAGCAGGGGCCTTGTGGGCCGCTTGGAAGACTGGCTCACTCCGTTACAGCCTCACTAAAACCTTGCCACACTTCCTGCAGTTTCTGCATCACATGACCCAGCTAGTCCAACAGGAACTCAAGAGTCAGTTGAGGGTTCATCTTTTAAGTCTCCGCACTGATATTTATTGCAATCTATCTGATGTAAATTACTGTGATGGTTGAAATTTTAAGCACAGCACCAAAAAGAGGCCCTTTGCTCTGAGCGAAATCCAATGTATTTACATTTAAGATGTTATTCTTTGTGTGTGTAACAGGAAAACAGCTTTGTGGTTGTTTGCTTTAGTGTTAGTATCTGAGCACTGAGGGCTTTGTGTCTGTTATTTTACAGAGCCATTGGCCACACTTGCTGGTGCTTACCATGATGTGACAGGACAGAGGCTGGATACCATGTGGCGGCAAGGCATGGACCTGTGGATAAAAAGGCTAGCTGAACTTCTGCCTGCTGTATTGGAGGATCACCACCAGATGGCGCCATCACAGACTGCAATGCAAAATCTGATCACCATCCTGAACTTAGTGAGACAGAGAATGAAACATCACATAGGAGCAAACAATTTGGTTGCAGACACCACTCCTTATCAATAACCAACCTGAGTCTCATTTAAAAGAACAGAAAACATGTCTTTATTTTTCCCCAGGTGAGTCAGCACACCGTCCATTGGACAGAGGCTCGGCTGGCAGCAAGTTTAGCTGGCATCAGAAGACGTCTGGCGTCAATCTATAAGCTCTCTGACAGGTACTATTCAAGTACTGGTTCGTGTCCTAGGCCACTTGTCCTAGAGTTACATACATATTACATCATATATCCACTTTTTTGTCAGTCATGAATTCTGTAGGGCTTAGGTGTAGATGTCTGTGATGCTCTGACTGTATCTCACCTGACCTTGTGATGTCCCCGGTGTCTAAGTTAAAATGACCTTGGGGTACGTGTGTCGCTACAGTAACAGTGAGGTGATGGTGCGGGTGCCCCTGCCGCAGGGGCCGTGGTTAAAGGTGAAGGAGGCTGGAATTGTGGAGGTTCTGCTGGAGGAGTTTCTCCTCAAGCCTCTGTTGGATTTAAGCTCCTTGAGCCCTGCCGCTGAGCTCTATTACCTGAAGAGGAAGCTTATGGACAGCCCTTTTAACCGTGAGTCACTGTCCTTTAAAATGAGTCATTCTGCCTTTGAAAGAGAGTCCCTGTAGTGCTGAGTCAAAGTCCCTTCAACTGTAAGATACTATATTTTCACCAATGAGACAGCATCTTTATCTGTGAGTCTTTACTATGTGTTTATCTGTGAGTCTTCAGTGCATCTTTATCTGTGAGTCTTCACAGTAACTTCATCTGTGAATCTTAGAGGTTCACACCTGCAGTTCTTTAGCAGGTTCAGGCTCAAAATATACAGACACCGAAAAACCCAAACCATTAATCTTAACTGCTTGAGAATCATCATGTGAAATGACTCTCTGCCTCTTCTTGTCTTCTGTCAGATCAAGCAGTTTTGGTGGCAGATCAGTTTGCTGTTTCCTTTGATGGACGTCTGTTCAGACTTCCAGATGCCTGCAGCGTTGTCTTAGTCACAGACATCGTTAAAGACTCCTTCACCATTACACTGGGTTCTGAATCACCTCAACAGCGCTCTCTGGTGATGCGGATGAAAAACACCACTGTTACTATCCACTCTAATGGAGAGGTAGAAATAACTTATGAATGGGGGTTATGAATGGAGTGTGCGTCTCAGGAAGCAAACTGCATCTTGTGTGAAACTGGCTTCCCTCATGTTGGTTTGGTACTTTAGACAAGATAGTACCAGGACTATTTCAGTGTACAATCACATATACTATATGGACCCATGTCTCTGTTTACTGAAAGCCTTGTGGTCTTTGATTGATCATTGGTCAAACCATCAGTTTAAGTTAGGCTGCTGATAATTTTGCATGATTTCTTGTTAATTTCCAAGCCATACATAAAAAGAACTGAGTTAACAGGGGAGACATTTCTTGCTTAGCAAAGTTTTCCCGCCTGGTCAATGGCTGCCATGTTCTTCATTCCTGGCCAGGCCTTCTCAGAGTTTCCTGTGTGACTTTCTTTAAAGAACACCCTCTTAATATCTGTAGCTTAATTACCCACATTTTCACCAAATATAAAAAAGAATGTGTTAAAATAGTGTGTGACGAATTAAAAAGGTGTTTTCTATATGCTGTCACAGGTGGAGGTTAATTGCAGGTCCCTGCCCACTCCTTACTCTAACAATGATATAACAGTGAGGAAGGACCTGAATGTCGTTGAGGTGACTGATAAAGGAGGACTCCATGTGTCCTGTTTTCCATCATCCAGCGTTTGCACAGTGACTATGGATGGATGGTTACATGGTAAAATACCCTGCCTCCTCTCTTGGGGAATCACAAGACCACAGTAATTTGACCATGCACAGAGGGTAGAACAGAACGACTTACTTCAACCAGAGAATAGGACAAAGAGGTCAAAAGTTCACTGATCACGTGGTCTCATTGGTCTGGACCAGGAGAACTCAGTGCTAATGTATATAAGTCTTTTTTTTTTTTTGTAAAAACTGAACTCTTCTAACACTAACTGATTAGAAATAAAATAACAGTTTATGTTACCACGGTGACAGTGAGGAGTTACATCTGTTGGAGTACATGTGTATGCGTAACCCGTGTTTTTCCCAAACACTTGTTTTATCTGTGCTCTCCAGGCGTCTGCCGTGGGCTCTTAGGCACCAATGATAATGAGGAGGGTAATGAGCTTCCTCTCCCAGGTGGCTGGCAGGCGAATAGCCTGGCTGAGTTTACACACAGCTGGCAGGTAGGAGGCCAGCTAATGGGTGACTGAGCACCACCTGCCTGATTACGTAACACAGTAACCAACACAGCAGGACATGTTATCTAAGCACAAACCCAGATTAGTTTCAGGATGTATCATTCTCTTCCTTATTTTGGGTGTATTGGTGTTTTATTACAGTTTGTGTGTGTGTGTCTGTGTCTGTGTTTATGTGTGTGTTTGTGTGTTTCTGATTGTGCTTAAAAGTGCTATACATACAAATCATACTGCCCTACAGAACAAAGTAAATTCAGATACAATAGATTTACTACAGAATCACCTGTGAAAGTTGTTTGATGTTACAATCATTAACTCCTGAATCATCTTCCTCACTGTTTTTGGTCATTCTGTTTCTTTTGGTCATTCTTGTATACAACAGTGTATGATTACTGTTGTGTCTGTCTCTACTTGTAGGTGGACAATCAGTGTGATAGTGATGGACCCCAGAGAGCTGAGCAGTGTCAGACAGAGGTCACAGACTCTCTGCTCTGTGCCCCCCTCTTCTCTTCTCCAAACTCTCCTCTCAGCCCCTGCTTTAGAGTGGTAATTACTATGGAGTCCCAGTTGTCTTGCAGCTTTACCCTCTCATAACGTTACACAGCATGTCCTCCATGTTAAACCTTTGTTGAACCATGAAGCCTAATGCAGTACCAATACAATACGCTGGAGGGTGCTCCAATGAGTCTAGTCTCACAGCTTTCCATGGTTTTTGCTATTTTAAATTACTAGATAAGTGTGTGTGTGTGTGCGTGTGTGTGCGTGTGCGTACGTGTGCGTGTGTGTGCGTGTGCGTGCGTGCGCGTGTGTGTGTGCGCGTGTGCGTGCGTGTGCGTACGCGTGTGTGTGTGTGCGTGTGCGTGCGTGCGTGTGTGTGCGCGTGTGTGTGCGTGCGTGTGTGTGCGTGCGCGCGCGTGTGTGCGTGTGTGTGTGTGCGTGCGTGCGCGCGCGTGTGCATGTGTGCGCGTGTGCGTGTGCGTGCGTGCGCGTGCGTGTGCGTGCGTGTGCGCGCGTGTGTGTGTGTGTGTGTGTGTGTGTGTGTGTACATGTATGTGCGTGTGCGTGTGCGTGCGTGTGCGTGTGCGTGTGTGTGTGTGTGTGTGTGCTTGATTTAATAGCCACTATATGACCTGAGTCCTGACTTAAGTATATCTAATTTTGGTAAAAACAAAACTGTGAACAAGTGTACAGTAAATGTTCAGTTTAGCCCTAAGAGGATTTAATTTTGTATTTTTTTATTCAGCCTTCAGGATGACTTGTTTTCCTTTTCTGTTAGGTGGATCCTGCACAGTTCCTCGCAGTGTGTAGCAGTAGCCTGTGTGATTCCACGGTCAGGCCTAATATTGTTTCCTGCAGACTGGCATTTGCCTACCTCCATCTTTGTCGCAGGAACTATGTTCCACTGGAGGTTCCCATTCAGTGTGGTTAGCGTTTCTCCAGTCATACGGTCTCTGTGTTGTGTGGTCAAAGACCAAGAGGCCCCACCAGAGGATATTGTAACAGACTGACTAGAAAGCTTCCTGACTGGATACAAGACTTTTCATAGTATGAGTAAATACAATGCAGGTTCTTTTTTAACTGGGTTCTGTGTCTTCTTGTGTACTCTTCACCTTTTTGTCAGTAAATTTAATGTGTTTCTTTGGCTCAGAATAGAAAACTTTTTTCTTCTCTTTTTATTTAGCTCTTCTCTTTCTTTTTCCATTCTGTCTGAAAATGAGATATTGAAGATAATGAAAAAGTAGATCAGGTCAAATATGATTCAGTGGTATTATACTGAAAAAAGAAACATAATTTTGTTATTTTAATTTTGCCAAAGGGGCTTAGTTTCATTTGTGCTATTGTTTCATGAGTTACAGAGAATTTATAACATATTATGATAAAAAAAAATATCTTGTAATAGACTTTAAAGTGGAATTTTTCATTTCCGTTTTATACTGCAGTGTTATTAAAATGAAGAACCAGGCTGTTGTGTGATTGATTTATTTTTCTCTCTGAAAAAATTGTCTATCCACAATATGATACAGTAACCATATGACAGATTGGAGGAGAGAACAAGAAAGAGAGAGATTGTTCTAGAACGTTGATGTACGTGGATAGTAACCGTGACCCCTCACGATCACCACCCCAAAACAAACTGTATCGCAGAAATGTCCAAGGGAAGCTGAACTACCAAACATAATGACAGCATGGTCATCTGTAGATGTTCTTTCTTATCTTAAATCAAATTCTCACGCTGACTATCTGATTTTCCTGTCAGTGGGCGGTGATGTAAATTAATTAACATGTACCATTTCTCTGACTTGGTATTCAGCCAAAGATAATATGGATAAAAATTGTGGGCAGTAAAAGCTGTCCAGGCTGTGAAATATAGTGAGAGGTCCTAGAGCTAAACTGTTACATTTACTGTGGCGGAAACTGTGGCAAATATGTTGAGCTTCCTCTTTGTTTTCAGGTAGTAGTTTATCACCTTAAGTGTTAGAAAAATCTACATTAAACTAAATTATGTTAGGATATTGGCGTTATAGACATTTTGTTCTTTGCTATCAATTTGTGGGGCTTCACTGCCTGAGTTTACTCTTAACCTCTGAAACTCTTCAAACCACAATTTTCACAATAAATAGAAAATTACTGAATGTAGAAAAACAACAGCTTGAAGTGTTACATAAGTACCAATTAACCTCACTTCACTCAAAGAATTGTGGAACAGGTGCCATCCCTAATTTTATTTTATTAGCAGATATTTACAGGGAAATAAATAAACTTGTAATTATCCACTTGTAAACACAAACACATTTAATAGTTACAGGATGTGGTAGATGGGCTGTAAAGAGGCACTGAGTGAGCCCCACCTGAAACATGAGCAGTAATTCTAACAGCGATGATAAGAACAGCTGTTTAAATGTACTCTCACGCTTTCCAAAACAAATTTTATCTGTGAGGCTCTTTTAAGAACAGGGGAATATTATCCTCTTTTAAGATGGATTCTGCTTTTTATCCCAGTGGCAGATAGTGTTAACTGGGGTGAATCACCACATAGATCATCACTCAACATTCATTTCAAACAACAACAGCTAGCAGCTTTACTTATTTGTCTGCATGATGAAAATCAGCGTTACATAAGGCATTGAAACTACACACATGTTAATGTTGTCCTAGTAAAGAACAGCATCTCAAGTTAATTTGTTTCACATGAAACCTCTAATGTGATTTTACCCACATGATCAACATTTCAAAAACTACCATAGCAACACTGTTTTTTTTTGTTGTTTTTTATTGTTTTTTTTTATCGTCAACACCTGTACTTCTTGAGGAGGTTGAAGCGCGCTGGCCTTGGCACTTCAGTCCCTCATTTCCTTCTACAGGTGTGTGGTGGAGAGCATCCTCACTTCCTGCATCACTGTGTGGTACAGTAACTGCAGACAGGCACTGCAGCAGGTGGTAAAGACTGCACAGGGGATCACTGGCAGCAGCCTGCCCATCACCAGTGACATTTATTACGGTAGGTGCAGGAAAAGGGCCTCTTGCATCATGAGGGACTCCATCCACCCTGCTAGAGGACTGTTTACCCCCTCCTCCATTCAGGCAGGAGGCCACGCAGCAGCAAGGCCAGAACCACCAGGCTGAGGAACAGCTTCTTCCCCTAGGATACTGTGAGACTGACAAATTCTGCATCTCACCGATCAGTTGCTGCTGTTATTACTATTATTCCATATCAGGTCACTGCTGCAGTTGGAGACTGATCAATTCTGCAATCTCTACTGTATTTTGCTGCTGTCATTGAACAATTGCTCGTTCTCATTGAACAATTTGATGCTACTATTACCATCGTTTCATATCAAGGCATTGCTGCAATTTGGGCCCACATGGTCACCTCGTTTATCTTTTAGATTTTCATAGTCTATTCCTATCCCAACACTCTGCTCACTGTATACATTACACTTATGTTTATATCTTTATATATTTATGACCTATTTTATTTTTAATGGTGTGTAATTGTGTGCTTTCTTCTTGACTTTATTATAGTTATTACCTAGACTGGGACCTGAGTAGCTCATTTCATTCCCTTTCATGTACAACATGTTCTGGAATGATAATAAAAACATTGCTTATCTTTATCCTTATCATTAGCTGGATTCATACAAACAAACAGTACCTCTTTGCCCTCATAATGAATCACATGCTTCTTGAGGAGCATTGTGACAGTCTTTACAGCTGCAGCATGTGCACGCTTTTATTCCAACTCTACTGAAACACCACAATTCAGATGCTTATCAAAGGCTTGATTAGCTGAATCAGTTGTGTATAAAAATGTTTCACAGTGTAATTTGTAATCTGAGTGCTCCATGCCGATTTTGTACTGGCTTTTTTCTTTTTGGCCTGCACAAAGAACAGAGGATTATCTCAAGAGGACTTTGATGCATGTATGAATGTTCACTTAACCTCAGTTAAACTACAAAAAAAAAAACCCTACAAAAAACAAACATATAGTAAAACATGCATTGCAAAGCCTACATATGGACACGTGCAGATATCAGATGCATGAATGTCTCCTGTGATATACCGTCCACTTCACAAACAACATGAAGTTTTATAGACATATAGACAAAAAGGCAAACCATCATACACTACAGCCACATAAGCTGACATGAGTACAACCTGTACCCATGAATACCCCCCCCCGCCCCCCTCCCTTAGCAAATCCCTACGTTGACATGCCCATTCCTGCCTTCATCTCATCTATCAACATGAGGAATGCCTCCAGCTCCCTTTCCCCTCACAGACACTGATGTAATACTGCATCATTCCATAAAATTTACTGTCCCAAAGGAATTTGTGCCACTAGCCATGAGAGCATCTACATAATGAGACTCTTATGCGAATGGAAAGACAAGACCTTTACCAGTTTATTTGAAAAAAAGTAATTACAAGAAGTAAAGAAAGAGAACAGTGACCCAATGGATTCAGTTTGTAATTATTCAGTCAATATGACCTGACAGTTAACAAGACAGGAATAACACTTCTCCACAGTTTAGGACCCAGAGTTATAACTGTTTCATTGGATAACCATTGGATAATTCTGTTTTGGCAGAATAAAGGGATAACAAAGTAAAAGGGAACTTGTTTTAATTTAAACTGTCACATAGATGCCTTACAGTATACTTTCCTGTCCTAGTTTTTCCAACAGGAAATATGTTTAATGGCTCTAAGTGAACCACTATGTGGCATCACTGAAAACAAGAGACAGATGCAAGACGTCAATAATGTACTCAGGATTAATATTTTTACAGCTGATACTAAATCAGTTCAATGGATGCAACAATATTCTGTTATGACTGTGTAGTAATAGATTCTAACATGTTGCATCTTTAACACTGGAAGCTACTAAAGGCTGGTTATGTTATTTGATACGCCTTTGTGGTTTATTGAATTATATCTCAGAGGATCTTACAGATAGTACCATCATAATTTCGTTTATAAGGAAATTCCAGCATTTCCACAATGTTACACTGCACGTACACTGTTACACTGTCAAAATCAGTATGTAAATAAATCCTGCAGACAAATATTTACGTACCACATTGAAAAATCTACAATGAGCTTACATTGTCAAATTTAAAAGTAAATATTACTTGGAAACATTATACAAACTGATTTACTTTACTCGGTCAAAGTGTAATCATAATGATGTTATGTCTATGTTTTGCAAAAACTAATTATGAATGATCATTTTCTTCACTCAGTCAGGGCCACGTGTTCGTATAATGTTTTCAAACAAAGTCAACCTAGAGCTTTTACAGTGTGGTGCTAAACCAAGTAACCTGCACGTGAGCAGTTAATACAACTTAGGATATCAAAACCATTCCAAAGAAACAATATGCTACACTCATAATCCTCAGAGTTTGCAACCCAACCTCCAGCATCAAAGATGGTCAAAATATTAACAAAGAAAAACACAGAGCTTTAAGTCACTTAAAAAAAGCATGCATGGTACAAAGAAAGCCTATACAGATACTCAAAAATTCCTCAAATTTTGAATGTTTCTTTAACATTTTTGTATGTGTGCCTGTGTGTGTGTGTATTTGTTTGTAGTCTGTAATCTGAGTCTGTAATTCTGCGTCATATTTGTACTAGGAAAACCTAACCGGACAACACGGTATGAAAAAACTATCACTACAAAACTAAAAAAAACTTTCTTGATTTGGTCTAGGTAACAAGTTTGCATGGTATCAAGTCAATGACTCGGATTTCACAAATAGTGTGTGTCATGTATGTATCAGAGTATTTTATCTGTGACAGGTTTGCTATGGCAACTGTACAACATTGTTCATAAAACATATGTACAAGTGAATGGAGGTTAAGTATTTGACTTGAGAAAGAACACACAGTTTTTTGCAGCTTGATTAACTACCATCTCATCCACTCAAACTGTGTCAACAGAGGATTGAGCAACTGCTGGACTTACATTTAATAATCTTACTTTTAACAGAATTCTAATAAATCATACAACCAATTATGCTTTTTTTTGGAATCTTTTTGTCTGGAACATGTCAAAATGAGCAACTTCCACAATAGCTACTGTGGAGTCATCATTAGTGAGACAACACTATGTGTGTGTTTGTATTCAATGTGACCGTAACTGTGTTCTGCCATGTTTCTCCTTTACTCATCAAGGTCAGCCTGCCCTCTCAGTATCTGCTGCAAATCATGAATATGAGCTGAATTAAGTGCCTGAAAGTGAAAACTCTATGAATAGTCTGGGGTGGCGCGAGTGTATAGTCTACATGTGATGAATGAATGTGTGTCTAAGTTTTACAGAACTCGCGGAAATGCATGGATAGTGAAAATATGAAAATAACAAAGCTGACCTTGTGGGGACATTTTTCATATCCCTAAAGACTTCAGTGTTTTATGAACATATCAGTATAGTTGATATGGATATATGGACGAATATGAGCGTGTGTGTGTGTGTGTGTCTGTTTCAGTACAGTCTACTGTATATCTGAGAATCTGAGGTTTTCAGGTCTTTTTCAGACAGGAATGGCCCAGTCTCCAGCAGTGGCAGATGGTGTTGAAGAGCCGGCAGTGGCAGAAGGCACAGGGGTCGCAGCACGGCGTGTGTGCAGAGCAGCTCTCCATCAAACCAGCACACTGCCGTGCTGGGGCTGCTGGCTCAGGCTTGGGCCTCTGGAGGAAAACAAACGACAACTCTGATTACACCCACACTATCTGAACATTCACACATCCTTATAAACGAAAGCAAGAAAAAAAGAAAACACGCTGAGAATTTGGGTCAAGTCTATGACGGAAATTCTTAGCTGGAGAAATAGTACACTCTGAGCTCTATGTTTAGCACCTGGATCCAATATATATTTAAATGGCAAATATTCTTGACCATCTGGATTACAAACTGAATGGAAAGATCCAAGCGCTATTAGACTTAAACAGAGCATTTCATTACATTTTAATTTATGTTGCTGTCACTAATGCTGTCTTCTCAGTACACCCAAAAAGGCACAAAATGGACATCCAAGTTACATTCGTAGTCCTGACAAAGAACCAGTTATTTCGTCATTCTAATGATGTTTGAAACGGGAAGATGCAAGTTTTGACTCAGTTTTGCCTTATTTCCCATCATCACTTTCACACTGCAAAACATACTGTCATGTGGGGCCTCTGGTGAGAGAGATACCGGGTTCTGGCAAACAACCTCTTGGGCTTATCCTGATTGAAGACTCCTGCAGAAAAGAAAAAAGCCGGCAAAATGTGGAATCAAGAGTAGTTTTCAAATCCTTGCCTTAATGGTTGATTAAAAGCCATTATATGACAAATTCAATCGGATTTGCACTATGTTTTTCAGATTATATATTATCCAAAAGCAGAAGGCCACAAACATACATATTGCAATACGAGAGAGCGCCAGTTCAGGGTATGTAGACAACCTTGGACTGTCGCTATTGACGGAACTGATGGATTAGATCGTGCAGTTTACTGAAATGAATGGTTATTATTGCTAAATTTATGTGATAAGCAACAACTAGATAAAGTACTTGTTGTCTGTCTCGCATGAGTCACTGTAAACTGAACAGCGCCCGCAACACTGACCCATTTGGGAGGCACCCAAGATCCTCAGGCATTTGGACCGAGACTTGCAGTGACATCTGCTCTCATTAAAATTTCTCAGAGTTACGCTAAAATCTAGACATTTTGGTTCTTTGATTCCCTGGTGTCTCAGTCAAAACAGTCTTGAAAGGTCTGATTGTTTTTAAGCATTAATATCCCGTAAATCAGCCTCGTCACAAGCTTAGGCGAAAAGGATAAATGATGACGTAGCAGATGAAAATCCTTACGAAGAATAGGACCTTTGAATTCTTGAGAGAATATGCGTAATCTCTGTAACCCACAGCCTTCTCCCTTCAGAGGTGGCGTAGCTTTGGACTAATTATCAGGCATCCGCTCCGAATTAAAGTCCTCGGTCACGTGACGCTCACTACTTTGAACATAGGCCTAATGCATCACTCTGACCATACATTCTGTTTCCATGGTGAAGTGCTTTCACCAGTTTTACAGAAAGTACCGGAGTGAATTCTTACCTCCATCACACGCTGTGTACCCGATAATAGCCTATCAAAAAAACGAATTTATTTTTTGAGTGATATAGGTTAGGTGACCCCACAGCCAAACACAGAATGATCAAAATAGTGTTTTGAATACGCCGAACTGTCGATCTGATATCGCTCTGACCTCTAGAACAGGGTTAAGGCCTTTGATGTGCTCCTTGTACCATGAAAAAAGACACTGACAATAGGTCTACGCCAGAGGAAATAAAATTTAAACCGGGAACGACAGACCTCACATTCATATAAATAATCGAGTCTCTCTTGGTATAATACAAGAGTCTTTCATAAATCAAATAACTATCTATCTATGTCTGTGTCATTGAATTAGCCCTTGGGAACTTCCACTAAATAATTGTGTGGGTGACCGACAAAAAAATAAAATAAAAAAAATAAAGAACAGTCACTCTCTATGTGGGGCAAGCAGGGCTGTGGAAACAGCAACACCTTGGTGTTTTAAAGAATGAAGGTTTATAGGGGGTACAAACCCTGCATTTCACTCAGTGTTAGATATTAGGCAGTGGATTTCATGGGTGCTTCATACACCTTTAAGGTAACTTTCCTTTCACCGAGAAATTGGATAGGATATTAGTCCAACAATCTACAGCAAAACCAAAATTGCTATTTGGGCTAAAAATCACCGATAACCACAGCAAACACTGCAATTAGTAGTGCTGCTTGTAACAGAAAATAGGTTTTGTCTTACCGGTAGCGGGAGCGTTTGAGACATCATTTTCATGCTTTCTGTGCAGATCAAGTCTATTTCTATCAGCCAGAGCTGTTTGAGTTGCGACAAATAGTATGCAAATACAGAGCAAGAATTTCCACGTCATATTCATTTTTAGCCGTGCACCTTGCACTACCACCACTAGAAAATGAAATAAAACAAATGAATACTTTCAATGTGGTCCGAAACTTCCAAAAAAATATATGTATATAGAGTGCGCGCGTTGACTGAGGGTCTTTGAGATACGCGCTGTCTGGATTCGGGTCTGCCATTGCCGCTTTTATTGACCGCAAAATTTACCCACGCCCACTACGCTCAACTTGTATACAATTCAATGATCTCAACTCCTTTCCCCATAGTTTCCACTCTGGTGTATTAATGGGCTTTGGATCAATTTGCGGATTTTTTTTAAGAACTGGGCTACATTTTGTTACCACCTGAATTTATTTTCTCATAATGAACTGAGATGATATGTAGCTCTCCAGTCTATTTTACGATGACAGTTACAACATGAAGACGAGCTGTCCGATGGGGCACCGACGAACGCCTTCAACGTCCATAGATGGTAGATGGATGGACAAAATCTTCAATGCAGCTGACAAAACAATGAGTCCTACAAACTGACTTTTGAGGAAATAATATATAGATGAGCTCAGAAGCTGTTTAAATTCCTGTACACGTACTCGTCTTTACATATTGCATACATAAAATAACATAAATACTATTATACGCCTGTTAATATATGAATATAAATGACATTCAGATTCAGAGTAGAGTCAATATATCGTCACATATCCAGTGTTGCTTAAAAGATGTACCCCTTTTACAGCTTAATTCAGTATGTTTTTAATCTTTCTGTATTTTATCCATAGAGAGACATAATGAACTTACTGATTTCTCTTAGATAATCCAATAGAAGGTTACATTGCTGAAATACTTTTAAAAAAAAGACAGGGCTGTAGATTTCTTGTATGTTGTTCATCCCTGTATCCTGATTTATTATACTGATATGTTTGGATTTTTTTATTGCATTGGCTTGATGTTAGGGGCTAAATTAAAAAAAGGCATTTGGCTGTTTGAAAAGGTTCATACTTTGCCTGTTGGTTGCTGTCTGGTTTACTGACGAGGTTATGGTCAGGTCAAAGCAGTTGGTTTGTGATAGAGCCACACAGATTAAGTGATTTAGTATTGAATTACTCATGTCTAGTCTGACTGATTTGCAAGTTTGATTTGCACTCTGATTTCTTACAGGGGACAGTTCAGGTAAATTCCACAGATGTCATCATTACATAAATTCCTGTGTGTAAATTCCTTCACCAAGGCATCCAAACTGGAGTTCATTCAAAGTAACAGTTGGGAGTAAACACTGATTTGATGTGACGTTTAATTGTTTGATAGACATTAAGGTATAAAAGCACTTACATAACACAAATATCTAAAGAATGAACTGCACACTGTCACATGCAAAATATGAAATACGCTCACCTCACATCAAGTTCTCTGTAAATAACACATTTGGTGTGCAGTTACAGTTTCTTGAGAGAAACATCTTGACTTCATCTGAGTGATCTGAGTTTACATCTTTAAAAATAAAGCCACTATCAGTTTCAGTCAATGGAAATTCTTGGAAAGACATTTCCCCTGAATGCTTGACTAAAGAACCCCGAGTAGTGAGATTTTTAGGGAGGTGTAGTGAGGACTTTGGGATATGTTTTAAGGTCAGCCAGAAGTGCACTCAACATACTGGCATTTAGCCTCATTAATTCAAAGCACCTACTCCCACTATACGGTAGGTTACATAAACATTACTTAGTGATTTTTAATACAGGTCAGTAAATATTAAGCCATGTCAAAACTGCCCCGTAATTATGAGTTTGCGAACAGTGACACATTATCAAAAAGCTACCCAAGAGTTTCAGCAAAAGCACAATATCAATATGTAAGCAATCACATGAAAAAACTTTCATATATATGATAATACATCTTTGTGCAAAGAAATGTTTTTGCTCACTCCACAAAAAACACATTGTAAGAGTACATTTTGTGCCCTTATGGGGGACATTACTGGGTCACAGTCCAGTTGCCAATGACGTACTTCTTGGATTCACTCACATGCACTTACCATGTGGCTAAGCAGCATTCTTCCTGAGACATGGACATCTGCTGGAATTTTAATTCAGCACTAATTATGACACACCAAATGCTATTCAGAGGCTCATAAGGACCCCATTTAGTCGCATCGGGTGTGTTTGAGTTGCAGTTCTAAAAGAGGGTTACAGCAGTTAACATGTACTGGAGGACTCCAGATATTGTTTCTGTCCCCATGAGATCAACTAGCCTGGCCTTTCAAATAAGCTTACAAATAGTTTGCAAACCATAATGTTATACAAATAAGTATAAGAATTTTTTAAAGTTTTTTATTTTTATTTTTTTCTGTTTGCTCCTCTGCCTTGTTCCAGACAAAACATTTCATGTAAGTGCCCATATGTGCAGCTGGAGCAATTTGTCCATCTGAGACAAAAGACCTCAGACCTCTGTGGATTGTAAACAGTAACTCTCTTCAGTGCATCAGCTAGATCAGTCCAGTGTCGTGTGTAACACTGTATCACAGCTGCAGCAATACTGCAAATGAAACTCATGGCTATAACTGCAACACATTAGCATCACAAGACTTGGATTATACTTACTGAAAGTTGACAGTGACGAACTGGAAGGGCTGAGAGATCAAAGGGAAACGCACATATTAAATTCAGCTCAAGCTGTCATAAACACTTCACTTACAGCTTACATTACTGCAAGAACTGTAGCCCTGATAAAGTGAATGGCTAAGTCATGTTTCAAGATAATTGCCTTAATATGGGGTGCTCTACATGAACATGAGACATGGAATCTCAGACATTATGCCTTTGGGTTGAAGGAAGTCTCTCAAGTTGTTTAAAAACAGAGCTATAATCAGTAGTGACTCTTGACACCTGAGAGGTATTGGAGAAGGCAGGTTTAGTGAAAACTCAGAGTTATTCATTCTCCTAGCAAAACAAAGCCATTGAGCTCTTCTATTAGGAGGTTTACTACTTGTTCTGAGTTAACAAACTCTGAGTTTTCACTAAACCCACTTTCTGGAATACCTCCCTGATGTTCTTTCTATGTCAGTCAAGCAGAAAATATCAATAGCTAAGGGGTTCTCCTCAACCCAAATAATAAATGTTCCTACAGCCCCATCATGACTCTCATATGTGAAGTTGATGCCAAACAGTATGCCAGGAACACTTAACAATGTTTGAGTGCCTTATTAAAACAATAAAATAAACAATAAAACGTTTTGTACAGAATGCTGCTGTGAAGTGCTTTAAAGGTTATGACATTCTTGGAACACCCCAAAAAATTGTTTCCAGAACCTTACAAATATGCCTTTTTTCTGTCCTGCAATGAAATTAATGTTTCTGATTGTGGATATTCTCAAGAAATAAAATTGTTGCTATTGTCTACTGATACATTCCATTTAATTTATTATGTGCTCTAATCAATATAATATTTGTATCAAAAACTTAAAAATTTAAGCACTTAAAGGAGGTCAACCCTGATCCAAGACAAAACATTCACTTACAATCTCTAAAAATCGTGCAACACCTTTTTGAGTTGTGATTTTGACCATCACTACCACTAATGGCCTATACATCTCTCAAGCAAAGCTTGGTGCCAACCTTTCAGCTGACTCCTAACATCATGCATGCGCGCGCGCACACACACACACACACACACACACACACACACACACACACACACACACACATTGTCATGGTGGTCCACACAGAACCCAACCCTCACTGAAGAATTCACATCTTGACCACTTACTGACCAGAGACCTTATACTACTGATGTGTGTAAGCATGAGCAGATGTGTAGATGGGTTTTTTGTTCTCAGTGGCAACAACAGGACATCCTCTTTGAGAGAATCCAAACTGTTCCCTATGGTGAGCTCGTGTGACATCTTACCCAGTTGGCAAAAGATCTTTTTTTAGCAGATCAGTATCATTTCAGTTCACATAAAAAAAACCCAATAAAAAATAAATTAAAATAAATAACCTCACCTCATTCTTAGACAGGTAAGTGGGAAGCTGGTTTTATTCACTTTGCAGTATGACCAGTGCAGGAGAGAGAAGAATGGTCAGTTGTAAGTTTCAGTAACATTTACTGGTATGGAATACAATGTGTTTATTGATGTATACAGATTTTAAATGAGTGCCTTGGAGTCAACCATTTAAGACAGAAAGTCAGGACTAAGACTGACTCAGCAGACTCAGGTTCAAATCCCAAGTGATGGTTTGATTCTTGTAGCCTTTGGAATGCAGTTCATTCCAAAAACAATGTAACAAAGCAAAGAGGGAATGACAAGCGATGGTTATGGTTCAGTCTCTTCAGTCTGTTTTTCTTCTGAACTGTATCATATTTTGGACAGATTTTCACGATGAGAAAAGACAGTTTGGTCTTGCTGCATTTGTTTAATCGTTCTACTTTCTAAAAGAACACAGAGCAAACCCAAACTTAATGCTTTTAATAAGTGAGCTGCTTACCCTATCTTTCCTCAAGCAACCGCTTTTGTTTTGTTTGTCTGGTCTTTCCTCAAAACTATTACCTTTGGTTCTACCACTGCAGAGCTTTCCCTCTTGGTTTCCTATGGGAGCGCTTGACCGGACAGAGCATGTGAGAGGTCTGTTCTTTTCTATGTGGTGCAGATTGGGAAGCTCAAAAACATATTGTGAATACGATGTATTCTTATCATTCAACGAATAAGATGTTTAAAAAAAAAAAAACTCACCACCAGCTCTGAGGACAATTTATCTCTTCGAGTGTTCCCACAATGTGTTTTCTCTCCTCAGGCTGGACACAACCAATTCAAACTCAGCGTGAAAAGGCCGACATTCAGTCTGCTATCTATCATCTGCAGGCTCGGAACACAGCATGTGAGAATATTTTAATGTATGGCCGGTACATGTTGTTTCTTCTCTGCTAAGAGAGGGTCAACCGCGTTCCTCAGAGAGCGAGAAGAAGGATCCCGCGGAGACTGTCGGGGTAAGTGTTTAAGACTGTGTAAACTTTGCATGTATGGCTTATCGGAGCATATATCTTTGGAGAAGTTCTGCTGGCACTGTGCTACGGAACTCTGTCTTATCTCATTTTGGACATGCACTTATTTATTTATTTATTTATTTGCCTCATCAATCCTCCTGTTGATGCCAGTCCGTGAAACGAGTGTTTATTCCCAAACTCATGCTGAGATCATACGAATGCGAGAGATCTAGCTGAGAGCATATATACATAGCATATGGTTTAATGCTCTGACTTTGTATATTAATACCATATTTCGCTTCCATGTTGGAGTTTGTTTCCATCCTGTGAATAACCCAGAGCTCCAGCGAGCCACATAGCATCGTGTACCCGCCTTTATATAGCATTTCAGGTTTTCTGTTACCGAATCATAAATTCTTAAACTGTCAGAATAACAGCTCTAAACCTGTCTAAATTCGGACTAAGTAACTCTACTATCAGTTCCATAGTTGTCCACTTCGCAGTTGGGACGCAAGGTATCGGGTTGTGCTGTGAGTTCATCAGTCACTGACTTCACTATACTTTCACAAGGGCAATCAGGCTAGCTGATCTGAAAAGCACTCCAGAGGCAAAACATCAACCGAACACGTTTTTCTAAAATAAAAGATGTGTTCCCTTTGTTCTACAAAATCCCCATGCCCAGTACAAGACTTTGCATCGTGGTTAAGCCACAGGTTAAACCAGGTGGATAAACCTCAAACAGCACAATACTTACTTTGGGGTTAGTGTGTCTAAAAAAATATCTTTGAAATAAAACTAAATTTCTGTGTACTGAGACCAAACAATACTACATATTTCCTTATTTCTCACAACGGGTTTTACCTTGTTTTCTTTATTTGTTTACGTATTTGGAAGCATATTCATTTTAGCTGAGTAACTGATCTAATCTTAGTTGAGACATAATGATTAAATGCCATGTGTAAAATCTGTTATATATCTGAAATAAAGCTCTGTACTTGTCTATTAAAAACCAGACAGAAACATTTATTAGTCTGGATACAAGCAAGAATATTGCCACCACAATAAACAATGACAGGGTACTTAAGATTTTAAATATGTGAAAATTATCAATGATTAGTTTAGTTTTTATAAGATCCTTTTGCGTACAAAATGATCAGACAAGAGGTTCCAAATATCCCAAAATTCTAGGAAAGTTTTCTTGATTTTTGATTGGTCACTTGAGGAACTGCAACAACAAATGTTCAAACCACTTGTGTCAAGGGAATTGTAACACAGGCATTAAGGGGAACAGTTATGCAGGCAGTGCTGTTGCAGACAAAAGCAGTAATTCTTCAAGGGCAGCTTTCTCTGTCATACAGAAATTGTGATTGGAGTATCTTGAAATATGCATGTGTGCACACACGCACACACAGATACACAAATGAGCCTTGACGATTCCCAAATGTTGGCTCACTTGTATTGAGTGCGCCTTGCTCAGGAGGTTGTTTTCCTCGGTAGTAATTAATTTGCCCCGTGAATAACCTGCACTTTACAATAAGGTCAACATCTCATGGAGACATCTATTTAAAAGAGAGCCTGTTCATTTTAAAGAGAAGTTTTCTGCACAAGTGAAGATTAAATGTTAAAGGCTTCTCTCATCCTCTTGTTTATTTATTTTTTCTAAGACATTACATATGGATGGCCTCATACTCTCTCAACTTAAAGACCCATCCACTTCCACATGAACAGGCACACATTCGCACAAGCAGAGAGAGAGAGAGAGAGAGAGAGAGAAAGAGGCACTCAAACTCACATGGACAGGGGCACATTGACTTCAGTGTTCTTCCTCTGTGGTGGATCCCTCATGGAATCCCTTGGGCACAGCAACTGAACTGCTGTCCAGCTTTTATGACACACAGTAAAATCTTTGCTTCCCATGCTCACTGAGACATACTAATATGGGAAAACAGTAAGACACTGCTACATGCTGTGATGCACATCTCATGTTATTTTTCCGTGTTTTTGTTTTTTTTTTTCAAATTGTTGTACTCCTTTTTAACGCAGAGAGTACATATTGTTCTTATATTTATATTTTTTAATCACCATAATAATATAAGTGTGATTACATGCTATATTGGATAGAATAGAAATGTCAGTGTTTTTCTTACTCAGTTTTCTTAAAAACCACCAAGAAAAAAGCACATGCAGTGATGATCCCTTAATTTTCATATTTAACACCTTAAGTATGTACTCATGTGGTGATAAGGTTAGTTTATACCACCTGTTATATTGCAACTGCACATATATTTACATATTATATCTATATATATTTATGTTTAATTTTAAGTAATCAGCAGGTTCACTCCTGTCTCCTGTCTGCCTGCCTACATAAGATCTACACGTAATCACTGGCTCAGAGGGATTATTTCCATTTTCTTTGCTATTTTGGAGAAAATCTCAGAAGGAGATTTGTCATCATCAGCTCAGGAACCCAGGCTGAACAACACTCAGATTGAGTAAGACTGCGTTGGAGGTTAAATCTACATTAGCTGCATTAGTGCTGGCTTAAAGGGGCACTTCACTCTTCATGGCATAAAGACTCATTTTGACAACTGCCTCATGGTCATTAAATCATCAGTGAAATAATTCTAATGTTACATTAATATATCAGTGTTTACCAAGGGTATCTGTTGTGTATGTTTTAGTATGCAGTAAGCAGATGAGGCTGTCTAAGTAAAGAGAGCTTTACATCCTGTCATAAAGAGCAATAAGAAAATATGCTGTTTCGCCCTTTCTCTAGTCAGAACGAATCAGAACAGTTTCAACACGATTACACATCACTCAGAAAACTTAAAGCCACAGCCATTAAGGACATGGCATATCAATGTAGTCTTTAGTGCATTTTAGATCATTTGGGTTAAAATACTAAAAGAAAAAAAGGATGAAAATAAATAAAAATTCAAGTTCTAGTTTTAAATTCTAGTTTTAGACAGAAAATCCCATAATCATTTAATTGTTCCAATTTCAATTAAAAGGTCTTTATCAGAGACATCGATTAAAAATTCTCAAATCTCATGAAAGAGAGAGACTTTCTCATGTTCTAAAACCTTGTGAAAAAATGTCCTGTAACTTCTTGCAGAGCAGAGGAGCACCTTTGAGAACAGCCATTTTCTTACTTCTGTAAAGTTCTTTTAGCCAATCAATTCAATGGAGCATGTTTAGAGCATAAAGTACAAACATGACAGTCACACTAAGCTGAAACACTCTAAACACTCTAAATTGGTACAATGCGCCACCAAATGGTCAAACTGAGTAATCTAGAGTGTTACTCATTTTTTCCATACCATGGAAAGTTCTGTTTCTTTCACAGTCCTCAGGACTTGAACAAATGAGATTCATTTGTAAGTAAGATGCTCCACAAGACAAGGAGCTTTTAATTCATTGCATTAAAATCAATCACATTTGTATAAACATATCATAATGTAATGTTGTGACTTCTATGTCAAATCTTTAAAAAAAGATATGTAAAAATTTTCTTAGTTTTCTTAATTAACTTAATTTTCATTTTTTAGTATATTTTCAGTAGACTTAATAACATAAACACACACACACACACACACACATATATTTATATATATCAAAAAATGTGAAGGCAGTTGTGATGTACTCATGCACGTGCATGTGATGCACAGTTTGCATGATAATACTATTATATTTTGGTCAATGCTGCAGAAAAGAATGGTGCATAAATTTACAGATGGGTATGCCAAAGATAAGATTCACGGTCAGATATGGGGTTATTTAAATAACACAGGATGAGATATCTAGAGGACCAGAAATACTTTGTTTTGATTGTGTAATGTCACATTGCAGAGGCTAGAATAGGCCTAAAGTTTCTCCTTTCCTGGAATGCACTATATTTCTGTTGCATCAACGTTTCTGTTAAGAGAGCCTAAAAAGAAAAACAATGCTGAAGTTTGGGATTAAAATTCAAATTTCTCTTCAAAATTTACATCTGGTTCATCAGTTTTCACACTTTCACATTGTTAGAGTCCTGTGAACTCACACACTTTTCTGAGAAAAAAAAATTGACTACAAACACTGAATAGAAATCATTCAGCCCAAAATATATACTCCACTCCATATGTTTGGTTGGGATGTGTTTTTTAGCCTTCATATAAGAAGAAACATTTCTCTTTGACATCTGATAATGATACCATTATCATATCATCATGTCATTACACATATTATTCAAAAAAGGAGGAAGAGCATGCGCCTGCTCTGTATTACTGAAAGTTTTACATAGGAGGTGAAACTGAGGTAGAACGACACACAGGCCTGATTTTAGAAACATACGTAATGGGTTCATAGTTGATCAAGCTAGCTACAACCTTTCTATCTTAAACAGAACTAGGAAGCGTTGGACTTTCAGAATGTACGAAACTCTTTGGATTACAAACTTACATGCACAATCACATAGATTTGATCCACTTAAAAGTATAAAGAGGGGGATTATATAAAAAAAGCTGTCAGTCCCAACATACATTCATATACCACAGCAGTGTTTCTGCACATAATGTGATGTGACTGAGCTACTATGTAAGCTACTATGGAGTTGAGAAGCATGTAGTTGATGACTCTGGTGACTGATTCAGAACTCTTGGAAGGAGAAGGCTCTGTGCCTCCTGCCCCAAAGTTCTAAACCTTGTCTTCAACGACCTTGGACACTGAGATGTGGTTAGATGGGTGGCTATGAGTCGCTGGACCACACCAGCAGGCTGCATAACTCCTCTTTGGTAGCTGGATCTCACACCTGATGAAAGAAGGTTATTGACAAACAATGTCAGTTTCACATTACCTGGCTCTCTGGGCTCTGTCTCTCATGCTTTTAGTATGTACAAAAAAAAAACATCTACTAAAGTACAGAAATATGACATTTCTGTTTCTCTGAAAGCTGTGGTTCACATCAAGGATGCAGTATAAGGAATAGGAACCTTCTCTCTAATGGTGATTGATCATCAGCTTCTTCTCCTCTTAGTCCCTCGTCTTCGTCTGCACAAGCGTCCGCACAAGCGACTGCACAAATGCCAGCATTGCTTTCACAGTTCAGAGCTGACTGTCTGCTGATGTTCTCTCCATCTATGCAAGTGCTGTGAGGAACAATGTATGTCAGTAATACAACGCAATGTGTCTTTAAAAAGTCTTTCAGAACATTTGTGTTTCAAATAAATTATGAAAAATTCTAGCGTCCTACACATGAACAACAGAGCAGAAAGGCATAGATAACATTACTTAAGTGTTTTCTGAAGAATGCCGATTTGAAGCTCTCTATCTTCTAACACTTTCCTGAGTGATACAATTTCTCTCTGTTTGTCTCCCAGTTCCCTCTGGAGACGATGATTAGTCTCCTCCAGGGTTTCACAAAAAGCCTTCATAATAATCAGCAACAAAACAACTTTGTATCAGGAGACGACCAAAGTCACAGACAAAGCGATATCACATCATTTATGACTCATGATCATACGACATGGCCACAATACTCTGTATTTTCTCAAACAGTTCTTCTTTTTTCCTACACTCTCAGTGGGTAAATTTAAATTCTCACCCGACTCTCTTCCAAACTGTCAAAGGGACCAGGCGGATCATCCAGACACAGAAACCGTCTGACTGCTTCGCTGGGAAAGAATTCATAGTCAGGGTCACAAGAGAGAGAAGGTACAGTACTCTTTCATTTAAAACATTAATCCCTTGAGATCAGCAACCCCCACAATAAAACCAAAAAAAAATGCCTGTACATATAAAAATACATTGCATTTATATTTGAAGTGTTTGTAGTTTTGATAAAGAGCTTCAAAAATATGTTTTTAGTGTCTTTGTGTGAGGTTGTAAGTGAAAGTATCTTTGAAAGAACTGCACATGTTTGCACATCTCAACAAGAGAGAGACTGGTAAAAAAATTGTCTCCATTCATCATCATTAAGCTAAACCTCCACAAAGTACCTGTCTGTTATGTCTGTATGAGCCATGAGACTGTGCAGGAAGGCCTGCAGGCCAAACTGTCTCTCCTCCAAAAACTCCACATCATAGTTGTCTCGGAACCAGCGCTTGGGTGGCAGGGAGAGACGAAATCTGGGAAACACCTCCTTCAGCTATGGCCGCAGGGCACAGGAACCAGAGAGAGAGGGAGAGAGAGAGAGAGAGAGAGAGAGAGAGAGTGTTCTCCTTTAACCCAGTCAGCATCATGTAAACGTAGCCACCCAAGTTTCACTGATTATTTCACTGATTAGTTTTCCTTAGGAAAGAATAACGCAGCAACCCCATAAACCGCACAATAAAATGACAGATTATTATCTCACAACTATGTAGACTTAATTCTGTCAATGGAATTAACAATATCTGTTGACCTATTAAATTGTCTGCTAATTGGTTATGTTATTCAGTCATTGGCTATGACAACTGTCAGATGATTTCTAAAAACTGCATTCCTTAAAAAGAACTCCTTTCCCGCACAAACCGAATATACCAGAATATACTAGACCGCTGACAACTCAGGGGCTGGATATGCATGACTAGAATGGGAGAGTATGAATAAGGATCTGTCACTGCTCCGTCAGTGAGTCACCTTATCGTGAAGCCTGGAAAAGTCTGTGTATCGTCTGAAAATCACCCAACTCTCATTGGGCACCCTCCTCACCAAGATCTTATAGGCCTGAAACAGAGACAGACTGGAATGAAAAAAGACTGTTGGAGATAACATCTGAGTATGACTTAAGCAATGCCTTTGAAGCCTGCAGACGTACTTCTGAAGTCTTTAATAATCAATTTCTTCTTGAATTATCGGCTCTGAAAATAATGTCATGGACATCTACAGTTAAAAAAAAAACTTACATGAATTGCATGGAATGTAAGGTCCAAAACAAATCAACTGTCTTATTATCATTCTTTTAAAAGCCAACAGTCTCATCCCTCTTAAAAACTGATAATTTGGGGGCAAAAATGCATCATTTTTTATGGAATTTAAAAAAAGATCTCAGTGGAAACCACACGCTCACATGCTATTTTCAAACACTTCTTAAAAGACAATGGAGAGGTTTATTAACTTATTTCCTCTTCAACAAATCAGTAGGACAACTTGACTCAACATACTCTTCTCAGTTACTGGTGCCAAATATGTTATAACTTAAGGTAACATCTGATCCTGGATTTAGTGACAAAATGTCTCCTTTACTGTGAACTTTGCTCTTTCCTCCATAATCTCATAGCCCAGTAGAGTGAGGACAGGTGGTCTTTCTTCTGAGTCATGGCTCAAAGCGTCACTGGCCAGGCAGTTGTCGTACTCTTCCCCGTTCATTCTCATGGGTAACTCTGGATCCTGATGGTAATAAGTTCTGGCTGGACCTCTTCTCACCCATGAGTTCCTAAAGGTGGAGTCTGGACTTTCAGACAGACTGTCCAGAGAAGAGGTCCACTCAGATTGAGTCTTTTTGTGATCTGACAGGGTCCTTTGCATAGGGACAGAGACTGGGACAAAGGGACACGCCATGTCCTCTCCCTCTATGACACCTGTAGAGAGAAAGAATAATATTAAAAACCTGCTGAAAAATCCAGCTCATTCTGACAAGTGAATCAACTAAGACTAACTGGTCTACAGATGGAACAAGCTAATGAATAGACTTGCTCATATTGGTACAACTACTAGGTCTCAATTACACTTCAGTGGCAAAATATTAAAAACATAGGTAGAACTGGTCACACTCTAAAAATGTCTCTCAAAGAAACAAGCCCTTTCATAGAATCTAGCAAATCTTCTTTCCCAGTGATAAAGAGATTTGAAATACATCATAATTAATATCTGGATGAAGCCAATGTCTCACACATTCTGGCACAGATCCATTTGATACACTTAGAATGCAAGATCTGCCATGTGACTTGGCTTATGTGAACATTATATTAACAGCTGAGTTTCAGAATGTGACTTTAACAAAAGCTTTAATTACTGTCATTGGAGACAAAAACACTGGTCAGGAGAATCTGCAAATGTGCCTGGCCAGTGAACAGTAGAACAACCACAGTAGGCTCATTTTCTCCATGATTTTCCCACTCTGCAACAGTCACGTTGCAAAATCTCCTGAATAGCGCGCATTACCAAGTGCTTAGGCGTAAACAACTCTCCTACAACGGTATATTATTGAGTCACATGCCTAAAGCCTGATAACATCTTCTTAAATCCGTTGCGTCACTAATGTTAATTTAAAGTTTATACAGATGACTGTCCCGGTCAGTTTTGCAATACGATTTTAAATATTAAGTTTGAAGGATATGTAAGGACTCCAGAATATCAGCTGAAAATCGTAAATAACGTTTGACATTACTCTAGGTTCATAGCGCAAATGCTAATTCACACTGAAACATTTAAAAAAAAAATTTTAAGCTGCTCAAAAGAAAAAAAAAAACGTCATCAGTGTCTGTGAATCACTGCGAATTAGTGCGAGCAGTAAAATCCAAAACCGTTTTTCTTTTGGCTGTGTGTGTATTACTAGAACCAATGGGATAAGATAACAATAAAATAACAAATATTATTTAGACATTTAACCAATGAACAGATTAGCTTTCAGCAAATTACTTACCTATGTGGATTTATTCGTATGTGGAAACCTAGGGAACAGAGCAACAGGACGAGATTAATACAGTAGGTTAAAGTCAAAACCAGTAGGGTGCAGGAGATGGACTCTATAATCAGCTGATAAAGTCGCAGGCATTTCACACTCACATTCACAAGATTGCTTACGTCAGCATTTAGAATAAACGGGGGAGGACCCGCAGCAGCAACAACAACAACAACAACAACAACAACAACAAAAGTACTAGGATTCAAGTATTTCCGATGACTCTACAAAATTATTTCAAATAGAGGCAATCCAGTTTTCCCTTTCTCCTTCACTCAGACTTCTGTCTCAGACTTTGTTCTTTCCTCTTTGCCGTAGGATGGTGCGAAATGCGGCAGTGAAACTACTTGTGTCACTACCCGATCAAAATATATTACCACAAGATGGCTCTCTTCAAAACCTAACCAGCAAGAGGAAAGAGCGTTTACCAACGTACGCAATGCCCAAATTTAGAAGATATGATGTTATTTACAGACACGCGTTCTTATTTGAGGGATTGAAAAGATTCTGTCCGTATCTCATGCAACAACTGAAATCAGTGCAAAGACATATCTCAGGCTCAAACAAAAATAAATAATAAAACGAAAGGAAAATAAATACAATGTATGAGCTATTCGTTTCTTAGCCACTCACAGAACTTACAGATTATAGAAGAACTACGCGCTGATATAAAGAGCATTTTAAAATGTCGAAATCAGACTCAATTTTCAGTTGTCCTTGTAAAAGAAAAACTGATAAAAAAAAAAAAAAACATCAGCTTGATGCACCCTTAGCTCCACAACAAAACAACATTGCCTCCACAGACAGCCATCCACAAACGCTGAAGAATTAAAACTGCTGAATCCCCCAGAAACCTGGGGAAATCCCCGAGTCTTTGCAACAAGACATTTCGAGAACGCCATATAAAAATGTTTACTGCACTGTTGTGGTACTGCGGTAGATAAGATAACTTGTTTCCCTAATATATATTTGATAGACAAGTTTTATTAAGACGGCAGCATGTTAAGTTTATGCTTAGAGATGGAGTGCTTGCGTTAAGATCCTGGTACGTTTATAAACCAACACTTTCACTCACGTGCAATTCTAAAACGAGTAGTCAGTGAGAGATTACAATACCCAAACCAACAGCGTGGGGTGTGCTTGTTTGTCGTCTGATTCATGCACAGCAATACATTCAAACTGTACCGTTGTATGTCTTACGTACACGGATGTGGAAAACTTTATTCTTTTAGTAATTAACACACGTTGACTATGTTCATACTGACAGGAGACCTATCGGAATGTTAAACTCAAGAGGTGCGCTTCAGCAAACAGGCTACTCTATTTTCGGCCTCACACATAAGAGAACTGCCAGACAAACGTGCCGTTTCTGTTTTGCTATTTGAACCCGGAATCATGCATTACAAACGTCATAAAGTGTCGACGGTTTTGAACCTACGCTTGTTAAACCCGGAAACGATGTAGTACTGGGTTTTCTTGTTTTATCTGGATTTCCCTGACCAGCCACCTGCCAAAAATCCGAGAAGCAAGGGGCTAGACCTGCAGCGTCCCACCGTTCGACAGGAACTACATATTGCTGTATTTTGGACGAGAAATCTACAGTTCGCGGTGTTCTGAAAGAGTGTGTCGAGGCGATCTGGCATAGTTGGAATCATTTTGTGGACGCTGATGTGCTGTGGTTTTTGCCTCTTTTGGGGGTGTGACAGCGGGTAACTGAGACGAATCGCTTTGTGTGTAGCCTTTGACTTTGTTTTCGCTCTCTTGAAGTCTGACGTTTGAGAGGAAGATAGTTAACTCATCCGACACCTAAGTCGATCTATTTAACCGGAGCCAATTCAAAGCATCAGATCCCTGTCTGTCGTAGGACATATATTATTTTGAATGCTACGATGCTCTGGGCTAATCAGCTGCCCGAGCTTGAAGTTTCTTTCTCGTTTTCAACATAACGGTGCTGGTCAGGCCCTTTGTGTTATCATATCGGTAACCATGGAACATACAGGCTGTGTCAATATTTGTAGTCTCACTAGCACATTGCCAGTGATCCCCTATCGAAAACTTACGGATTTACATTATCTGAGCAAAGGAGGCTTTGGAACTGTGTTCAAGGCACAACACAGTGACTGGCGCACAACCGTTGCCATTAAGTGCTTGAAACTGGATTCCCCAGTCGGTGAAAGGTACAGTACAGTGTTACGCACTGGTTTTCTCGCATCAGATTTGTGACACTCTTTTTATGCATGGTAGTATCTTATGTTAATTTTAGGAATGATACTCTATCTAACACGTGTGATGTGAGAAAAACAAACGACATACAAAGCAATCACAAGGTTTGAGATGAAAATGAATGACACAATGACTTTGCAAAATTGCTGAAATCTCTAATAGCGGAATTTTCGCTTCCATAACAGAAAGATGTCTTAATGAAATCATTAATTTAACGTCACAGAAGCCCTCACTGTCATGTTCTAGTAACCTAAACTGTTTTTCACAAAAAATTCACAAGTTACTGTCTGACTGAAAAATAGACTAAAATTCAGTTTGCTGAAAGAAACTGCATGCAGGAGACAATAAAATGTGCAATTAATGGCTTTACATGTCTTTTTTTATGATCTTGCTTACATCGGCTCAGTCAATCCGGCAAACTCAGTATAAAGGTGTTTTTAAGGGGATTCCCTCAGGTCTTACCCAATCTTTGACTTCCTTTACAGAGAAAGGAACAGTTTACTGAAAGAAGCAGAGGTCCTTCACAAAGCTAGATTCAACTACATCATCCAGATCTTCGGTGTGTGCAATGAGCCTGAGTTCTTCTGTATAGTTACTGAATACATGAGTAATGGCTCTCTGGATGAGCTACTGCATGAGGTATGACTGAGGCCCAAGGACAAATGCTGGTCCTCTGACCTGTTCGTTACCCCTTCACTGTTGCAAAAATGCACAGTTACTACTTTCATTTAATGTTCTCTGTGTTTTCTTGTCTCACTTCCCTGCCCCTCTCTCTGTTTATGACAGAAAAACATGTATCCAGTGTTAGCCTGGTCCCTGAGACTGCGCATTCTCTATGAAATTGCACTCGGGGTTAACTTCCTCCATAACATGTCCCCACCACTGCTTCATCATGATTTGAAAACCCAGAACATCCTGTTGGATAGCGAGTACCATGTCAAGGTTTGTGAGGTCTTTGTGTTAATACACTGCTGTTTTGAAATGGTTGTGAAACATTCCTAGAACATTTTAGGTGACTTTTCACAATATTCTTTGTTATATGCTATGTAAACATGGACTGTGTCGTTTTTTTTTTTTCTAATGAAATGAATTTTACCAAGGATAAGGAGTTAATTAGGTTCAGTGTGTTCATTAATGCTGCAGAATGTTATGTTATTTGGAGTGTCATTTTATTGTCTGCTAAACTTCTGTTATCCTAATCACTGGCATCATCATATTTAAGTCAATGTTCAGAGAGGGAAAATTTCAGACAGGCCAAATGAAACTGTTCATAGTGGGAATGTGAAAAAGGATTTGTGGGAAAACAGGATCTCTTCTCTTCTCTTCATTATTCAGCTACAAATACTTCCTTATATGTATCCATTTAGAAAGAAATAGTGAAACAATGTATCATAGACCTCTTTTGGCTGGAAGCTGGAGTTTAATGAAACCAACCCTGGTTTCGCATGTAGTCATTAAGAGTTGTGGTAAATGAGCTTTGTTTTTTCACGTGAGTAAGCCCTTGAGAAAGTGCTGTTATTAAACTGGAGAAACCACCTTATGTATGATTGCATTTTAGATTCTTTTAACTGGATGAATCCAACCAAATTCTTGTATTCCATTTCATTCGACAAGAACTGATCCTGTTATCTGAGTTTTTCCGTTATCTTTGTAAACATGGATCTCTTCACCCTCTCGAGTTTCTAATTCCGAACCAACGTGTTCATGCACAGATAGCAGATTTTGGGCTGTCAAAGTGGCGTCAGCTCTCCATCAGTAAAGGATCCGGTTCTAAGCCGTCCGAGATGGGCGGCACAGTCATCTACATGCCTCCCGAGGAGTACGAACCCTCCAAGAGCCGACGCGCTGACGTCAAACACGACATGTACAGGTCAGTCGACCAACCAAAGATTGTCAGTCATTTTTAAACAAGTTGTTCTTGAGACACTCCTTTAGTTATGTAATCACTTTTCATTTGAAATTAAGTTCTTGATGAGACAAAAGTGTCCTTATTGTGGGGCCGTGCCTTGATGTCTTACACATTACCACAAACACTGCATAGTTACAAACTCGGGCTACGTGAGTGAGAATTTTCCCTTTGTTCAAGGGATTTCCCCTCATGTTAAACATTATTATAAGATTTCTTCCCTCATTCTCATCGTCCTGAACATACCCTCAGGACACACATCCTTGCTTGTGCCTGACAGAAAAAAACAAAAACAAATGCTTATCGCCGGAATATTCTTCAGCCCTCAAAGTTATTAACAGTCTTGCAAGTGTGGGAGTTTTTTCTCTCAGATATCCTACTCAGAGATTACATTCAGCTTGAGCTGGTTCACATATTTTCACTTTGGCCTCCAGTAAATTTGAATTTCATTCCTAGAACTGAGACTGAAGACTGAGGTTACTCTGAACTTGACCCTACATAGCTTAAATGGTCTTTCGTTACACCGTGTTTGCTGGCCCACTGTAAAGTAATGGCTTAATGAAAGAAGCTTTTTGTATAAGAATGGATCTGCTCAAGTGATATGAGATGATGAATTTCCTCTAGCTTGACTGGTTCACCAAAAGCTGACTGTGTGCGATTGCGACACTTGGAGCCGATTGAGCGGATTAGTCACTGGGGGACTGTTGAAACAGTCATAATGATGTGAGAGTTGACATCTTCCTGTTGCAGGGGATTGCCAGCTCTGTCTGTGGGTTTGTGTGGCATCCCTGAAACTATCTTCCCTCAATTTATTCCTTCACTTTTGGTTCCTCTTTCAGTTACGCCATTATCATGTGGGAAGTGCTGTCACGTAGGATCCCCTTCGAAGGTAGAGTGAGGGTTTTTTGTAACTTTATTTCTTTTAAACCATTGTACTCATCTCACACATTCAGTTCTGGTAATGCAGGACTAAACTCTGTCAGCTGTCATGTATACCTGTCTACCCATTTGTAATTTTCCTCATCCACATCCCTGCCTGGCTCTTCAACTACTCTTGTATTTGTCTGCTCATTTACCCATTTGCCTGTGCATTCATGTAGACTTAGAAAATAGCAGCATTTCTGTCCTTTCATTAGTGTTGCACAGCTAGTCTTTGACATATGATTAGAAGCAAAACCCCATGACCTTGTCTGAGTTGTCCACATTAATGCTGCATTAGGTGTGACCCGGAGTAATCTCAGTTTAGCACTCATCAGCATTTGCCTTCCAGTGTAAAGTGATGGCCTTACAAACATGACACAGCAAAATCACTCTCAGCACAAATCATAACCCTCATCCGCACGCTGTTTCCTTCTTCTTTTACTGCTCACCACACAGTAGTCACATCTCTTTTCTGTGCTGTCACTCTCCTTTTCTCAAAGAATGAGAAGTATTGATCAACGTGGCAAATCATTCACAGTCCTTAAGATATCAGTGGTCACTTTCCTCTAATATGTTACAATTTTCTCTTTCTTTCTTTCTTTCTTTCTTTCTTTCTTTCTTTCTTTCTTTCTTTCTTTCTTTCTTTCTTTCTTTCTTTCTCTCTTTCTTTCTTTCTTTCTTTCCCTGTCTCAGAGGCTGTCAATCCCATGCAGATTATGTTTAGTGTACTGCGTGGGGTGCGTCCTGACACGGGCTTTGACAGTCTGCCCGAAGACATCCCCAACCGAGAAACCCTCATCAACCTCATGACCTGTGGCTGGACCTCTAACCCCGATGACCGACCCTCCTTCCTCAGTGAGTGCCGAGTCCTTAGCCAGAACCTCTGACCTTTTAACACTTGAGCAAGACTACTTTCCTGATTTGTCATCAGTTAGCACATTTTACCCGGTCGGTGCCGTGGGCGTCTGACCTCATCACCAATGCAGCTAATGCAGCAGTTTAGATTTCCTTATCTGTATTCACTGTAGGTGTGGATCATTATGTGAATTTATGTGTCTTGACTCATGTATAAGTTATGACCCAAATTATGATTAATTCTCACCAGTAAATAAGCTGATTCAAATGTTTGGCCCACTTACCCCAAGCTTTACATGACTTTTACTGAATCTCGTCACAGTAGCCCACGCTACTTCTGTCTAATTTTCTCTCCCAAGTGGCCTACATAATTCACTATGGTTGCTTAACTTCCACTGACAGTCACTGAGTTCCTCTTACTGTGCTTTCAATGTAAATTCACCTGTCCTCACAGCACAAACACCTGTGAAATACAGGCTTTTCACTGGTTGGCTTTATAATGTCCTGCTGTCTCCCTTTTGTTTTGTCCACAGACTGTTTGATTGAACTGGAACCTATGTTAAGGAGGTTTGATGAAGTCGACCTCTTGGAGGCAGTATTGGAGGTCAAAAAGTCAAAGGTTAGGCTCGAGGAGAATGTTATTTTTTTCAGTCATGCATATGGACTTATCAGTGAATGTGACTTTCTTTACGTTAAAATGGTGGTCATGTCTCCATTATCTTGAAATGAGATGTTGGCACAAAACACCCTAACTCACTAAAGCTTTCACTAAAGCTTTCACTAAACCTGACCAGACAGACTACTTCGGTAAAAAGTTCTGTGAAAACCATCAGCTAGCTTTAAGTTGTTACAACCTGTTATTGATTCAGTTATGTGTTTGTCTGTGGCATCTGTATGACCACCCCCTCCCCTCCCTTCCCCCCTTAGCTGAGGCGACGCACAGTCTGCTGCTCGTCAATGACCACGTGTGAAAAGAAAAGCTTAAAGGAGCACAATGTACCCTGGCCGGTCAGTTACCACTTGCCACTTCCCCAGCCTGCTGCCTCCACACAGTCTCTGTCCATACAGTCTATTATATTCACATCCTCAAATAGTAAGAAAAACCCAACCCATCCTTCCTAGTCTGGAACATGGTTAGCTGTTGCACTCGGTTACTCAATGGATCCTTTTTTTTTTCCTTTGAAAGGCCTAAGATGAGTTTGATATTTGGGTGACATGTATGTGTTTTTGTTTTTATTTTGTTTTTTTCATGACAGGATAACAGTTCCACCTCTGGATCTGGTTCCTGTTCCTCCCAAGACACTGATATTTCTCAGCCAGGTTTCCTTACCATCTCTTCCCCACCTTCTAAAGGTAGGCTTTTCACATCTCCTTTGTTATATGTCCTACATTGTCTCCTCCCCCCCCCCCCCCCCCCATCACCTCTCAGACCATTGAATAGAGGATCTGCAGTGCCCTTTATAGGGCTGTGTTGTGTGCTTATGAGACCAGCACAGACTGGTGTAGTTGAGTAGACCAGAGTTGGGATGACGAGTGAAATGTATCAGACAAAGAACTTCCTGCACTATGTCGCATTCTTAGTATTTTTAGGATTGTTCACAGTAAGCTTTTCTTCTCAGTTGTGCCTCAGTCATCAGTCATGTCCCTGACTTTGGACCCCCCTAAACCCCTGGTTGACCAGAGCACTCCAAATGACCTGAATCCAGTGAACCCAGTATGCCACCAAACGGCAGACTACAACATCCCCTTCAAACCCCAACCATCTCTGAACAACAGTGAAGTGCCAATAAGCACTCTTACCTTGCAGCCACAAGCACAAAGTAAGTGTTAATGCATAGGAGGTGTTGGAGGTAGCAGAAAAATGATTATTTCATCTCATCTCCACTTGAGCATCGCTTGGTTCTCTATGGTTCTTTGCCCTATGATTTCCTCTGATTTGCTTATTGACCTCTTTGTCCCACCCTCCATCTGCAGACTTCTCCATGTCATTGGACAGTCAGGGACCAGCAGCACGTTGGATCGCTGCCCGGCGGGAGGAAGTGGTACAGCAGATGACGGAAGCCTGCCTGAACCAAAGCCTGGATGCTCTGCTGGCCCGCGAGTTGCTCATGCGTGAAGACTATGAGCTGGTGGTTAACAAGCCCACTCGCACTGCCAAAGTCCGCCAGCTGCTTGACACCTGTGATAGGCACAGTGAGGAGTTCTGCCGCGTGGTGGTGCGTAAGCTGCAGGATAACAAGCAGATGGGTCTGCAGCCTTACCCAGACCTGAGCTCTCCTAGCCCCCCACCAGCCGTACCTAGCGCTCCCTCTCTCTCCAGTTCCTACAACAACTACACCCGTAACATCTTCTGACTTCTCCAGAGGCTGGCGTGGACAGCTTTTGTACTGCCATAGTGGAGGAATACCCTGAGTTCCTGGTTTTCGTTGGACTTGTAGTCAGTGATTTTTGATCCTGGATTGTTGTTATTCACTTTTATAGTCCAGATGTTGGAAGTTTCCATTTTACACTTAGTGCATATTTGTGCCCCAGACATAGACTGACATCACAACTATTTGTGTACCATGGAGAATAGCCAGCCTTGGTCCTGGAGGGTCAGCGTACATTCAGGTCTTCCGCTCAAACACTGAAATCTCCATTCAGAGAGTGGAGGCTTCATCGAATCCTGTTTGATTGCTCTTCAGGAACTGAAGTACTTGATGTCATTAGTTAAAAATAGAGGAACGAAAGCCTCTAGCACCAGGACAGACTTGCACCCTTTTCTGAGGCCTGAAAGGGTAGAGGGTCCGCAGAAAAATTAAGAATTCGTCTTCCACTTGTAAGCAAACTGTTTAGAAACAGTTTGGCTTATGAATGCATGTGTACTCTTCCAGTTTGTGAAAATCCACTGCTTCTTGTTTGCCCAATAAGGAATCAGTTGGTTGAACTGGATTCTGTAGTCATATCATTGTTGAGAGCTCTCCTAAAATGGATGCTGCTTTTTACAACATGTTCAATAGATCAGCCATCATTATCATTATGTCATTGTTGTCCCTTACCTGTAATCTTTGGCTGAGTACATGCCAAACCACAAACTTTAGGTACCGGTTTAGTGGACAAGTTTTGAGCTTGTTATCAATGTTACTTTTAATGTTACAGTATTTTTATTTCTATTTGCCTTGATTTTGCCTACAGTACTTGTTTTATATCATTAGTTTTTAAATGTATGTATTAAACACATACTTTTATTTGCTCTTTTTCTCTAATTCATTGAGTTGTTATTTATTTTGATCGCAAAGGGGCCAAAAACTGAATAGCCTTTCTGTTGCCATGGCACCAGCCTTTTAGAATGAGCTAGAAGAGTAATTATTGATTTAGCAGGGCAAACGATCAAGCTGTAATCCGACAGAACTTTCAGACCTGGTCATCTGCTGTATTTTAGTATGCACTGATACGTAGCTACATTCACATCCTGCTCACATGCAATAGAAATCTGACAAACTGCGTTTATCTGCTCCCTATCATTTGTTTGTTTGAGAAGTGTGTGTATGGAGTGAAAAAATGGTGGGAAAGCCTTAATAAACTGTAGCCTTCTTCCAGATGCTTGAATGTAAATAAACCAGCTGTGTTTCTGATTGACACTATGGAATTGATACAGCCTTGTTAAAACTCCATAAAGTTCCTAGATGGAAGAAAAGGACACGTACAGAGGGTTTAACCTGTATATGTGGATTTGACTGAGGGATTTTTGAAAAACAGACTGGCTAACAAGAAAAATCCCCAAGCATTTTTTTGGACAAACTCATCAGTTTAAGTGTTGAGAGTGGGACTCTGTGGCTTTCATTTGCCTGGTCAGAGGGAGGTTCAGTTTGTTTGGAGAATATTCAAGTGGACATCTCGTTGAATTAATGGAATGTGTCTGGTAGTCTTGGAAACCCATGTTAACTGGCTGTTATGGAATCGTGATGTGCCATATTTTTGTGCAGTGTCAAAGTCTGGCTGTATTGTGCATTTACTGTACATGTTTTGAAGAGATTGTGTGTGTGCATGTGTGTGTGTGTGCATGTGTGCGTGCATGCGTGTGTGTGTTTGTGTTCATTTTCATTCATGTTTACTTAAGAGGTACATCTGCACTTTCTTTGATAGTTGAATGGCGTTATACCAACCTCATTCTCAAACTTCTCCAAAATGTTTTGCAACATCAGCTGTTGTGTCATGATTTTTTTTTTTTGCAATACCTGAACATACAAAGGTACTTTCCTCTAGATATTCTAAAACCACTTTTGAGACTGCACACAATTTTCCTTTCTTTGGCATCTCCGTTCTATCACTTTAGTTAGACTTCAGGGGTTTTTGTGTGTTTGTTTGTTTGGTTTTTTTTCGGGGGGAGGGGGGGGGGTGTCCACGCTCTCTAAAATGGCCTTGTGAATTCAAAATTTGACAAGGCCACAGGTAGAACTGCTACACAGATGACTAATCTGCACACTGTGTGGATGGAGCGGTGAAGTCTTCTGGCCTGACAAATAATTAAGATTGTACACTTAAAAAAAAAAGGGTAGAAAACATGCAAATTGCATTTACTTATGAGAATTCTCATTTGGTTGCAGCTGATATTTGATGCTGGGATTTCTCTGATGGTCTCACTTTGAGTCAGACGCAATAAGGAAAACAAATAACTATATATCAATACGTGCTTTTGTTTAGACAGTTTCTGATAAGGGGGAAGTGTCTTTTTCTCTGCCTTTTTGTTTTTGTTTCACAGACTCTGGTCTGATGGAATAGTTTCTTCCTGTAATGATGTGTGTATGTTGAATCTATCTAGCAGGAACCTAGAGTAAACTGAATCTCTTACAGGCCTTACCATTGCTGCAGTTCTGTAGACATCTGAGGCTCAATCTAGTCTACCTTGGCTTCAGTATCCTATTGTAGCCCTGGAGCTCTAATAGCTCACTTTTGTTGTTATTGTCCCTTAATGAGCAAATCAGCCTGGAAGAGCGTTTGTTTCTCAGTCTGATAAACTAATTTAGAGTTCTCATCAGTCAGTTGGATTTAGTCTGTCAGACATTTCAACATGAGAAGTCCCATTCTGTTTGCTATCACAGAGGTTCAGTGGAAAACTTATTGTCTTTTGGCTTCTCAGGACTACAACTGGGGATGACTGGACAGTACAATAGGTCTTAGTTCTGTATTTCGTCATGTTGATGTACTTGAGGTAAATAGCTATTTTTCTTGTGTTGAAGAGAATCCGTTGTGGTAGACATGATGAAATGTTGAGTTCTTCTTCAGTAGGTTTAGAGTTCAACAAACTATTCTGGTTGTAATTGTTAGTACTATCAGTAACATGATGCTATGTAGTCCAGAACGGGAGCTTCTGGATTTTCCCTTCCTTTTACCGATTTGCATAGAGCATCACATCTCCTCACAAACATTGCATGAATAATTCATAGACATTGATTATGTACGTTCATTTATATTTTCATTCTCCCAAGTGTTTTTCCATGAGAGATACAAATACATGTAGACGAGAGATAAGTACACTGATGTACCAAAGTGAAATTTGTAATAACTGATCTGCAGATGTTATTAGGAGATGTTTTATCAAACGATTTCACCCTATGAGGATCATTCTTTTCATTTCATTTCTTTTATGAAAAACGTGATGTGAATTTGAATAAAGCTTATTATCTCATTGACATTCAGATTCATTCAGCCATTCTGTTTGGAATCCTTTCTCTCCTCATATGTCATAACTATACACATGTACAAGTAGCAATGTAGCAGGAATCTGGGTTTGTACATGTTTGTGGTGAGGACATTCGAGCCAAGGTTTACCTTGCAGCCAGTGTTATTAAAATTGTGCAGAATTCCTTTTGCTTGTCTTTCGTCTCTGGTTCATTATGTTGATCTGTTTGAAAAATCAGACGTTTCCTCTTGTTTGTGACAAAGCTTTGCGTATCGTTAGTATGCAATAAATTTATACTTTTGTCAACAAATTATAATGAAATGTGAAAACCTTTTCAGAACTACAGACATTTTCTGCTGCCAGTAATCACAAGTGTCATTGAGCAGTTACTGCATTTTTTCAGTTATGGCAGAAATGAGATGAGAGAACTGGGAGGTATTACACCAAAAAGGGTTTCTAACATACCAAGGTGACTTGAGTTAAAGGTCATATCTGTCCAACAGGAGATCGGCTAAGGAACATTCTGACTGGACGGTCCTGACTGAAGACATGACTTGTCCAGCTAACTGAAAAGTATTCCTTAGTGGAATACTTCCCTGCTTGGATTAAATGAGCTTCAGTTCTGCACTTGACCCTCTTGCTGTTACAAAGAGGAGGGGGAATCATTCCCTGAACACAGGCCTCCAAAAATAACTAGAGCAACTCGAGAGGCCAGCTGGTGGAAAACAGCTCTGAAACTCGCTGCCACCCAGATTGCAACACCACTCGCTCTGTTACCATCTCTCAGTCATTAGCTCAAGCACTGTCTCCATCCTGAGCAAACCGTGTGTCTCACAAGGGAGAAGTTAGATCTTTTTTTTAAAACATTTCTCACTTTTTTCCTTCTGTATATCACCACAGAGACTTGAAGGTATGTTCGTGCTGTTCTGTTTTTCTATGTTCTATACATTGATCTGGTGTTCCACAGTGGCCATTTACGGTACATTATGAAGCTCATAACTATTGACTGAGCCTACACTTTGGATCAATTTCCAATGGGCTGTAAAGTCACCGTTGCTATGCTGTATGTAATAAGGAACTAAATCTTTTATTTTGAGTTGCGTGATAGAAAATGTCTTAAGTTCATTTTTCATGTTCAGTTTGTCAATGATTAAGCTTAATCTTCATTCTGTTTTTTGGTCAATGTTTTGCTTCCAAAAATAATGAAATAAGTCATAGCTTTATGATATATTCCATCTCAGTTCTTCTTAGTTGCAGTCAGTCATCACTGCTCACTGAGCTGGATGTTCAGTCTGAGCGAACAACAACCCAGTTAACGATATCACGCTGTCAAAAACACGTTCTCCTATTACTTTGACCAGTGTTTCCCCAGTCTCTCCTCTAGGAATCCCTGACATTTCACGTTTGCTCAGTGTGTCGGTACAGATTATCAAATGATATTATTGTCCGTAAACAAGGACTGATGGATTCGAATTTTAGCAGCGGGAAATGTAGAGTTTCACTATGACATGGTAACTGTTGTTAACAAACGCTGTATTAAGCAATATACTGTATAAGGATGTTGTCAAAACATGGAGAACATAGCCAATGAAATTGTTATTTATCTGAGTAAAGCTGCGAAAATATTACTAAACTAGATAGTTCAGCAGAAAATGTGAACAATAATGTGAACAACATCGTCTTTACAATCTGTGAAGTGAAAATGTTCATTCATGAAGTTGTAAATGTTTACTTTGAAAACAAAATTAAATATGAAATTCTTCACCTCTTACAGTGTTGTCATGAGGCAGAAGTTGGTTGCAATGGGTCAGGTGCTTTGTCCTGGCTCTAGAGCTGAGTCTGAGCCAGACCTGAAACCACCTACTGGAAGTACCACTACTGATTCATCCGGCCCACGGGAGAGGATGGTTATGAAGCGTGAGATCTCTTTGGCCAACGGCATCTGTCTGATTGTGGGCAATATGATTGGCTCAGGCATCTTTGTCTCGCCCAAAGGCGTCCTGTTGTTCAGTGGCTCCTACGGCCTGTCGCTGGTCATCTGGGCGTTAGGTGGTATATTCTCCGTGTTTGGTGCACTCTGTTATGCTGAGCTTGGCACCACCATCACCAAGTCTGGTGCCAGCTATGCCTACATCCTGGAGGCATTCGGCAGCTTCCTGGCTTTCATTCGTTTGTGGACCTCCATCCTGCTGGTTGAACCGGCCAGTCAAGCCATCATCTCTCTCACTTTTGCCAACTACCTGGTGGAGGCACTCTACCCCACCTGCCAGCCACCATATGATGCTGTGAGGCTCATAGCTGCTGTCTGTTTATGTGAGTCCTGTGTGTCTGGGAGAAGAATCTAGGATGAAATGGGTGATTCAAGAAGTGGTCATAGGTCCTGAACTTGTGATTTTTTTTTTTTTTTGTAACGATAGCACAGAAAAAGAGTCCATGAAGAGATAAAGAAAGAGAGAAGGGAAAAAAACTTGGGGTGTTTAAGCATGGAGCAAAGCAAAGATAAGAGGCATGTGAGGACAGCTGGAATAAATCAACCTTGTTATTTTGCCACTGTGCTATTCTGCTAACGTCATTGTGGTCAGTCATTTCTCCTACGTATCTAAGAATTGATTTCCTCTGTGAATCAGTATTGTGTGCAGACTCCACTTTGCTGGCACCAGCTAATACATTGTTCTTATCTAAACTAAGCAGACTATTTCTGGAGCTTGCCGACAGTTATGCTGAGCTTCTTTTGGCCTCAGTGCACGTGGCGCAGTCTGAGAATAGGAAAGATTGGATTTTTTTTCCAAATTAGCAATCCTTCCAAATAAACCAGAACCCTGAAAGGGGAAAATCCCAAGTATGAACAAATGATAGCTGACCGCAATTTCTGTCAACACCTAATCATGACAGAAGCAAGAAAGAAAAACACATCCACATAAATGCAACTTTTGTAAGGCTAGTAAAGGAGGTTGCGGAAGCTCATACAATTACTGACGTAATATTTCTTCCTTGAGTCTACCACTTACCCTGCTGTAATTGTGAGCTTTTTTTCTGTCTTGATTGCTGACAGACAACTGTGCTTGAACCCTCTGCGCTTAGATTAGTCTTACAGTGTAGGCTGCTATTCCAATAGGAATGAAATGTGTTCCAGGCCAAGTTTCTCTGGGGACGAACGCAGCACTTCCCAGAACATGCGTGTCTTTGTACAGTGGAAGGATAGAGCACTGTGGTTACCCGCCCCAAACTACCACCGCCAAACTTTCATGGTGATCTGATGAAAGTACCACAGAATGACAGATTTGACCAGAGCATTTGAGTCTTTTAATAAACATGATAATTGGCATTATCCTTGTATGAACTGCTCCCCTCTCCTGCTATATGGCTTAGTTTTCATTCAAAAGAACTTTCAGTTTCAGTTCCCTGGCAAAACAGGGATTCAAAAATGGCTAAGGACTTCCTCTATATAACAGACGTTAGCATTTAGTTTACACTGTATGTGTCCTAACTCTTTGTCTTTCCTCAGGTATACTGATCTTTATAAACTGTGCATATGTGAAGTGGGGAACATTGGTCCAGGATATCTTCACCTACGCCAAGCTCATGTCCCTGTTCTTGGTCATAGCAGTGGGCATTATAAAGATCGTTAGCGGTAAACAAGGAAGCCATAACAGTGTGACGCATGACGTCTACATAGAAACTAGATTCAATAATGGGTGTGGCTGTTATTCATTGTGACTCACTGAACTCTGAATGTTGTTTTTATATTCAGTGAGTGAGGATTATTCAGTATGTGAAAGTAGCTGTAATATTTGTCATGATTACAAATAAGACATGGTAAATTTTGGTACATCAGAGTTGAAATCACTTATATACTTATACATATATATATATATATATATATATCACTATATATATTTGTTTGTTTGTTCCTACTGCCTGCCTACAGGGGACACACAGAATTTTGAGAACCCATTTGAAGGTTCTTCTACTGAGCCTGGGAGTATTGCTCTGGCCCTGTACTCTGCATTGTTCTCCTACTCTGGCTGGGACACCCTGAACTTTGTCACTGAAGAGATCAAGAATCCAGAGAGGTCCTACCAACTCAACACACTTTATCTTTTACTCTTTCTTTTTCACATACACTCCCACCATATATAATATTACAATCTATTAGTAATTATTTAAGAATATCAAGGATTCCCAAATGCAGCTGTAACAGGTGAAAGTCCTGCTGTTTTGTTTTGTTTTGTTTTGTCCTACTTTTACCAGGGGAGCAGGTTTTTGTTTACTCCTCAGGCAGTTAGATATTATCGTGGTTGGTTGATGTGAAAACCAGCAGACCTCAATATTTCATTGCTCAGTAATATTCTTTGCATAAATTTTGACTGTGTTTCAACAGCTCAGACCTGATCATTTAAGTGACTATTTTTTGTTTCACTTTAGGAACCTGCCTATAGCCATCGCTGTCTCCATGCCCATAGTAACCATTATCTACCTGCTGACTAACGTGGCGTACTATGTAGTGCTGGACATGCCATCACTGCTGGCCAGTGATGCTGTCGCTGTGGTGAGGCTGTGTTTCAGAGTGATTCATTTTCTGTTTCAACATTAGCATAGATAGATAGATAGATATATAGATACATATATAGATAGATTAATAGATAGATACATAGACAGATATCCACTGTTTTGGAATAAGTTTATAAGGGATGTTAATTATTTCCTGTTTGCAGACTTTTGGGAATCAGGTGCTAGGGCCCTTCAGCTGGATCATTCCCATCTCTGTGGCAATGTCCTGCTATGGAGGACTCAACGCGTCTATTATTGCAGCTTCCAGGTACTCCAGTTTGTTTACATGGCTCATACATGAACAATGCCAGTTACTGTTACTATATTACTCAGAAGAGCAATGTCACTTCAGGCTAAACTGATTCAACAGTAAACTGAAACCAAATTTTGTCATTCCTTAATTGTGCAATTTCTTCATGAATTTTCTGAGTATTTGAGAGTTGGACCCAGCTCTGGTTATTAATACAGGGAGTCTCTCGTGACAGATTGTTTTTTGTTGGGGCAAGAGAGGGACACCTCCCTGATAGTTTGAGTCTGATCCATGCTCACCGTTACACTCCCGTTCCTGCACTCCTCTTTAACGTGAGTATCAACTCCCCCACACTGACCTCAGGTCTGTTTTATACAGTCAGACTGAAGCATGCTTTCTTAGTCTCTAGTGCGTAATGTTATCCAGTGACATTCAAAAACAGAGAAGCAAATATTGACTAAGGTTACTTACGCTCTACGCTTGATGCTAAGGTTTTGTCCGTTATTACACAATTGCCTTTACTACAGTAGACTGAATGTACATGTTTCCTTGAAATGATGTGATTTGCCAGATCTCGTGTCCTGATTGGCGAATGTGTGTTTTTTGTCTGAAGTGTGTGATGGGTCTGATTTTCCTGTGTGTGGAAGACGTGTTCCAGCTCATCAATTACTTCAGCTTCAGTTACTGGCTGTATGTGGGTCTGTCTGTAGCCGGCCTCATATACCTGCGTATCACCCAGCCTGACAGACATAGACCTGTGAAGGTATCCTATTGTACACCATCATGCATTATTCTCCTCTGTGTGTCTGTGTGTGTGTGTGTGTGTGTGTGTGTGTGTGTGTGTTTGAGCTAGGAGGAAAATTTTATGAAAACATAACATTTTGCTGGGGACACTTTGTCACACTAGGGCCAAAATCGTAGTTCTCATTAATCTGATGAAATGTGCTCTCTCTCCTCTCTCTTTAAGCTCACACTCCTGTTCCCATTCATCTACTGCATTCTCAGCCTGTTCCTGGTCATTGTGCCTCTCTATGGTGACACCATTAACTCACTTATTGGCATAGCCATTGCTCTGTCTGGTGTGCCTGTCTACTACATCTGTATTTACCTCCCAGAGGACAGACGACCCAAATTTATGAGTCATATAAATGGTGAGCATATTGATTTATTATTATTAGTAGGAGTAGTAGTAGAAGCAGTAGTAGTAGTGGTAGTACCGGTGGTACTTATACACAAATTTGTTTTTGCTCAAAATGAATGTTTTACAGTGAAAACAAGTTACTCCATTCAGCAATACAGCACATCACACAACAAGAACTTTTCCTGTGTAATTGGATTTTTTTGCAGTTAGTTGTTACAAGTTTTCCAGTATTTGCTCAAAAAGAAAGATACTGTATATAGTGAAAATAAGCTATTCCTCAATGGAATTTATTGTTTTATTATACACAGCAGACATAATTACTTTTACAAAATAAATAAATATGAATATCCCAAGAAGACATCAAGTCAAGTATAGCTTTGCTGAGTCATAAAAAATACTAAATTTTTTGGGTACATATTTTTCACCAGAGGACACATATTACAAGATCCCCGACACCTCTCACATAGATTTGTCCTGTATCAGGGTTTCTTTAACATTAGTGTCTGATGTGGGTGAATTTAACCAGATTGTTTATTATACAAGGATAAGCGGCTTAGATAATGAGTGAGTCAGTGTGTTTTTTATACAGCAAATTGACCAGTGTTAGATTAATTCTGAGAGTGAGTGTGTTGTGTCTAACAGGTCCAGAAACGGACAATATCAACACACTGAGTTAATTTAATTACGTTAATTTAACACTGACTTATAAAGTGTGAGGTAATACCTCAGAAGTAAAGTTCAGCCAAAGGATATGTCTGCTCTTATTAAGGATGGTTCATGAATCTCACATTGAAAGAATGAGGTATTGATCTGTCATGGTGTCTAGGGAACAGAGACAAGATTTTAAAGAACTGAAGAGCCTTTTACAGCATTATCTCAACTTCTATCGATTAGTCAGTGTTGTGAGTCACGAGATGAGGTCTTTGAAGCCATGACAAACACTGTTAGACCACATTGAATCCAGATTTTTTTTTTCATGGAAGTACAGAGTATTATGTGTGGTGATGGTTAAGTGTACTTAGCGTGTTGATAGAGTGAGGGGAGCGTTACAGACACATACCCCAGTGCTCACGTCCTCAGTTTCACTCACTCATTCACTCACTCACTCACTCACTCAATCTCAGGTCCTAAGAAAGAGAGGAACACTATGTGACTGACTGCAAATATCACCTCTTCAGAGGAAACACAGATCTCAACATAGTGCGACTCTGATTACTTTAGTTATCTGTGCCCTGACCCTGACTCTCTCTCTCTCTCTCTCTGTATTCCTCTCCCTCTCCCTCTCCCTCTCTCTCTCTCTCTCTCTCTTTCTCTTTGTCTCTTGTCCCTTGCCAGCTGCTGTCACCAAATACACTCAGATCATGTGTTACTGCTGTTTAACTGACCTGAATGTAGAGCCAGAGGACTTGTCGGAGAGCAAAACTCTGTGATCATCTCAGTTCTCCTGTGCGGAACACGTGGCTGGGACATGCACACAAACACATAAGTGTCATCTGAGAGAAAAGACACTCTCTGTGAACACTCAGAGAATGTGTCTAAGGAGAGTGTCTTTGTGTTGTGGAGCTGTACCTTCACAAATCATCATACTGCTCCATATTATTAAAATGATTGAACGTTGCTGAAGAGAGCTCACTGTACAGAATTTTAGCCTGACCTCTGTGAAGCTGTGAAAACAAATGTTACTTCTTTTTTTGGAAATACAACCCTATAAAGTGGATCTCAACGTGGAGAGAAAAGATTGACAAATGAAAAGCCCTCACAAAGCCGGAGCATAAAAAGTCCTGATTTGATGTCTCTCAGCCAAAGTGTTTTGTCCCGTCTCAGTTTAATTAATCTGACCTCTGTTTTCACACGGCAGCACTGCTGTGGCAATTTTTCTCACGCTGGTTGCAAGTGATGAACCTGGTTACCTGGATACAGATAAACAATAACAGTTGTGAGTGATCAGGGTGTCATGCCACTAATGTCCTTATTCTACCTTTAAGTGCACAGGAACAAACTAGGTCAAGCATGCTACTGTACTTCTGATTCCTTTTGCTGACTGTTTACAACCAAAGTGTTTACAATGGTTAAAGTTCTCTGAAAACAAACCTTATCAGACATGAGGCTGACATACTATGCCACTGGCTTGAAATGAAGGGGGAGGAGAAGAAGAAGAAGAAGAAGAAGAAGAAGAAGAAGAATTTAGATTTAGATTTTTTTATATCTCTTCCCCAACTGTGATTTATGGCTCAGATTCATCGATATTCACACTCAATGCCTACTCTAATCCCCCCACCCCCCCACCCCCAGTGGTCCTGATGCTTTTGATAAACGTAGTCTCAATGTCCGTAGTTTGCATCTTTCTTCCTGACTGACTCAGTTGCTAAAGGAAAATGTCACTGAGATTTCTGTTAATTATTTTTCATTTTTAAATGAAGATATTTTGCTCTCCTACCAGTTTGATATTTTAACATTTTAGTGGCATATTTCTTAATACACTGATTTGAGAATGCAAACGTAATGGACCAACACGCCATACACCTCATCTGTTTCAACATTTTTGGTATCAGCAAATTTTGATAGTGTTTTGGAGTGTTTTTGAGCTTTTGTTTCACTGAATAATGTTCTGTACCTTGAATGTCTGTAACAAGAATCTTTTTCAGAGTGACATAACTGATATTATGAGTTCATTCATTTTAATATGGCTAAGAACTCACACGTATATATATATATATTATCTGTTACCTAACTGGGTCACTTGTCTAGATGCGTTGGCCTTAAAATAGAGTGAGAGATGCCTTTCCCTCAGCTCCAGCCTCAGACGAACATCTGACTGACGATTGTCTGGCCAGCGTCTGCACTTAACACATAGTATGCAGCGTGCTATCTGCCCTTCTTTTTTTCTCTCCCTCTCCATTTCTTCTGTCTTCCATTTCCTTCTCTCCCTCCTCATCTTGCTCACTTATGTTCTCCTGAGCACTTTTAGAATGGAGGATATGGCTCCTTGTTATATTTATAAGAGGGTTATTTAACCAATCAAAATGACTGACTCAGAGGGTAAAGTTTTAGCATGAGACAAATTAATGTCATTTTTCAAGCTTTGTCAGTTTGTTTATATGAAGCTTGTTTATGATTTTGATATTTCATCTCTGGTTTGTTTGATAAAATGGAATTTGAATCATAAATTTTATGTTCTTGGATCATGTTGCTGCCCGGACCATCTTAGTTGTAATTTGTGATCTGATATTCCAGCATACGCTGCGTTTATGTAAGCGTTGGAGCTGATAAATGATTCCTTTATTTAGATATCCAGACTGCCCCACATCTAAATGTTCTAAATGGAGAAGGAATGTAAAACATTGTCCTCCATTCCTCTCCAGTGCACAGGGAGACGAATCAGGTCAAACAGGATTCGGTAGCCGGACTTGCACCCATGGTGACTCAGCGTATTTTATGGAGGGGGGGGGGGGGGGGGGGGGGGGTTTGAAGAGGTAAAAGTCTTTAACCTCAGTCTAAATTCAGCTCTGGATTCCTCAGCTTAGATAAGCTGACACATGATCCTCAAAGCTGATGAGACTGTTTTCACAAGGAAATATAACAGCAAATTCAAATATCTTATCTGAACCTGAACCCTCCTTGCATTTTAGAGTCTGCTTCAGCATCTGTTAGCCATTTGAGAGAGACATCACACACACACACACACACACACACACACACTCATATCTATATCTGAAGGTATATAAGGAAGAAAAGAACCTTCTCGATCTACAACATGTGAAAGATAGCTGACTATACATATACATTTATGTGCACCAACTCATTTAAATCGGGGTGTGACCTGATATTTAATGGGTCACCTCAGCGTAACTTCAGTGGCAGAGTGGAAAGACACCATGAGGTGAAGACGACAACTGCAACCGATATGACATTTAGACATATACCTTATGATGACTGGAGCAGTCTGATAACTGTCACAGGCAAAATATTTACTCCACCAAGCGACCTACATAACAATAGTTTCACATAGTTTACTTAGAAGACTGTAAATGCCGTTCATCTTATTTGTCATTTCAAATTATATTTCAAAAAATAATTCTGAAAAAGCAAAAAAGCAACATTGGTTTGTCAGATTAGTACATTTCACTTCCATGAAACGGGACAGAAAAACAAAAGCTTTGTCCTGATTTCTCTGCTCCATGTCAGTGCGGAGCAAATGATTTAAAGCCGTAGCGTGGCTGATGCACTGCTCCAAATTCTGTTTCATGCCTGTTATTGTCCACACCGTTTCATGTCTGCTATTATCCACATAGCTCTTAAGATCGTGCTGGTTCGGTGCCCATTATGAATGAGTTTCTAGTGTTTCGTGACTGAAAGCAAGAAACGGCAAAGAGAATTTAGCTTGAATGATGTATGAAGCATTGCTTACAGTCCTTTCACCATTCTGACCTGCTCAGTTTTATAGGCAAGATAGCAAGAGCATAACGGATAGGAGGGATTTTCCCCCGTCTCTTACACTGGCTTTTGAAAGACACAGTGAAAGAGAAAGAATGCATGTCCAAATATAAACATTTGATAAACCCGGTGTGTTAGAACAGTATGTCTTAAGGACATATAATGGTACGCAGTTTGGTCATGTTCTAAAATAACCTAACTGTCTAATTGCCTAGGAGTAATTAAAATGCTTTGATCTATGATATCAAATGCTGTACACAAACAGATTCTGTCACCTTACCACTGAAATTTAAATTGAGATCATTAACTGTGAACTGTTTACAGAAGTGTTGGTTTTTTTTTTAGAATTCAGTTTGGAAAGGGTAGATTTAAATTGTTTTAACATTTCAAGTTATTATGAGCCACGTTGAGTTGAAATGGTTTTGCCACAGTATTACAAATAATTCCTGACTGTATGGAACTGGAAACAAATGTAGCGTATATAAGCGTATATACCAAATTTAAGCGTATATACCACATGAAAAGAAAACATCAAAGACTATTAAAAAATATGAACTTTTTTAAAAAAATAATTCAACCTCTAACAGCTCTTATCACAAGACTCAAGCTCTGCTAATCAATCAATTCATTCTGCTCGCCCTCGTGACAAGTCTCTGATGTTTTGGCTATATGTGAGGTCCCCGTTATAAAGCCACTGATCACAACAGCTTGCTCTCAAATCATCACTAGGAGATTCTAACATCACCTAAAGCCTTGACAAAGACCTTTTGCTACCATGCAAAGGAACACTGTGCTGCTAGTATCAGCTCTGATACTGGGGATGTGTATTGTAGCAACTGCAGACCCGTTCCATGCCCAGTGCAAAGTGATATGGTAAGGAAAACGCTTTATGAAAACACTACATGTCAAATATTCTTGAGGGCTGAGAAGGAGAGAGAAAAAATGTGAAAAATCATATTGTGAGACCATTGCCAGACTGCTGCTTGGTTTTACGGGAAACATTGCTTATCACAGCTTGGTGTTGCAATCTAGGTCTGATGTATTGAATGGAATGATCCTATCATTCTGGAATAACCTCATTCCTTCTAGATTTATCTCTGTGACCGCAAATTCTATAGATGATTTTGATTCTGTATGAATGGTTTACTTTAATAGTGTATTTTCACTTACCCTTTCTGAAATGGAAATAAGAAAAAGGAACTGCTGTGTTATACAGGGAAATAGGAAGCACCTCAAAAATTTGAAATGAGTCATTAAGTATGACTTACACTGATGTATTTCTTGTTTTACAGTTTATTAAGAAAGAAAGTGTTGCATAGAATATGGTTTGAATGGAGACAATGAGTTTACAATGATTTGAGTAATGTATGACTCATTTCTTCTTTTCCAGGTGTGTTTGATATTGTATTTTTATAGTTGATATTACACTTTTTATAGCGTACAGTCTCAGAGAATATGAACATAAGTCATGTGATTCAAATATCAGTACTCCACAACTTCAAGGTCTAGGACCAAAACACTTCTCTTGTCTTTTTCTTCCAACTGGTCATATTTGACGTGTTAATGTGTGACACGCCAACGAACTGCACAAGACATTACTGGAGCACTAGAATAATGGACAGCCTTTTATAAAATATTAACATTCACATGTAACAATTTTTGATTCATAGTGTCTAGATTTAAGCTGTGTGCAAGAACAGAACCTAGAATTTCTGCTGTGAGTTTTTTAAAACCAATAAATCGGTTTTAATCATTTTTTGTTTGTGTTTTTTCCCAAGAACTAGAAGAGTGATTAGGTTAGGTTTAGAAATTTATTAAAGAATGTATTGTGTAAAATGGAGTGGAAACCATTTCACGATCCACACCTCTGTTACGCTTGAGACAAAGAGGAATGCAGACACACCATGTAAAATGGAGCATTAAACTACTCAATGAAAACCTAACAAGCCCCTATAGTCCTTCACTCTGATACTGGAGCTGAACCTCAAAGATATTAGTGGACTGTTCAGCAGGGTTTTTTATGATTTATATTTTTTAATTGTAATTATTTATTTTTGATTATTTACCTCATCTAAAAATACAAAAACAGTGTTTTAGTAGTGGTTTATTGTTTTCCAATAAATTTGTTTATTTCCCCTGTTGCTTGCAGGCTGTTTGGAATCCCGTGCCGTGATGTTTTCATAGCTATAGTGAATCAGATCAAAGCCTGGACAACCTTAACTGGCTGTCTCACAGGTGGTGAAAAATGCTTATATGAGGTAGGTGCTGTTTTCTTCATTTTCCAACTCATCAACAGGATTCACAGAACCAGGTCATATGCATCTCGCACTGATAGAAACGGTCATGTTTATCTGTGGCATCTTTTATAGCTGCAGTCTGTCACCCCGTACCTCATTGTAGCTAAACACACATCACGACGCTGGAGGAGCGTACAGGACCTCAGCTATGAACTGGTGCCCTCTGAGACAGCTGCAGTGTGTCGAGTGATTGTGAGACATCTAAATCTCTTTGCTTTTTTGAAAAACAAACCCTGTTCAAGACGTTATTTATTGAACTCTCAATATTGAGAGTTGTAATTCTCATTCTTTTGTATTAGGGGCAATCCAGTCGCTATTTGCTTCTGGTCTCTGGCATCAAACAGAAAGCATTGTGTCTTTTTTTTTTTTTTTTTTTTGGCTACAGCGTGAACTCAGAGTATTCCAAAACATTTTAAAACAATTATTAAAATCTCCGATTGAAATATACACTGTCCAAGTTATTTATTTCAGTCCAAAATACTGGAATAGTTCATTAATTTTGTGTCTGTACAGGCTCAGGGTATTTTGGGAGCTTTGTAATGTGTTTTATCTTTGTTTACATATTTCTTATCAGAATTATTTTGTTTTTAAAGGGCATGTCTGTTTCAGAGACATGGAACACACTTATTGATAACGGCACAAACTACTGTACTCTCTATAACCTGATAGAAGGTAAGAATTGTGTATTCACTGCTTTATAAAAAAAAACTCATTACTGTAGCTGTATTTACATGACATATGATAACATCTCAAAATCTAATACAGTAGTTTTCTATTCTACCTTTAGCTGATAACTATAAAGATCACACAGTGTAATTTTCTGGAGTGTCATCCCTAAATCCCTTCTCTTGATGCTGTTTTTTTATTTTCTTTGGCAGGAAGTGGACTCGTTAATGCTGAAGGCTACAAGGAGTACACTAATGAGTGGATCTGTCTGGAGCACTCCACTGCCAACTGTACAGAGTATTGAAGGTCCTCAGAGAAATCATTAAGCTTTGATGAACCTGTCAAATTATTCTGGTCTCTCAGCTTCATTAGGAACGCTGCATCAGTCTCTCATTTCAAGAGGAGTAATCACATATTAATGTTAATAAAAGGGATTTGAATTTCAAATATAGGAAAAAGGTCCCACAGAGAAACATGCATTATACCTCCTGCTATGTGTTCCCAAGACTGTTCCCTGAAAGCATTATACACCAACGTTACCTGAAAAGTATTGTCATCCATGTATCTACATCATTTTAATGACAACATTGTAACCACACATGTAAGTTGACAACAATTATGAAATCTAAGGAAATATGAACTCTTTTATTCATAGACATTTAAAATTCACATGTCAAGAAAATATTGATACATATCCACTTTCATTCATTTATTCATTCATTCATTTTGTAAGCTGCTTATCCTAATTGGGGTCATAGGGTACATATCCACTTACTACTGCTAAAATGTACAATGATATAAAATTCATACAGCACAGTGACAAAGCCAAAACGTCTCCATTTCTTATGGCAAGATGGATAAAGCTGACCTCAGGAAATACGTGTTATTGATGAAGATTATGTTTAGGCTGCTAAAATTCCCATGATCACACTCTTAAGGTACTTGTCTGCCCAGACAGTTGTCAATGAAAGTGACACAAGGTCATTGTGGGAATTTTTATCAGTCAGAAATAGCTTTTGTTGAAGGAATAAAAAAAAAAAAACATGAGCAATTTCCTGGGAACCTAATGTAACTGCAAGTCGCCCTTTATGAACATCTGAACGTATATAATAGAACACTTGTTTCAACTGCTGGTGACTAAATGAGGGTGTTTACTATTTTTGTCACAGGAGGAGTCAAGTAGAAGAAAGAGACAAAAGAAAGAAAGAAGTTGCTTCTCCAGGAAGTACTACAATGATATAAACTAAGCCGCCCTAAAAAAGTAAAGGGAAGTAAAGAGTCCATAAATTGTGGGTTGGAAGCTGTATGAAAACAAAAAAATTGTCATGCATAAAATTACAGTGTATGTGTTACATATCTTAGAGACTGCAGATTGCAATAAAAGCTGTCATGGCTGGGTATGTTTGTCATTATTTCTGATCTAGACAGAGTCACGTCATCATGCAGTAATGTAAATATGCGTACATTAGTCCTGCACAGTTAACGGAGGACTGAGTATATGTTCCTATGGTTTAGAAGTTTCATACAGTTGATACAAATATATCATTAAAGATAAGAATTATATGAAGAGTAGTAATGCTGTGTAAATATCATTACTAAATCATAGTGTATCATCTGTAATTGTGACGGATGTTTGATCTTTTACAGTCACACTTTCTGTACGCGTCTCACTGTGATCTGAATTCTGGATCCCAATGGAATGAATGTAAAGGCCTGGAGAAGGGCAGAAAATATCAATGTCAGATTCAATTCATGGTTCAGATATAAGGACTATTGTATTTTTTCAATTTAAAAAGCCTGAACTGTAATGCAAAAGCATCTATGACATTTAACAATTCACATTTACAACATTTAACTCTGCTTTAACAAACAGATCCATAAACAGCCGAATGCCATTACCTTTTCTATGAGTTGCAGAGCATTTGTTTCATTAAGCGCCACCTGAGACTTTACTGCGAACCGCATTGCCGCAACTATCGGGAGTCCTGAAAGAAAAAGCCAAGAGCATCAGTATGTTTAAAGTTTTATCTTGTGTGGTTTTAAAAGCTTAGAGCCATAATATCTGGAGGGCTAGGTACCTAAAAATGGTGTTTTAAAGTAAATGCATGTAAATGTCTACCAGGCTGTGGTGTTGAAGAGGGCATAGTAGAAGTTGAAGTTGTTGTTTGGGGTGTTGTTGTTGTGGTTGGAGTTGGAGGTGTTGTTGTTGTCATTGTTGTTGTTGTAGTCAGGGGTGTTGTAGTTGTTGTTGTTGTCGGACGTGTTGTTGTTGTAGTAAGGGGTGTTGTAGTTGATGTTGTTGTAGTCGGGGGTGTTGTCGTTGTTGCCATTGTAGTCGAGGGTGTTGTTGTTGTTGTAGTCAGGAGTGTCGTTGTTGCTACTGCTGTTGTCGTAGTTGGGGGTGTTGTTGCCATTGTGATCAGGGGTGTTGTTGCTGTTGTTGTAGTCAGGGGTGTTGTTGTAGTCAGGGGTGTTGTAGTTGGTGATGTTGTAGTTGGCATTGTAGTCGGGGGTGGTGTTGTTGTAGATAGGGGGGCTGTTGTTGATGTTGCTGCTGTTGTTGTAGTCAGGGGTATTGTTGTTACTGCTGCTGTTGTTGTAGTCAGGGGTGTTGTTGTTGTTGTTGTAGTCAGGGGTGTCGTAGTTGGTGTTGTCGTAGTTGGCATTGTAGTTGGGGGTGTTGTTGTGGTCAGGAGTGCTGTTGTTGATGTTGTTGTTGTAGTAGTAGTCAGGGGTATTGTTGTTGTTGCTGCTGCTGTTGTCGTTGTTGGGGGTATTGTTGCCATTGTGGTCAGGGGTGCTGCTGTTGTTGTTGTTGTTGTTGTTGTTGTCAGGGTTATTGTTGTTGCTACTGCTGTTGTCGTAGTTGGGGGTGTTGTTGCAGTCAGGGGTGTTGTAGTTGGTGATGTTGTAGTTGGCATTGTAGTCGGGGGTGGTGTTGTTGTAGATAGGGGGGCTGTTGTTGATGTTGCTGCTGTTGTTGTAGTCAGGGGTATTGTTGTTACTGCTGCTGTTGTTGTAGTTGGGGGTGTTGTTGCCATTGCGGTCAGAGGTGTTGTTGCTGTTGTTGTAGTAAGGGGTGTTGTTGTAGTCAGGGGTGTCGTAGTTGGTGTTGTTGTAGTTGGCGGTGGTGTTGTTGTAGTCAGGGGTATTGTTGTTGCTGCTGCTGTTGTCATAGTTGGGGTTATTGTTGTTGCTGCTGCTGTTGTCATAGTTGGGGTTGTTGTTGCCATTGTGGTCAGGGGTGTTGTTGTGGTTGCTGTAGTCAGGGGTGTTGTTGTAGTCAGGGGTGTTGTAGTTGGCATTGTAGTTGGCATTGTAGTCGGGGGTGGTGTGGTTGTAGTCAGGGGTGCTGCTGTTGTTGTTGTTGTTGTTGTAGTAGTAGTCAGAGGTATTGTTGTTGTTGCTGTTGCTGTTGTCGTAGTTGGGGGTGTTGCTGCCATTGTGGGTGGGGGTAGCGTTGTTGTTGTAGTCAGGGGTATTGTTGTTGCTGCTGCTGTTGTCGTAGTCGGGGGTGTTGCTGCCATTGTAGTCAGGGGTGTTGTTGTTGTCGTTGTAGTCAGGGGTGTCGTAGTTGGTGTTGTCGTAGTTGGCATTGTAGTTGGGGGTGTTGTTGTGGTCAGGAGTGCTGTTGTTGATGTTGTTGTTGTAGTAGTAGTCAGGGGTATTGTTGTTGTTGCTGCTGCTGTTGTCGTTGTTGGGGGTATTGTTGCCATTGTGGTAAGGGGTGCTGCTGTTGTTGTTGTTGTTGTTGTTGTTGTCAGGGGTATTGTTGTTGCTGCTGTTGTCGTAGTTGGGGGTATTGTTGCCGTTGTAGTCAGGGATGTAGAAGTTGTTGTTGCTGCTGCTGTTGTAGTCAGGGGTGTTGTTGTTGTAGTAGTTGTAGTCAGGGGTATTGCTGTTGTTGCTGCTGCTGTCGTAGTTGGGGGTGTTGTTGTGAAGTTGTGAAGTTGTGAAGTTGTAGATTCAACTGTAGTAGTTGTGGTTGCTGCCGTTGTAGTTGCTGTTTGCAGTGTTGATAATATTGGAGTTAAAATAGCAGGAAAGATTTCAACATTGTATTTTATTCTTAACTGCAAAAACTGAATACCTCTCTAAGCTCTTTGCTCTTTTTAATTTATAACCTTGATAGCACATATATTTGTGTCAGAATATTACAAACAGTGAGCTATATTCTACTCTCAAAAATCAAAATGGAAACAAAATGGAAAAAAAACATCCAACGAAAACATGGGGTGAACCGCAAAATCAAATCAACCATTCTTCCTTGAGATCCTCAAGCAGAATCACATAGCCCTACTGTTATTCTATCACACGTTTCGAGGTTTTTTCACAGTTGAGTGTCAAATTAGTATCAGGTATTAGTTTTCAGCAGTGTTAAACAAGAATCACTCACCAGAATTGGTCTGCCCATCAACGAAAGACAACAATCCGACAAGTATGATTAAATGGTGCATTTTGTACATTTGACGGTAACGTACTGAAGAGGAAACGACTGTGTGGAGTACACCTTAATCTCTCACATTTCTTCTGAATAGGTGCGAATAGTTACGTGTCCTCAGCAAGACTGCTCCTCCTTTCTAGGACAAGTTTTTCAGGACTCTAGTTTAGATAATAAAGATTTCACAAACAGCGATACTCGCGACCTTTTCGGATCTTCATATTGGCCGGTTTCTAGTGTTTAATCGGTGAACAGATTACCGCAAAAAGACCAGCCGTGAAGAGCCGATAAAAGTTATTTTACCTCATGCACAAACCTAATTTCTTCGGCTAACGTAATGCATTTTTAAAATGTTAAGAAGTCATTGTAAGAGATGCTTTTAAGAAAAGGAAGAGACGCTGACGTTTTCGCTCATGTAGACTGCTATTATATACCCCCCCCCCCCCCCCCCCCAAAAAAGAGCCTGAAGTCAATGAATCCATCGGTTTATTTTATTTTGGCTTTATTTCAATTTACTTTCAAGATTTACTTCTCACTATATTGTAAGGTTCAAATTAATGTTTTGCATTAGGCTGTAATTTCGACATAGTTATTTCTTTCATCAGAGCTATAGGGCCAGCTTTACCCATTTCTAAAAAGTCTAAACAGTCCTGCCAACTATCAGTGCAACTTCATTGAAAGATCAGTGAAGTATGACAAGATAATAAAGAGTGGAACCAGCCAATTCTGTGGTGGCTCTAAGGACTTTTCCACTGGCTGCTCTTTATGCTGCTCCTGCTACTGCTGCTGCTCCTGCTGCTGGGTGGCCCAGAGCCTCTTGGGGAGGTGTCAGAGAGTGGAGGAGATGTTACAGAGAGACCTAAGCCCAACTCAACCATCTTAACCGAGGGAAACCTCACCGACGGGGGTTTGGGCCTGCTGCCGTCTGAGGAACCTGATGACCTACATTGCAAAACGACCATGCAGGAATGTAAGAGGAAATATAAGAGGAGAATGTCAAAGTAAAAAAAAGGACTTTTTTCACAGTGTTTATACCCTCCAAAGCCTCCATTTAAACCCTCTACACAAAATAAGTTCACTGTATGTAAACCCAAAGATGAAGTTTCTGGTTCAGAGGCGAACAGAAGAAAGCATAGGTATACACCTCTGTACGCGCAGGCGTTGGTTTCAACTGTGAACCACTAAGGCCGATGTAGTTGTTGACACTCTGAGCCCAGGAGGGAAACTAAACAGTTCAATTTGTTTGTTAATGTTGCTGGTATTTACTGTGTGAAGAAACATTGGTCTTATACCTGAGGGAGCCAGAACTGCGAGCAGAGCTGATTTTAGAGCTTTGCCTGCTGTCAGGGGTCGATGCAGGAGAAGGCAGTGGCAGATTGGCCTTGGATATAGAAAAACATATATAATAACATATATAATTATAACAATATTTCTCAGAAACAATGTCAAGTTTTTTTTCATACCATTGGTTATTTTGCCTCTAATAAAGAAAAAAAGAACCCTTAGCTGCAGCCTAAATACCATCAAATGTTATTTATACATAAACTCTATTAATGAAGTTGTGTGTACATGTTTATCACACTGTGAAAAGTAACGGGCACATCACAAGGTTTCTGGGATTGTCAGAAATCCCTTGGCATTACCTCTGTAAAGTACATCTCCAGTAAAGACTTCAGGTCAGGATGCTCCTCCATGATCTCCACCAGCATCTTGTTGACAGACTTGCTTAAATCCCTCAGTTCCCGTAACTCAATGTCTCTCTCCTCAAAGGTCTCACTTTTGGTTTTCTTGGCAGAGCGAATTTCCCTGGTGAGTTTGGAGCACTAAACATGAAGCAGCAACATAGTCTGTTCTCAGTACTTTGCTACGGGTAGAAAATGTCTGTTTCAAGTTAGACATTTGTGCTCAAAGTTAAGGGGGGCAGAAAGGCTGCTAAAGGAGTGTCATAACCAACCCGTCATTTTATTAGCACATTTATTAAAGTGAATTTGTTGTGTAAATCTTTATTACACTTCAAATGCAGGTTCACTCCCAAGCTCTGCATTAGCAATGGTAGATGTTTGGTCACTGGATTGAATATATAACAAAACAAAACAAAACAAAACCAAAAAAATCCTTGTTTGCACCTAAACTTGTCATATCTGTTTTTAATATGTTGATATTAGAATAACAGGAAAATACCGAGATCTATGCTTTTGGCAGCAGCTGTATTCATGCTCTACTATGTGCAGATTTGGTTGATCAGAGTCGTGATTAAGTGTCTAATGAAAAGGAGCTGAACGATAGCGTTGTCGGTGACATTGTCAAACCTGCTTGGTGGCCCTTTCAAGTTTTTCCTTCTGGGAAGAGAGTTCTTTGTTCAGAGAGAGAATGTGAGACTGGCTTTCGTCCATTTTATCTCTCTGCATGGCCTCATCCTGCAGTAGGCGGTCCAACATATTTTTCATACCCTGAGTTCAAAAGAGAAAGTGTACATTCAGTTTTATCACATAACTCATTGTCTTGTCAAAAGACTTGTTATGTGGGCTGTCATTGTTTCCCAGTCTCTCAGCTAAAAGGAAATCTAATCTGACATGAAGGTTAACAAATTGAAAGTATATCAGTTTGTAGAAACTACTCTTGCATTGACTGACTCTCATACACTGTAAAGTCAAACAGCCACAGGCAGCGTGTGACACCCTTCAGCATGGAAGTAACACACACTGATGTGTGATGCACGTCAACAAGCATTAGTGAGCACTTTCACTTCACTCATCATATATTTGAACATTTTTAACTATTTCATACAATTTCATAAGGACTGGATTAGCTTTTAATAGCCTTTGTTGCTTCAGAAATATTACTACTAATAAACAGTGTCACTCACCATTACCTTACTGATGAGGTGACATCATGTTACGAAGTGTCCTGTTTTGCTGCCATTATAATGACGTGTTAACAGTGTTGTGTTAATTCAGTCGTTTAATTTTGGGCAACATGCACGAGAGGTTTGAAACACAAGCACAAGGCCACGATTCATTATCTTAAAACTTTCACGGTGGATGAGTCGTGGCTGACCATCCAAGAATGAGTAATACAAAGAAATATATGATCACGAGTCAAAATCTTATATAGAGAACGGGAAGGAAGAGATTGTGTAGCTTGTAAAACTGGTTCCACAAGTGAGGAGGAATGGCACAGGGTTACGCTTCCATTCAGGCTAGTAACACTATTTTGTTGGGTCATGCTGACACTATAAATCTATGGTACTATAGATAAAGTTACAATATCAGGTTAAAAGATATAAGTCAAATGACTTTCAGTGTGTGACGCTCCTCATGGGACTCTCCACTCTCCTTTGCTTTTGTGCCTGTGGGTGTTG